>NW_003805465.1:2085044-2342014 GCF_000255335.2 Galendromus occidentalis
AACTCAATACGGTCACAGAACCAGGAATCGGGGATTTGAATGCACTTCAGCAGACCATGATTTGGAACGAAGACCATTGTCTAGATATCGCTCCCGGACAGTATAACAGGGCCGAGAGCTTATTATTTGATACTTATGCGGAGGAGCTGTCTTTTCCTGAAATTCATCTTGGGGTAGGCCGTAAGACCACGTCCAAGGATGCTGCAGATGTTCGAGCAACGCCATATAGTTTATGCATGTCTGAAGTACGGAGGAGTGACAGACGTGGGGTTGTTCCCCAACATGTTCTTTACATGGCCATGAAAATCATGCGTCATCGAGTGAATGATGGTATTCAAAACATGTATCGATGTTTAAGAACAACAGAGACCATAACTAGGAGAATGTTTGAGGACCGTACTTTCGTAGAGCGCTTGATCGAAACAAATCAAGCCTTCTTGAAAACGATTCCCAATTCTGTGCTGTATTGGTCGCAACGACGCAGAGATTTATTCGCAATGATGCGGCAGCTCGGGAAACCGACCGCATTCCTCACGCTGAGCGCGAATGAAACACGATGGCCATACCTAGTCCGAATACTCCATCGGCTCTCAGATGAATTCAAGTCTAATGAGCTGATTGACGACACTCTCAGAATCTTAAATCTTTACCTCTGGGGGAATACCGTTGGCGTATATAATAATAACTTCAATAAAATCATAACACAATAACTTCAGACGTTTTCACGCAAATATGCGGTAGTAGCTCGCTACTAGCTTCGGCTTTTTTTTCTTCTCCTCTGTAATTCAGTGTCCTTCCGCGGCTTGAGAGCAGCAGAGAAATTAGAGCCATCTTCTGGATCTGGTTGGTCGCAGTCCTTCGCGAGCCCAGCTCGCTTCCGAGGGAGGGTCCTCGGCTCGATTTGATTTGGAACTCTCAAGTAAATTCGGGAGCACAGCAGACAAGAGACCGGACCAGAAATCACGGAGATTCTTTGTCGTTCCCCCTTCTCCCGGGAAGGAATCTCGCGGCACATCTATTGATCGAATCCCCAGGTCGCCGCCTCCGTAATGATCTCGTCGGCAGTCCATCGTTCCTACCACGATATCGCCGACGGGAAAGAGAAAAAAATAGAAGAATCATTTCGATTCACGTCGAAGTTCGGAATGCCTTCAGAGCATGGAGAATCTTCCGTGCGAGGTGGAATATTGAGAACTCTGAGGTTGGTCCGGCAACCAGACTCGATCCGACGAGTATCGAATGTGAAACGTCCGATTCGAAGCAGGAGGGCCGCAGTTGCTTCTTTCTTGGCAATACTCCGAGCGGCAGCGATCGATTTCCATCAAGCCCTTTACCCCTTCAATTTCTCCGGGGAGAAAGGAAAAGACACCGTCGACGGGAAACGGAGAGCGGTAGCCAGCGAGGCAAGCAAACTTCCAACTCCATTGCCGACTCCTTCAAACAACACTCCTTCTCGCGAGTGGTGCGTGCGATTTCGAGAATCGAGGAAACCTCCCCGTCGGAGAAGAGTGCCGTGAGTTTATACAGAACAGATTGAGACGAACAAAATGTATACGCAGGGATCTCAGAAGGCGGGGGCGTCCTAGTTGACTCGATTTGACCAGTCGACTCGTCCCGTCAACAAGACATATTGAGAAGCTGACGGGCTGGTGCGGACAGCGACATCATTATCTTGGGAACAGACAATTTTTTATCCGGGAGGCATCGATCAACATCAAAAAGTTCTGCTTCAAACACGGAGTTTGACTTTTCCATTAAGCGGCTCTGAGGATTATCGATGGCTCAAGCCTTCTCAGTCCCCGTGAACACGACCATGTATCGGATAGAGATAACACGATCCATTGCCACAAGTCAGTTAGATTTCGGAACATCCCATGAGGCGACTAGGGCGTCTAAAGAGCCAATGGCGGGGACAGAGGTCGCTGGCAAGTCGGAACACAGACACCCTGTTTCACAAATCCTCGCTCCCCAGAGGCCCGGGGAGCTTGGCGTCCGATGCCTCAGATTGATGAAAAATCGACCCCCTGAACTATCGAAGAGACTGTTCCGTTTGGTTTGAGGACGTGGCTTGGAAGCTATAGAGCGATCAAGTTGGCGATTCGAGTCGACACCCGATGAGCAAATATTGATTCAGAACTTCATCCGCTTTCCCGCCTGAGTCCGTGCGCGGGAAGTGATCGGCAGCGCGTCGATTTCACCCCGACTGGATCCCGTCCGCTGTCAGCGCCAACGAAAATAAGGCGGAGCTTCTATTCGAAGTTCTCTATCTTCCCGGGTCTTCTGAGGGCTCTGAGAGCGTGATATTCCGAGCGACATCGCCGCGCCAAAGCGGTCTGATACTTTTCTGAAGGAACCAGGCTTTCGGGGTAGAGGGGGGCGTCAGAAGTCGAAATCTTCTTTTCGCTCTATCCACCGTGACCCGCGACATTCGAACCGGACCTCAACAGGACCCTGACAAAAAGGGAGTTGTATGTGCTTCTCGTGCGGACATTCTAAAAGCGAAAAAGCACGTTCCGGCATAAATTGTAGCAGAAAATTGGGCCCTCCGTGGCTCGGGCTTGAATGGAATTCTCGCGGAAGCAGGGAGGTGTTTGTCAAGTGTCGCCATTCCCAGCCAAGGGGCCGCTGGAAATTCTTTCTCCCGAATAGCGCGTAAGCCGATCGGAGCTGAGCGTTTCTCACGAGCGACGCCGATATCGGTTTCCAGATTGTCCCGCTCGCGAAATACATCGGCGCTCCGAGAGAGACCTATACGCGGAAAAAAAGGCATCTCCTGTCCGGGAAAATTCTCGATGTAATTGGATATCGAGAGCGCCTCGCGACGAGGAATACCCGATCGCGAATAGGTATCTGAGCTCCTCAAGACCTTCGACCATCAGCTGATCCCGACCCCAGGGAACCAGCAGAGTATCGAGCGCAAGATTCCAGACGGTTTCTAACGGGGCCCGTCTGACTGGAGGTTCTCGAGGCCTGGAAGAGGATTCCGATTCTCGGCACGTCGTACGGCATTGAGAAGACGATCGCGGAAGAACACAGTGGGAAATGTCAGGGTGCAAGTCTAGCGGTAGAGAATCGAATGGACAGAGAGTGGATACCCGGGGAGCGAGACAAGAGCGAAGCAGAGCTTAGCTTTAGATAGCTCGGTGCGCGGGTCGACGTGGGAAAAGTCGTCCCCGGGGCCTCAGATGCCCCTGTTCAGGACAATCGACGCGAATCGCGAATTCTCATGAATTCGGTTCCCGCCGCTCCCGATTGCGCATGGGATGGCACATAAGCGTTTCGTCATCGCTTCAAAATTCATGGGAGGAGCTGGAGCCTCGACGCTGCTTCGTAACTCTACGCGAAAGCGATTTCTCTCCCTTCCGACAATGCGCGGAATATCTGAATCTGAGGCTCCGGTCTGCTGTGCCGTAACCTTTCATCGAGGGAGGAATAAGCGTATATGTTGCGAGGAGCCCGCTCGTCGACGTAGTCGCTGCGTAGACTATTCCGCTCCTCGGTGTACCGTGGAGCTTAGAAGAGAAGAGCCTTTTTGGCCCGGACTTGTTCCTTCTTGCGCCCCACTTGACGGGTAATTCCGTCGCTGGCTTCCCTTCAGTTGTGTGAAGGGAAGGAGGCAGGCGGACAGGCGGAGACGTAGGTAGCAGGTGTCTGCCTCAGGCTAATGGAGCCAGCAAGCAAGCAGACAGGGACGTAGGTAGGTAGGTACGTTGGAAGGTAGGCGGCCGGCTTTAGGCTTCTTAGTCTCCTACTCGGCGGCTGCCCGCATCCGGCTCGCGAAGACCTAAGAACTGCGAAAACTTCACCACGGATATACACACAAACAGCTCAAGGATTGAGGGAATCTTCGCTAACCGATAGATATTTGGAATGCTCCGAAGACATTGCGGTCAAACTTACCATCCACGCCCTCAAAATCACACGCGGAGCCGCAGAATTCATCGGAGAGCCGCGTTCCGAATAATCGAGCGGGACCCTGAGTACGCCGAACGATTCAGCGGGAATAAGAAGTGGGAAGTCCAGAGACGCGAGGTCTGCGAACGAGGTCGAGTGTGAGCTCGCCCGATTTCTCAAGCGGGGGATTCCGGGCCCGAAGTCGTCGATTCGGGTGTTGCTTGACGGAACTCTCTAATTGTAAGAATCCATTTCCTGAAGGCGCTGTCCTTCTTCCTCCCGAGCTCCCTCATCGTTTTTTGTCTAGGGTGGCGGCCGGCCATCAGCCTCTGCACAGTTGTCTGAGTCGGTTTCCTTCTCCCCTCGCTGAGGACAGAGCTGGTTCACCGGATGCTTCAGCGGAACTTTGGTAGGGAGCTCGCCTTTCAAACCAGCCAGCCTGCCTGCCAGCTAGCCAGTTCCTTTCGCTGCCTCTGACGCCGTTTTGTTCTGCGTTGCGTTCCCGGTGTGCATGGCGGAACTCCTCGAACGAATCCTTGTTCGTCTCGGTCCGTGAGGCCCGTCCATCTCTCCAGCCGCGAATTCGTTCCGAGAGATGATTTTCCTCTGAAAGTCACCGTCGAGTTTGCTCGGGAAAATCTTCGCCGTCGCTCGTCTGAACTCTGCTCAACTCAATCGTGCTCATGCCTGAACTCCGCTCGCCGCCCTTGGTAGCGAGCGAAGAAAATATGAGAATTTAATCTCTCTTGTATCATCATGAGTAGCCCTAGGCGGTGCGGCTGGGGATGTCGTCGGAGCAAATCGAAGCGAAAATCGATTCTGTTCTCGGCTTAGACCCACCGTATTTGAAAACCATATTCGGTGGTGTGCCGTCGCTCGGTGCCGGGCCTGGTCGAGTCTCATCCATATGAGGACTTCGACCAATCTTCGAGAATAGAACCGACTAGGCGCGGAACGATTCCGGGCGTTCTCAGGACTGCTCATCGACCAGCGATAAGGTTCCGATAATAATCCGTCACGCTTTAGAGCGAACTTGACTTCGAAGCGAGCCTTGAAATCCACTAGTGGCTGGTCCCACGCGAGTACAGTCTGCGCACCTCCACGAGGTAGAATTCCGACAGAGGAGGAGGATTCGAACAACGTACTGGAATTCGAATATTTCGGGGGTTTCTACGGTTGGGGCTCCGGATCATTGATAGTTCGGATAACTGAAGATTCGTGCAGTGGAGACTCCGGATAATTGAGGCTCTGGACGAGTGAGAATTCGCATAATTGAGAATCTGCATAATCGAGAATGCGGATCGTTGAGAAAATTCGGGAGCTCCTCGGGAAATCCATTCCGTTCAGGGTTCTCTCGAGGTCGCTCGTGACAAGGGTCAGGATCGGCAATTCCGAGCGAAGGTCTCTTTGGCAGATTCTCGTTTCCGCCAGCGTTGAACGATTCAATCTCGTGGTTTATGTTAATGGCCGGTGAGGTACGACAACGGTGTGTGGTCACGCACGCTTTACGCCCTACGCACACTTGAGGGACTTGCTCCAGCGACAAGACCGGTACTCGCGCAGCCGGCGGCGGAAGTTCCTGATGCATCGTTTGTTCGCCAGCTCACCGTCGACATCGCGGACCCGCGAGGGCATTTTTGTAATTTTTCCTCACTTGTTATGCCCGTCTGTATTATACGCTCACCGGAAAGTGGTTTCTTACCGCGAGCTTGTTGACGTCTCCTTCCCGTTCGTTCTGCGTGGGTCCCTGGCTCTGGGCGGGTGGGTCTCCATGAGGATCTGCCAGTTAGCGCTGACAGAGCAGTAGAAGGCGGATGGGGTGCACTTACAGAACGAAGGTTCCGTTTCCTGTTCGTGACACCTCGGGCTGAACTTCTCGTCTGCTGTCTTTCAACGTTCCTCTGAAATCTCCCATAAGACGGGCATGCACCCGTTTATGCAAGATGAGGCTAGAGGCTCTGCGCTTTTCGAAATGCATCCGGCCTTTTGTCTGACTGCGGTGGCAGGCATGTTTCCCGCAACGAGGAGGTTTCTCTCGCTCTGTTCCTCTCGCGGGTAGCAACGTTCGCTCCGACCGTGCATCGGAATATTGGATCCGAGCTATTCGGATCAAAGAGATTAGCTCCCGCTATAACATCTCAGCACGAGGGAATGTCCGAGTGGCGGGTAGAATCCTCTTGAAAAATGCGGACGCTTTCAAGAGAAGTAAAGCGCGTGGCTCGAGCGAGGACAATCCGCGGTTCCTGAGGATATTTTCCCGGAATAACAAACTAAAGGAAGACCCCCTCTCCCTATCAAACATATCGGGAAGCTATCTGGTCACATAAGGCACCCGTCAGCGGGGATTTAGAGGAGGAATCCCAAAGATAGTCCTGCAGCTCTATCGAAGACGAACGTGGCGAGGGTGGGCGGTGAACGGGAAGACACAGCGCAGCGTGTTTCTCAGAAACTCAGGAGCGGACGGAGAGCTGACAGATGCGAAGGAATAAGAATCGCGAGGCGGATGTCTGTCGTGTCAGTCGGTAATGCAACAAGTTTTGAGTTCGACAAGTTTTTTTGAAAAGATTTGTGTTGTCGGCATCCGTTGCCTCTCTGGAAACGAAGCTTCATTTTTCGAACATCTTTTCCGGGGAGGAGCGAGACCTAGATGTTGCACCGGAGCCCACACCAGTTCTGGGGATTAGAAATGCGGAGATACCCAACAGCATCTGGCTCCCTGTGACGAGTAGATAGCGAGCGCGGCTGCTGTTTATCGGGTCGCTTCGATGCACGGCATTGAGTAGATTACGTTTGCGAGCACTAATAATAAGCGGCGTGCCTTAATTACGACATCGGGACGGTCCGATGTCTGGGCGCAGGCATTCGAGGCGCGCGAAGAGAACTCCTATCGCAAGAATAGAGCTCTTTGGTCGCTTGCACAAGGCATTATCGAAAGGCAAAGGATATATAGATTAGAGTGGCAGATACATACGCGTGAGCCCATGAAGGAGGGCGAGCTCATATCGGCTGCTTGCCTGAAAGCGGGCGCACACTCGCGTGCTGGTGTTGAGCCTGACTTCGCTGATGATGATGATGCTGCTGCTGCTGCCCACGGCCGCCGCCGCCGTCGTCGTCGTCCCATAATGGCGAGGTTCCGCGTAATGACGCGGTAACTCTTGATGGCGGACGCCTGCCAGGATTAGGTCTCTAACAAAATATGTTGATAGCCAACCGGCCGTCGGGACTGTGACCCCCTGTCCGCATAAATATTCTCGAAACCGTATGAATCATTATATTCCGACGTGGGACAATTGAGGAAATTATCCATCTGATGGTGTTCCATATAGAAGTAATAGGAAGCTCCCATCTGAGTGGCGCATAGGCGCACGGGGGTTGATGAGGAGTCTCCTAGAGATGTTCTGGGAACGGGAGCTTTTGCGCGGAGATTCGAATCCTCGGTCGGTTGCCGGGCGGTCGGCTAATGAGAAGACATCCGGGGTAAATGTTGAAACATCTTCATTTTCATGCTTTATTTATCCATTTTATTAATAGAAAATTCCATTTTATCCGACGTCGAACTCATGAATAAATCTTTGAGAGAGCTCTCCTCCGGGGTACTTGTCTCTCTGCAGTGATGGGACGAACCAGTAGCGAGCCCGTTGCACGAGCGGCTAAAGATCCGAAAACTCGTGGGCATCTCACATACCGCTGATTCAGATTCTACAGAATACAGATCAGTATCAAACGTTATAGTTCGGGTCGTGCACCTAAGAGAGCCGAAGGAGTGAATCCCGTCGGGGATAATCTCTCAGGGAACCTACTGCATTCGAATCGAGAATGTTTTCGGCAAGCTCTGAGCGCTCGAAGTCGGTCTCGCCATTCCAGTATAGGTCCCAGTGTACCTCGAAGACTTCCTTCCCGAAGAAACCACTCGCTGAGCTGGACCTTTGCTTCCTACCCATCCCTCCGCATTTAGCTCACTCATGTTTTCTTGGTTAGTCCTCACCCGGAGCTGGCTGTTGCTCCGGATAAGACTCTCGGATCTATTGCTGTTCCATGAACAGCCTGTTTGTCTGTCTGTGTGACGTCCGAGGTATCGTATATATGTACATCCATGCGCGCGAAACTCTCGTCTGCTGCTGTTGAAGCCGCAGAGCTGCTCCGGGAAATCCAACCGACGTTTCTTCCACAGCGGAGACAGAGGAAGTCTACCTGAGAACTATCGGAAACTGAGCGTGCGACAACGGCAGCGAAGTCTTGTCGTCATCTGTGGAGTTCTATCGACTATCACGAATCTCGATAATGATAGTGATCATGGCCTGGATGATGATGATGATGAAGTCTCTGATAGCGAGCTAATGACGAAGTTCGAGAGCTCGTTTGTGAAATCGATGAGTCTATGTGCATGCGGTCGACGATGAACTTCATGAGGCAGATAAGAATGGAGTCGGTGTAGCACTTGATAATGATGACGCGAGTGGGAAGTTTAGATTGTAGGGGCGACATCGGGACGGGAAGCGATAGGAACGACGATTAACTATCGGATGTCAATGTACACACGCTTCGTTGTAGGCGATTGAATCCCTGGCAGGCGCGAGAGCTCTGGGTCAGATATAGGATCTGCAAATAGGGGTTCTGCATATAGTACACTGGGTGGCTCTCGAGAGTCCCCTCATCGTTATCCCTCAGGAGTACGGAAACCTCCCCAGGTTACAATCTCGGATCCTGGCAACGAGAAGGTCTCGATTAATTTTTCTGGAATGTCCCCTTCGTAACTCACCTTGGGAATGGGAATGGAGTTTTTCCTCAAACACGAGCATCATTACAATGTTCGATGGACTATCAAACACAATAGTAATAATAGGCTCGAGATCTGTGCCGTCGATGCGCTGTCCTCCTCTGAAAATGAGAGACATAATGAATTATGACGAGGTATTCTCATGCCGAGCGTGACACATCATGAAGATGCATGCGACAACGGAAGACGCTCGTGATTCTGATTCGGAGTCGCCATTGAGGTCATAGTACGAACGGCGTGACCGTAGGTGAATTATTCTCCGCGCACATCCTCATTGCGCGAGGGTGAGATATCTTTGAACCTTCCCCCAGCGAGAACGAAGAGAGAACGCTGATTATCGAGTTGACGCTCGGGAGAAGCTTCCTCAGCGTCTTCTTATCTCTCGAATGTTTCGAGGGAACTTTTAATGGTGTTCGAGCGCGCCAAAAAAAGATGTTCCCTCATCTCATCTTCGACTTTCCGCTCTTTGGATTCTATTACGGAGCATCGGTAAGACTCCTCCGCGACGAAAATACCGAGGGTTCTCGACGCACGGAGATCCTCTTCTCTGGGCAAGTAGTAAACTGACTTCCACCCTCGGTTGAGGAGCGGTACGAGGAGCCTTTTTGAGCATGCCGAGAATCGAGGTGATTTCATTAAGTCGGTCGGTCCTTTTCGAACCTGAACAAAATCAGGATTCCCAGGGATCCGCACGTCCTTCGAGCCCTCTCGGCAGTGCTTTGGGCTCCTCGCGTTGTGCAGCGGTTCAACCGCTGTCTCCTCCTACGGGCTTCCCGGCCTCCACTCGTCTAAGTAAGTAAGATCCTGTTATATACTGTCTAGTGATGATGTCTCGTTTTGTTTCGACTAAAGAAAAATATTCCCCTGCGTAGGCGACAAACGAATGCGCGAAGAAGCACCAAACCCCCTCATGCAAGGGTGGGACGCCTGACTGCATGTCAAATCACTGGATTTGTCCAGACTCGGGACTCGCGAGTCTATCTGAAAAACGGTGTCTGACCGAGCGCAAAATCGACCGATAAGCCTGCGCCGCGTCGTCTACTTGACAAGACTGCTCGTTCGTCCGTCTAGCAACACAGCTCCTGATATGAAACTCTTCCCTCGTCAGGAGATAGCGCTCCCGTCAGAGATGACGGGAAAAAGTGGAAGGCGCCTCGAATTGAAAAACCGCTTGCTCGACGGCTCTCTCTCATGGAGCAGAACTCAAAAACTCGACTTCCAGTGCAGAACATTACGCGGGCCGGGACTCGAATTTTCCAGCAATTCGTCGAGAGAGCAGGGAGTTTCCAACGCTGAGATCGAGGTCGGGAATTGTGGCCGAAGCGTATCGCTGCGAAATCTTTCGCCAGCTCTTCTCTCGAGTTTCGGCGGAGCTGACTGGCGAGATGCTTCTTCCCAGACGATAAACATGTTATGGGTACAGACCAGAGACGGCTGAGCTCAGAATGCTCCAGCGGAGTATTCTTTCAATGTCCGCCGACCTTGTCGAGGCGCCCGGGGCACGCAGAGAGAACTCAGTCAGAGCGACGTCCAGGGGCAGCCCCGCAGTCGGCTAGCGTACTTACGGGGAGAAGAGGTTATTCCTGTGACTCAGAGCGTCTTTTCCTATTCTCCAGAAGTGCTTCTATTTCCGTTTGATGGCACCGCGGAAGTCGGAGCCTGTCCGCTGTCTCTGACACTGATTCTTCCTTTCGCCGACTGTGTCGTCGTTTCTCATCATTAGCGATTCGTATGTTTCCGCAACATTAGACGAAAGGAGGACGGACGGACGGACGGGATGAAGGAAGGAGCCGGAGGAGGGGCCGAGCTCAGGACGCGACAATCATCGCTTTTACAAAGGCGACCACGGCACGTCTTAGTATTGAACGACATCCCGAGGGAGTTTCCAATCAAGCTTCGATCGGAGCGGCCGAACACGGCCCGTGTTCCTCTCCCGCCCGTCGTTCCGTGGAAATGCGGTGGTCCTTTTTGGGTTTCCGGCGACAACCGCCATCGGCGCCGCGGGACGAGAGCGATGACTTCCGAGTAAGGTGCTGCATTCCATGCAGGCGATTCGGACGCGCTACCTCCCGCCCGTAGTAAAATATTCTCTCGCACATACCCATATGTCTCCTACTAATTAATTTCCGTCATCACGCGGCGCCCAAGAGAGTGGAGCGTCAAAATGCGTTCTCATGCTTTCTTTGGCCCAATGCTCAGCAGCTGGAGAATTATTTGGCTCCAATGTGGAGAACGTTGATGAGGTACGTGCCGCAAATTAATTGCTCCAGTGAAGGGAACTGCTCAGCACTGACTCACCCCACATCGGCGGGAGAGATCGCCTTTATGAATTGGAGCTCCCGGACGAATCACATGTCACTTACGAGTGAGATTATCTCTGAACTGCGCCTCTCGTGGCCGAAAGTATTTTTCCGTTGGAGGAAAGGGGTCGGAACATCGACCGGAGCAGAAGAATTCAGGATGGGGAGGGGGCAGCGGGGCAGAGCTTCGCCAATGAGTCATCGGGATCGAACCGTCCTGGAATCTCGATAACCAGAGCGCTGTCGGGACGGAGAGTGACCCAAAATACACAAATCCGGAGCAAACAAAGTAACGACTCGGACGACGCAGAAGAACGCAACGAAAAGTGTTTATTGATGATAGTGATCACCACAGCTACATGAAATGGAACAATAAAAAAACAGTAACAGTTCTCGGTAGGCGAACTCCCAGAAGCAACAAAAAAGCAGGCGACGTCGTCTGACGTGTACGGAGTTCCCGGACAGCGCGGGAGGTTGCATCTCGTTTGGCGTGGCCAGTACGACGTGCCGTGAATCTCTAGATAGCGACGTCTCACTTACGCCGGACTGAACACGGGACGGGAAAACAAACAACAGAACGAATGGTTAGATGCGTCAATTTCAAAATAGAAGCAATCTCCCTGGGTGTATTCCTGATGTGTACCGGCACCGATTCGACGTCTTCGTTTGACAAGAAGACATAGGAGATCTACTCTAATATTTTTTCCTCTTGCAGGGAGCGACCTGACCTTTGACATTCATTTCGAACGAGTCGAGGCCAGAGAGAAACCCAAAACGAGTTTTCGTTTTGTCAGTCGATGCTCCGTTCGCGTGCTGCGCTTCCATATTTAGGAGCAACCACCGACATTTGAGAATGATGCGGCATTGGGTCGGCAAACTTACCGCAGCTGATAACTTCCGACGGGGAATAGTTCAACTCGTCGAGGTTCCGGTTTCCTATGACCCCGACCCAGGTGCCGTTCTTGCACACCATCTTGGAATGCCCTCGAACGTTGAAGCCGGCTGGACATGAGTACTGGACTACGGCACCTTCAGCCGGCGTGCCCCAACACGATAGTTCACCCGTGAGGTTGAACGAGCCGTTCCTCACTTCCGGAGGATCCTTCAAACAGCCGGGATCGCCGAAGAGCCGGTGCGTCATTCCTGCAAGCGAGGCGAAGGTCACGTAAGAGCAAATGTCAAAGTACCGCCGCTTGCATCTCCTCGGCCACCAGTGGCGGACCCGCTCCCTCGGGGGGAAAATACACGCGCACACGCTCTAACTCAGTTCCGAGTGGAAGGGTTTGAGAGAAGTAGAAGGCACCAGGGAGCCCAGAACGGCGATCTACTACTGCTGAGTGAGTGGGAGCGCTACATCGGGCTGCTTCGGGGAAGAAAAAAAACTCGCGGAAAGCGACCGTGGCCTATTTGGTTCAGTTGCCGTGAGCGGCGTCTGGCGCATTCTTCCTGCGATTTATCTACGTTTCTCTCCTCGTTTCCTCCCCCTCGGAGAAGCGATGCACTTTCTACAAGCCTTCTCGACGACAACTCGAATATATATTTTGTGATCCTCGCAACACGTGCCTACCAGCCGTTCACTTTTATTAAGGAGTAGGAACACGGCGGAATCTCTTTCGAAATTCGAAATGAATATCAAATACGAGGTACAGTTTTCCTTCGTTCCGATGCGACTCACCAGTTCTCCACTCAGTGCCCAGAACAATGACATGACACCGAAACGATATGTTCCGGTATTCGATCCAATCTTTGATCCTGAATATCCTATGCAGTTGTACATCATATGTTCCATTAACTGGCTTCACAGTGTCGAAAGGTACCTGCAGGAACGAGACGAGTCGGATCAAGTCGAAAATCTCTCAGATCCCTCAGCTCACGCGAGGGAAGCTCGCAATGTTCCGGTGGCGCGGACGGATTCTTCGAAGCTATGTCGAATCGCTTCCGAGAATGACGGGAGGGGGCGAGGAAGCGAGGAACTTACAGTCGACAAATAGGATTGCGTTGCCTCGTTGTACACGCCGCACGCAGGAGAAGGTTTGGGAAACATGCCAGTACAATCGAGTCGAATTTCTTCGGTGCAACCTAAAAGAAGATTCCCACAGCCATTAGAGAGGTGGTGGAGACGACAGCGAACCACTCCGGATCGCCTGCGGTCGCACTTCCGCATCTTTCTACCCAATTTACGTGCTTTCACGACCATTGCCTCGAGAGGGGTCCTGTTCCAAGGAGCAGTGCCTATCGGCACAACCCAATTCGCCCAGGTGCACGAGCGCTGGAGAAGATTCGGATCGATGGGGAAAAATTTCGGGGCGCCCCGAATGCCTGCTCTCTCAAGGGCTATGGAACACTGCGTGAGTGCCCGATCCTCTCGTCAGACCGAGACGGGATGGATCACGGAGAAGGCACGAGGCATGACGACATCTCGTGCTGAGTTCCCTGTCGCTCGTGTCGCGAGGAATAGATCCTCACAAAAATATCCGCGACTGCACCTGGAGGCTCACATGTAGGGAATGGGTTTGTCGCACAAAGGAACACCACGTCGTCGGGGCAGTGAATGGCGCAGTGCGAAACGTTGTTCGGACTTACATCAGAAACATGCAATGGCTAGCTAAGCGGAACGGAGGGCTAGGGCCTCTCCTAACAGCCGTTCGCGGACTAACCTATTCTGTCGGAGTACGTTGTCCACGACTTTTCTTTGCACGAGTCGACGATCACTATCAAGTAAAAGTCGTTTTCTGAGACACCCTTGTCCGTTTCCACTCGGCACGTGTAGTTTCCCTGCATCGACCGATGAGCGTAGTCGATCTTTACAAATGATGGTGATCTGTAAGTTCAAAGGGATACGATGAGATTTTGTCGGGGCCCCACTGTTCGGGCGAACTGCTGCTGGCGATCGCTGGGGAGGGGGGCGGAAAGAGGAAAAGTTCAGCAAAATTGAGTCTGAACTGAGCATCAGCGTTTAGAAGTTTCCTCGTCAGGTTCGTCTCGAACTCGATAGAAAGAAGCTTCGAGAGTGCGCCAAGCATTCGTCGGAGGCCTTATCGGAAAAAAGGTATTCGGGAGCCTGTCTCTTGCCAGAGGAGGCGTTGCGCACGCACAGAGACAAAGAATCGAGCAATGCGATGTATACTTTTTGAAAAAATCTCTCGCTTCGTCCGTTTGTGCTCCGAGGAAGACGCTCGCCGGCCGGGTCGCTGGTCTGTGCGCTCGAGGAACAAGTGAAGCAAAAGTATGCACGAGCGTTCTCTGAAGCAGAATCCGATAGGAAAAGAAAGAAAGGCAACATTTGTGCAATATCGTTTCATTCAGCAACGAAATCGGCGGAAACTGCGACGACGGTGGTGGTGACGGCGCGGCGGCGGCAGGGCGAGTGCTGTGTTCCACAAGCGTTCGTGGGGTTTCGCTGAGCGGAACGCGACTCCGGGCGGAAAGAGCCCAATGCCGTTTTCATTTGTCTTTTTTGCGCGCCAGTGCTCGTCCGCTTGCATTGCCATCTTCGCTTGTCTTCTTGAGTCGCTTCTCTGACTCGCATTCTCCACTTGGGCTTGTTTGCCAGCTTGCCTGCCTGCCTGTTTGTTTGTCTGCGTGCATGCACGCACGCTCGCTCGCATTCCCGTCCGCCTCTCTTTCCGCCTTTCGGTCGGTCCGTCGCTCGGCCGGTGCTCGGCCGGCCAGTGCTCGGCACGGCTGCTCGATTCCGGAGCATACGAGTCTGGTCCTTCCGGAGATTCTATCGCGTCCGCCAGAGGGACTTTTCGACCAACGATCGTGTAACGAAAAGAATTCTCCACGACAACAACAACGAGCCGGGATGAGCACAGCTCGCGTGATAGCGTGCTTCGCCCGCCGTACTCGTTTGCCGAGCAAAGCTGTCCGCGTTCACTGGGACGAGTGAGCGTCTGAGTGACGAAAGGGGAAACGGTGCGGGTTCTCGTGAGGGCTGCTCGTGAGGGCTGCTCGTGAGGGCTGCTCGTGAGGGCTGCTCGTGAGGGCTGCTCGTGAGGGCTGCTCGTGAGGGCTGCTCGTGAGGGCTGCTCGTGAGGGCTGCTCGTGAGGGCTCCTCAGTAAAGCTGCTCGTACGGGCGGCTCCGTAGACGCGTCCATCGGTGTTCCACCCGTGCTTCTCGAGCAAGGGAACACGAGACGAAACAACACCGCCGGCATCGACAACAGCTGAGTATCTCCCATTCTCGCCCGTCTCGGATGCCTTCGGGCTGTCTTCTGGGGTTCGCGGTACGTCCAACGAATGTATGTTTGTGCTCCTATTCCTCTTTACAGAGACTGAGAAGCGTGCAGCACTCGGGATGGTTCCGATAGACGGACGGCGCGTACAAGTCTCTGCCAAACAGCGTTCCGTTGTCTGACTCGACTCCGGCAGATCATTGCCATCGGGAAATGTCGATGGCTGCCAGACTACTTTATCTACACTGTCTGAGTATACTTTGAGAAAATGCCGGGGCGAAGGTTGGAAGAGTCTATTCCGAGGGCGCTCAGACAGAGATGACGACGACGACGACGACGAATTCATGACGGGAGTTACCGTTCTCGGCCGTTCGACCGGGAGGCCCGAGCGCGGAGGGATTACGGCAAGCCGCTTATGATGAAGTACCTGCATGCATAACGGGATCTCTGGAGACAGCGCTCGAATGTTCAATAAGTTCCGTCGAGAGCACCTTTCGACCCTCCGAGAATGAATCAGCGGAGTCAGGATGCCGAGACTCAAAGCCTCGGGAAGAAAAGACACCATCGCAATCAGGCAGCAAGTATGTACAACGTCAGGAGCGAATGAATGAGATTTTCTCCGTCCCACTGTCGCCTCCGGCGGAGGGTGCCGGGCGAAGACCTTCAAACTTCGTGTGAAGTCTTCTGCAGCATATGTAGCCGCGAGGATTTTGTGAACGACCGTAGTCCGAGATTCGTAGCAAGAGCTGTCTGGGTGGGAGCAGTTCACTTTGGAACTCGTTTTCGACGTGGAATATTATACGCACCTGTTCAACAGATCAGTTCTGTCCTGAAAGAGGAGCCTGGCCAGAGGCTGGAACTTTCGTCTCCATACGTAGACTTCGTCCGTCCCGTCCTTAATCCACGTGACTCTCTGAATTTCTTCATTGGGCTTCAGTTGAAAAAAACACACGAGACTGGCCGGTTCGCCTTCTAGGACAAACTGATCTTGCGTCGCTGAATCCGTCTGTAAACGAACTTCGGTCACTGTGACCGCAGCGGCGCCTGGAACGGAAGAAAAAAATTGCGTAAGTTCCCACATTGAAGCCGTTCCCGTGTGTTTCCACACGAAGGAGGAGTCGTTGGCAGCCCAAGGCGGGTGAGTTTGGGAAGCGTTCGATGCGAAATAGCGCTCGGGACAGGCGAGCTCTCCAAGTCCTCATTTCCCTAGGAACGTGACGAGACAGTTCCGTTGAGGGAATCCGGCAGCTTGTGTACCTACGTAGATGAAGGTTTACGGAAGATACAGATGAGCGAGCTTGTGTGACAGGCGCGATCCAATCTAACAGCTCGGGCTCTGCCGCCTACGTAATTTTTTTGAGTAGGCGTTTCTAGTCGAATCACCCTATCCGAAAATGAGATAAGCTCTACAAACTGCGAACGCTGTCCTGAATATGTAATCGAATCACGATTAAAGCTCAAGTCGTCGCTTATTTTGGAAGTGGGACCCCGCGTGGGTCCATTCAATCGAATATCTATCTATCTATTCCGTGGACGACTTCGTGATGGGGGGAATGATCGATCTTAATCAACCTCGAGTGGGTTTGTCAATGATGGAGGAAGGTAGACGTCGCGCGGAGGGGAGACCGCCGGGTGCGTTTGGCGGATGGTTGGGCTTAATTCGCTTGGGGCTTCGCAGAGCCAGACCGGCCGCGTCAATGAGCGAAGTGAATATTGCTGTTCGGTCTACGACGCTGCTAATGTTGACAAGAGCCATATCGCGAGCAGCCTCTGAAAAGAACGGCTGGCGTCTGACAGCGCTCCAAGTTGCCATCAAGCGAATCTCCGGGCCCGCTTGTCCGGTCGACCGGCGGGCTGCTCGCCGTCTATGCAGACCGTGTTGCAGGTCATTACACAAGCCCTATTTGTCACGAGCCGGCAAAGTACGAAGAGAACACGAGCAACGAAAGCCAGCTGACTGCCTACCGGCAAGTCGGGTGGCCGTCGCCCATTTATTTATTTCTATTAATCTTCATCTGCTTAGAGCGAGCTGGCACGGAGAGCGTCACTGAAGCCTTCAGTCGTTCATTTTCTTCCACCACGATCTTCCCGCTCTTCAGGCCCCAGTCTTTGAATCGGAGCGTTGCACCGTTCGGTCGCTCAGGGATTGACTCGGCACAGGCGGTTGCGTATCCCCTACGTTTTTATGGGGACGCATCAAAGCCTCAACGAACCCTGGCGATTATTTGAATATCGACCGTCCATGCAGCCGTCAATGGCGGTTTGAACTCCGAGTACCGGGGCCGGTCCATCATGTGTGCAAATCCCGGCTGGAGTTTATGTTCGACTATCTTCGAGCATTTCGCATCCGCCTCCTACCCGCAGGGTGAGGTGATGACCTCGTTCTCGAACTCCGTTGCTTTTCTTTCCCGGACGCTCGGCCGATCAGACTGACCCAACACAGTGGTCATGGCAAACGTAGCTTTTTGTTGTGTTTTTTTTCTGCGGCAGCGAGGTGGCAAAGGAAGACCTCGGAGGAGGATAGAACTCCGACTGCCGGCTTCTTCGTCTAATAAGATTATTCTCGTGGACGGTCAGAAACCAGTAGCTCGTCAGCCCGTCCGCCCGACAGCCTTTACTGCTGCCGGACCCGGGGAGCCAGCGAAGCAAGCGAGCAACCCACGAGCCAATCTTGTAGGGTCGCTTCCCCAAGAAGGCTGTTCACCTAATGCAATAACAGGATGTTGCTGCTGCTGCGGCGACGGAGGCCGTCAGCTCTTGGAACTCCGCTGATGTTTCTGCGGCTGAAGTACACAGACAACGATGGAGAGAATCCATCGGGAGAAAGATACACAAAGAGAGATAAATAGACGGATATAGCGGGAGTAAGAGAAAAAAAATCGACGAAACACATGGATAGATGATCTATGAGTGAAAGGGCGTCCGAGAGGCATACCAGTCGGATGGTCGATGAACGCGCTCGAATAGGTATTACTCGACCACTCCGGTTGATTAACAATCACTCCTTTTCTCCGAAAATCTTTGTTTCTAATAGGAGCTTCATGGGTCGAAACGAATGAATCGATAAGTTCCTCACGAGCTCCTTCGACGCGTAGCAATTTCTCCCTTGTGATCGAATATCCGGTCGGAAGGAACATTTCTTTGAGCGTGATGATATTCGACGAGAGCACTATAATAAAAGAGCTCTCATGCCGGGAGGAAGGAGTCGGATTCGGAGACCCCCTGGAGTTGCCGGATACATAACAACCGAGAACGTCGAAGAGGAGAGCATGAGAAAGACCAGGAGCTCTGTACGTATCGGGAAAAATGAGAGAGCGCAGATCCCGGTCGCTTCGTATCTCGGAGTTCGGCTTCTGATCTGAGATCGATTTAGGACTTAACGAGTCTTCTCCGACTGGATTCGGAACACAGTCATCGCTTCCGGCTCGCTAACGGCTCCGAGTGTGATTCTGTCACACAACACCGACTCCAACGTCTGACCATCGGTTCGAAAAAAGACCTTTCCAACCTTGCTACGAGAAAACAGCCAATGTGTTCTTCAGGAGCTCGGAGAGACATGGTTCGCTTGATAAATAACGTGTTTTTTTTCTCCATAGCGCCTGAGGCTCCCGGTCGGGGCGCGCGAGGATCCCGTCGCGCTGGTTGGACTACCGAGCTTAGACGAGGAATGAAAACGTCGCATATTGTTGTCCTCGGAGATCTCTCCTTTCGGGACCGAGTTGAGCGCCTGTGCTTACACTATGGGAGTCCCCAAGCGACGTAAGCTGGCCACAAACTCCGAAAACTTTCCCGCGCTCGAACATAGCGCGAGAGATCGTAAGGCTAGACCCTAACTCGTGACGGCTGTTTGTTTCTTTCTACGTCGGTACTCTTCGCAATATTTGCCCCGGTCGTTTCGCGCGGCAGGATCCGGGATTTTTCCTCAGATCCATTATGACTGCCTCCAGCCCTCAACTGGTGCTCAGTCAGACATTGCGGAGTTTGGGCTGTTGGAGGAACTCTCCGAAATTCCCTCCGCATCGTCAACTAACAAATCTCAATATTAGCAACAATGGTAACATTGGAACGTCTCGGGGGTGCCCTCGAGTTGAGAGTCGACTGAATCGGTCCACTGCGAAGGGTGGAGAACGGCGAGCGAATATCTCCAGGACTTTCCGCACCAAAGCTCACTTGGCGGATGCGGTGGGCTCTTTGTGCGGACGACGAGCAGACTTCCCCGCCTCCTCTGCTCATTATCTGCGAACTACAGTCCCAAGATCCCGCTCTCGATGACCGAATTCCGCGAATACCTGTGCCGCGCGCATGAGTGACCGTAAACGTGGGGTGAATTCTCTTCTCTGTTCCTCCCATTCATTCACTTAGTCATTCTTTCACTGCCCCGTCCGCAAAATGATGACCGCTAGATCTGTCCGGTGTGGGACGAATCTCAAGAATCCACGACCGGGAGGAAAATTACCGATCACCGGACTCTTTTGAGAATTTTCGGAGGAATTCCAAAACCCCCCGAGCACGCTCGCTCACAACTGGATGTATGTCGACCGTACGGCTTGATAAACGGCTCCATGCGAACGGCCATCGAGTTCAATGAGCGCAGCACGAAAGGACGAGTGAATGAAAGGGGCATGTACACACGAACGCATTCTCGCGAAGTCGTATTAAACAATGATGAAAGGATGCCGTGAATTATTGAGTATGTACACGGGACGTTACAGCCGGGCCGACATGGCGAGAAAAATGTCAGATGAACATCTAATGCACGGCCCATCCGACAATATAAATAAGGCTGTATTATTCTGTCGTCGGTCGAAGAGTTCGGCTGTGATCGTCGGGAGCTGTGTACGGACGGAATAGGGGCCGGGAAGCCCAACGTTGATTCTAGTTACACAAACAGCCCCTGCATATACTGCTATGTATGGACGTGCGCGCCGTTGAACGTGATGCATCGTGTTGCTGGATGCAACGAAAGTCCATCGCAAACGCCGACGGAGCCGGCAGGCAGCTTTCCGATTTGTACGTACATCCCTCGTCTACATCGGCTGTCCTCCCCCGTTCGGGATTCGAGAAACGATACTCCACTGGCCTGCGACCACTGTGGTGCCGCCGCGGTATGATGCTCGGCCGGCTCCTGGTCTCCGAGAGACTTTGAGAAACGATCATAAAAAATAATTCACGCGTTTTTCCTTTCTCCAACTGAGCATGGAAGCATCGATTCGTCGTGTTTCCTCCCTCCCTTCCGAGATCCATTAGCGTAAAAACTAGTCGGAAATGGCTATCGTCCGCAGCGGTGGTAACGAGTAAGGTTCAATCTTCCACGGACGATTGGCGAGTCGTACTCAGCCGGAATCCCTAGTCGTCCATGCGGCTCCGGCTCATCTTGGATTGCTGAGAGTAAGAGTTATGCGCTCTCCGACCAGGAGACAACCGCTTCCTCAAACTCCTCCCCCCGCCTTTCCCCCGAATAACAGTACGACGCTCGAACTCGCTTCGCGTCCCCTCGTCGAACCTGTGTAAGGAGGTGACTCCAAAGTGGTCCCTGAGGGACGTCGAATGCCGCCGCATGTTGAACTTTGTTTCTCTTTGACGAGTAGAGCCGATCTGATCAATTGTCCGCTGTGAAGGCTGTTCTATGAAGGCTGCTACAGACCCGTTCCGAGTTTTCGCGCTGTCACTTCGATTGTTCCTCAAGAGCATCATTCTGCCGCGAAACTGGCGCCACCGAGGCGAACAAGCACCATGCCCCTCCGAGCTTCGTCCCCCGGTCCCCTCAACCCTTCCCCGCCTGACGCCGGATCGTTTCAGAGTCTAATAATAGCGGTTCGTTCGGAGACATCAATCAATGAAACGGCCACAGCGAAGAAATTCTAATCTCGTGTCTCTTTTGAGACTCGGTCGAAGTTCGGTCTGGGCTGGCATATGCCACTCCAGACTTCCGGGGACACAGCTTCCACCGAGCGGCATCTCAAGGCGATGATACAGGAACAGAGAGTCCACCGTTCACCCCTGATAGATAGGTAGATGAATAGTGCATGATAAATATTCAATTATTCTTGGCGATCTCAGAAAATATTCCTCGCTCGATTCGAGGATCCTCCGCACGGAAGTTCGGACGTCGGAGTTCTCGAGACGACGATTTTGAGCCCCGAGGGCTTCAAATTTGAGTGGAATACTAATGAAGTTAACGCAAACTTGATTTGTATATAGGGACCTATTTCTAACGAGAGCCATTCCGCTTCCCTCCCGATTAGAACTCAAAATGTTTCTCCCCACCCGAAACCTATGGCCTGTTCTTCGTTATTGTAGGTACTCACTTTGCACGAGTGAAGCGACCCAAAGCAGAAGTAGGCCAACAAAAAAACACTTTGGCAGGTTGTCCTTCCCTAGTGGACAATGTCGACTCCGAAAATGAAGTTCGGCCATTCTTCCTCGAGCTGCGTGTGAGCGAATGACGGCGAATCCAAGCTAACAAAAGCACACGCGCACGTCGACCGTCCTAAGCAGCACAGATGAGCACTAACGAAGACTAAACAGCGACGACCGTCTGAGATTGACTCTTAAATCAATCATCATCTTGGAACATGTGTTTTGATGGCCCCCCATTCGGATATCCAGGAGCTCGCCGACATTCGGGAGCCTTTGCGATGGAGGCTCGAGCGGAACCCCTTCAGTATCTCTTGCTCCTGTTGCTGTTCGTCATCAACTGTGTTGTCCAGGTTGATATCCGATCCGATTGGGAAACCGACAGCCTCTTGAAATCACCTGAAATGAATGAATAATTTACAATGTTGAGGATATTGAAGAGAACTTTCAGGCAGAGACGAAACTGACAACTACTGCTATGCTTCCATAGGCGGATCGATGTATAATTTATACTCGGGATGTTTCTGCTGACGACAGTCGGAGGGAGTTCCTGCGCAGGCACGCGTGGGTTGTAAAGCCATCGACTGGCTCCGTATACAACTGTACGCCATCGAACGTCGACAGCATATAAAGGCGTATCAGTGACCGGAGACGTTCACCGAGTCTGGCGCTCGAGAGCCGAGTCGTATATTGTTCCGCGGCTCATTTGTCAGCAGAGACGGAATTTCGTTGAGAAACGATCGGGTCCTCAGATCTCGAGTGACTCCACACCCAGAAGGCGAACCGAGAAGTTGCAGCTGAATCTCTACGCTCATGAACGGGCTCAAGCCACGGGAGCCGAATTTGGAACAGCAACAGGGCCGTCGCACGGAATGACATTTGGTCCGCTGTTCCTTTCGATAATGCAGACCACGGACAGAAACCCAGGACGTATACGGATATCCCTCCCAGGGTAAAACCCATAGCCTCTTGCGATGATCATCCAATTTAAAAAAATGATCACAAGGTCCGAGCCATCCTGAATCCTCTCATGATGATGACAGATGGGCGATAGATTGAACGAGCCGAAGCTCCGGATTCGTTAGCTGAGAACGCTGTGTTCGCGCCATGAGATCTTCGAACGTCGCAGCTGGCACCCGTGTAGCGTTCGCATAGAATAACAGCCCAATAATCAGATCGCGCTCTGGAACGAATCGGAAGCTCCTCGAGTTCCTTCATACCACAGTGACCCTGCAGCGTGCTCGAGGCTCGTGCACTGAAATTGATCCGGATCTCGAAATATCCTCCTCCAAAACAGGATAGTCCGAAATAGTTTCAGGGCCTCCGATCGATGTAAGTATACGGGATGGAGGTTCGTGTCATGTGGTGGCGATTTTAAGAGTGATGGGAGCTTGGAGATGATTTTCCGTCCGGAGTCTGAAGGCGCAATCGGCTCCAATCGAAGATACGTAGGTTGATCCTGACCGGATTGAAGAAGGGGCGTATCTCGACGTCACGGAGTGGGCCGAGCTCCGATCTTGCTCAAAAAATGTCTCGTGCCACTTTCTGAGTCGATTGTATTCTAACCGGCCGAAAGCCACGGTACGCACCGGACACGATATCGATCTCGGTCTGTCCGGGTGGGATTTTCTGACCGCAGAGATATTTTTTTCTCGACGGGAACCGATTCGAGCTTTCGACGCTCCGAAACAGCGAACAAAGGACTCGTGCGCGAGTTGGATTTGATTTTGATCCGGAGGCAATCTCGTGTGTGAATAGCTCATGCGCGAAGAACATCCCCGTATGGGGAGGCGAAATGGGGTCGGGGAGCGTACGTCCAACCGCGATTCTCTCCACTCGAAACGGAGGGAAAAACGTGTCGTCAAGTGAAGAAGAAGAAGACTACTACTACTCTAGAGGCTCAGTAGAGCGGAGTTTTATCTTCGCTTAGCTAAGGTGAACACCATTACCACGGGCAGGAACAAGGTCGGGCTAATGGAAATTTTGGGCTGCTCTCGCTCGCTCGAATGAGTTTGCCTCTAGCGAAACTTTCTCCGCCGAAGACGACAACGAGCTGTCAGAACAGAGTGCCCTACCGCAAAACGGAGACCAGGCCTTCCGTAGGGAGACACATTCATTGTTCGGACTCCGCTAGCGGCTCCCATGGAAATACATCGATTCATCGGTTCCTGAGAAAGCTTTTCCTTCCTATTCGCTCCGACAGCAAGATGTGGACGGCAATTCGCTGGAGAGCAAGGGGGCCACGATGGCTCTGATAGGGAGACCCGCAGTGATAACTCCGTGATCATCCGAGTGCTATACCGCCTGCTCCCTGCCCAATGACTCAAGGTAGCCTGAGTAGACGGACTGGGTGCGCCGTGATATCATTGGTGAGGAACGTCCTCGTGCCCTGAGAGCGCGACCTCTCGGACGGTTGGCTCACCGCTGGCCATCTGAAGTCGGATCAAATCGAGAGCGAGGATCTTACGACTGGGGACGAGGGTCCCGGCTTAGGGTTCGGCCCTCAACGCAGAACCGATCTATCTTCGGAAAGGTTGGCCGACCGCTTTGGTGACGAAATTAACTCACAATGAAGTTGATATCCACAGGAGTATTCCTCGAGAATGCTTTGAGACGCCGAGGGAACGGGATCTGCGTGCGTCGGCTTACTCGAGGATGACCCCCGGCACGAGAGCAGATTAACTCAGAGATCGGAGAAGCTCGGATGAATGAGCCCGACGACGGGATCCACCGGCCGGGGGCGTATCTGTGGATCGACCCCGGGGCCTCAGAAACGAAGCATAGGAGCTCTTCCTGAACCACGTTGGTCGTATTGAGGGCACCTTAGGCGTTCACCGCGCACAAAGTGAGCGACTGCTGGTCTCGCAGAGTCCCGGTTGCCTGTCTAGCGGTTCCAGCTGCTGTGGCAGGCTCATCATCCACGACAACGACGACGATACGACGCTCTTCTCAACAGTCTGCCAAGCCGCCTCTATCAGACGTCAAGTGGATCGGACGTGAGAAGCAACCCAAGATGAAGATAGATGGTTCCAAGCAGAGCAAACTCGCGCAAGATGGGGTCGATCAGTCAACTATATATATAAAAGTATTTATTTCTGTATAGGGTCGTCGAAGCAGTGAGGGCACTCGGTGTCCGTGCCCTTGCTGCCGTCCCGGAAGCCTTGTGATTATTAGCTCAATTATATACAGCGGCAATGTCACTCAGGGAACGTCCGAGCCAAGACAAGCCCTCTCGATTTATTGTCGGAGACGGTGTCACCCTCTAAGTGACAAGTGACAAATCCCATCTCGGTATTCATCGATTTGACCAGTCGACCCCACGGGGCCATTCACTTATTATTCTTCCATCCTCCCTCCGTTGAGCAAACAGAGCTACAATGCTTCATCTCAATTAAGTCGATACAGCGGGACGATGTTCCATCAGATTGTGCGTATATCGGAGGAAGCCTCGCTTGGCAACAGGTCCGCACTCAAAAACCCGTTAGCAGCGACCCCTTCTTCGCGATGTACATTATGTACCACAAGGAATCGCCTATGCTTATTACGGGCTATTCCCCGCGGAAGATCCAGATGGAGACTCTCGGAGGAAATTGGGGGTTATCACACTCCCTAATCTCTACCATGATTAAGGTCTCCCTGAAAAATGTTCTTCTCGCAAGCTGCAACTACTCAACAGCGACGCCGCGTTGCAGAGTTCAGGACGATCTCCGGCGCGTTTCACGACTGACCGCAGGGATTTTCCTTTCGATCGGCAGCGTTGGTAGACCATCATCCTTCCTTTCTGCTCACCTGTCGACTCGCATGATGGTCGGTCCTCCGGTGGATGTTCCGGAGACGGAGGAACACCGATGGGAAACAGAGTGCAGGAATAGCGTCTGAGACGACACCCGTTTCCTCACCCGAAAGAGAATCTCCTTTTCGGTGTGTGAATGCAAATAATTCATCACACTCCCCTGGAGCCGAGCTGTTCTGTTTTGAAGGATCGACTGCGATGGGGTCCACCTATTCCTACAGCTGTTCCAAATCGGAAACGAAAATCTCGCTGCTTTTCGTCCGGGAGAACATTGCCGAGTCTCCGCGCAATAGCCGCTGGTCTACACTCATTCGTCGATGGACGAATTCATGATGTGGTAGCGCTCACCCCTCCCCGACCCTTTTTTCTTGCCCAAATCTGTTCCTTGTGTTCCTGTGGTTCAATTTCTCAGAGCCTCCACCTCTCTCCCTGGGGCCTTTTCCCGGGGTTAGAGAATGTTCGGCATCAGGCAGGTCTGGATTCTTTGGAAACGAGCGCAGGGGTCTTCGTTCCGCGATACTTGAGACTGACTCCGCTCTCGGAAGACTCGCGGGAAATTTTCTTCAGATGGAACTGTAGGAGGACTCGTCCTCGAGAGACAGTGGTCACTTATTCGCTTCGAGTATTCCCCTTTGTATTCGGTGGACCGACCCTTTGAAGCATCCCTGTCTTTCGGAAGGGGATGCAAAAAAACATATCTCGCCATTCAAGTATGATACAGGGGATGACGCAGCATGGAACCGCCCGCGTGGCTCCTGGTCCCGTTTATAATGCCGAGTGGACACTGATGTAATCTCTTCATTCATAGAATCGACGACAGCCGAGCGGCCGCTCGACCGCGGGATCGACCGTCTCGCCCTATCCCCTCCAACATAATCTGAAACATTGTTGAAAAGAGCTGTCGCTCCGGTCAGGTTCCAGCAAGCTCTTTATTCTCCCGATGTCGCAACTTCTTTGCGGAGATAAGCTCGAAATCTGATTCTTCCCTCAAATCTCTTCAGAAGAAGAGCGCCCATCTGTTCGTTTGAGCGTATAAGCGTTCAAGCTTCCGTGTCTCGGAAGACTACCCGACACGAGGACGAACGGGGGTTTCCCACCGGAAGGGGACGTTCGAGACGAAAATTCCGCATCAGCGGTTGGTCCAAGAGTCTCGAGGAAGTCTTCGGCGAGGATGAGCGGCATCACTTAAGAGACCTCAAGAAGAGGAGAAACAATGTTGGCCCCTCGAGCAAGCGGCCCCGGCCATCTTGGTCTTGATTAGCGGAATCGACAAGTTCCGGGATATGTCGAGAATGTGAAACATTTCGACGCTCAGAGCCTTCCCTCCACTGATGACCACGAGAACAGTCCCGCTAGGGCCTGGAGTTCTCTTGAATTCGATCAACTTCGATCTCGACGCGACAGGCACGATAGCGCCAGGCACGAACGCGAACTTGCATTCTCGTCTCGTAGGAGAGACAGGGAGTCTGACTACAGACTGTCGGCTCGGGAGTGGGTCCGAGGCGACCATCGAATCATTTTTGTGTGGGACAGATGGTCGCCGCTCATTGGTGAAAGAGCGCTGAGGCGATACTCCTCAGTGTATCCGCTGCGCGAAGCCTTCGTTCAGGATCCCCGGAGGCTCCCCCACGACACTACCTTTCATTCAATGCTGCTCTGAACGGATGTGAGGCCCCTCGGAGTCTCTCTCACTGGATTGTTCTCTCATTCGATATTTTCACCTAGCTGAATTCGAGTTATCTCGGCCTTTAGCGATTCTTGACTCTTCCGATCAAACATAAGGATCCCAAACTCGAGAAATTTGTGTCTTGGATCGCCTCGGCGTCAGAAACAAATGAACCCCAAGCTGCTTAGGAGTCCGCTATCTTTCAGAATCAATGATTCCCGATATCGCGAGTCAGTGATAACTGATGACTTATGATTCGGCTGATCGCATTATCATTCTTCGAATTTCGAGGCTGTTCGAATCGAATATTTATTGCCGGCATCCTCCCACGCGTTAGGAATGTTACTCTGATCATCAAGCGAGATTAAAAGATCCCTGGATGCAATCCTTGGATCGAGGGTCGTGGGCTATCCTCTACAGAACTCGATAGTGGAGCTTCTCCATGATCGGACTTTTTTCTTGCCACCCACCGGAGCATGGGGACGTCTTCTCAATCCTCGAGAAGATCTACTGAACTCGGTATCTCCACGTTTGTAGAATGTTATCAGTCCTGGCAAACTCTCATCCTCTTGAGATAATATTCCTATGCAAGGCGAAGCGAAATCCTAGTGCAGTTCGAAGAAACACCATCAGCATTTGATTCCTCGTATCACGGTACTCCTCGTGCAGAGTTCGAAACTCTGAAGGTTGCACTATCCGAACATGAGGGCACTCGAGAACAAATTCAACAACTCGACTCGGCCGGCTTTTCCTCACTTTGGATCTCGGCCGGACACATGGCTTTGCTCGGAATGGTGCGCGAACTCCTTGGGGAGAGAGTCCGGGCGGTGGAGAGGATTGAGATTCCTCCTCGGCTGACAGATGGCGCTCTTGTCGTGTCCAGATGTAGGTACGGGAAGGAGGAGGGTCAGCTCGAAGAGTACGAATCTACCTGCTTCCACTCGGGTAACGATGAATTACTTGGGAGGGATAATTACCACTAATCTTCGGGGAGACGCAATTACATACTGAGGTATCGCCTTCGAGATTTTCGCCTCACCTCCCTGGGCTTTCGAAAACAACTTCTTATTCAGCGACAGCATCTCAAGGAGACACCTTGCCTCAATTCCGTGGATCATAAGCGGGGTCGTATATCATTCATGTGTAATTTTAGACCAGTGCTCCCCTCGGTGTGCGCCAATTCCCGCCCTCCGAGAAGCCTTGGAGAGGTGGGGCACGGTGGGACGTGAATTGGCATTGAGGCGGGGTACTGGAAAGAAAGTATGGGGAACACTGTTTTCGCCGTGGGAAATAGGGGGAACAGAATTGAATCGCACGAAGCGGGAACCCCGACAGCGCCCGCCAGAAGCCCTAGATTGAGGGTCGCGATAGATTTTCTTTTTTTTTCACTTCAATCGGTTCGGAGGGACCTGCCTAGGGAATAGTGGAATTGTTCGGTGACATGGATCGCAGGGCTTTCAAGACCATGTTTACTAACGGTTTCACTGATTGTTTTGTCACAATCAGACCAATTAACACCCGCAGAAAACTGCAGACTTCACATATTTCCAACGCACGATCTAAGAGAGTTGCAAATATGTTTGCCTGGAGGTTAGCCTACTTTTCACCTGCAATGGTGCCCCAGACTATGTATACAATGCAATACAATGCACCTACTCTCTCCCCCCTCCGAATAGAGGCGATTTGATTTGAGCCTGATTTCATCACTCGGTGTATGGCTGCGGCAGAGATCCAAATTCTTATCTCCAGAAGTCAGCGGGCTCGAAAGCGGACTCCCTTATTCCCTGAATAAAAGCGATTGAACGTAATCGAGAGAATGAGCCTTATCTCGTGGTGAGGACTCTCCGAGCCGGAGTAGGTATCCAGGTAAGTGGATTTCGCCTGATGGAACGTGAAATCTCCCCCCTTCCCGAGTATCCAATCAGGTGTCTCGCTGATTCTTCTTAGCTCGAAAGGCGTCGCGGAGGTATCCACCGTTCACGGAGCATGAAAAAGATTCTGACGGCCATCGTGCTAGGCTTGCCGCATTTTATGACGCATCTTTACGCCGGAGGGCCTGGGTCTGCCATTTATGCTTTCATTCCGTCGGCAGTATACGGTCTGGCGCGGGAAACGCGATGATCGGCAATATTCACCGGCTTATGTGCTGGTCCTGATCTCGGACACCAACACCATGCTATGGATAAACTGCTGCCGTGTTTGTGACTCGCGGGCCTCTTAGTCTTCTTTCATACCGATTGATTCCTTCGAGACTTGTACGGCGGATCTTTCGAAGGTAAATGAGGTGAATGAGTGTGAAATCCGAAGAGAAAGAGAGAGTAAACAATAAGGGCGATTAAGTGCTTCTCGATCCTCCTGATAGAAGGGCCCCATTGCTCCTTCGATTCGAGAGGAAGGTAATCGTTCAAAGCCTGGATCTCCGCGTGGATTCGGGAACTTCATCCCGGACTCCGTGGATCAATCATCCACAGTCGAAGAGTTGGAGATCAATGATCAGCGTTTCTTCTCAGCCTTTCTGGGAATAACGCTCCGCTCAAGTGCTCGAGTCGCTGGAAACTTCTAGGCTGGAATTCCTGCTCAGGGATCAGCTCCCATCTCTCGGTCTTCTGAGGCCCCAACCTGTCGGATGGGCCCCATCAGTACCCTGTGCGCCGGATATTGGTTAGACGTATGCGATTAAACTGTCGATGTTCTCTGTAGCTTTTCCGCTCGCGAAAGCAGAGCTCCCCTGAGGTCTCCATGCAAGCTTATTGGACTGGCGCGGACGAGGGGCGTTTTCCACCGGCTAAATTCGTCCGCATTTCGATGGGATTCGGATCTACTCTCGGCATGGGAACGGAGTCGTTGGGCCCCTAGCCCGGCAACGTCGATTCTATAGAGTTCTAGTCACATCGAAATTCCCTCCGGAGACGATGATCTGACCGCATCGATTCAGGTGTCAGGGGATGAGGAAAGGGGAAGTCCCTCTGAGATGGATCCGGAATGATCCAACGGAGCTTCGCTCGTGATTTATCCTGCCTGAGCTAGCCTCGAGCCCTGATCTGAAAAAACCGAGGGCGCTGATGAACGGCTTCGACTCGAGCGAGTCTATGCGAGTGACACGCTCGATGCGTAAAGGATTTTGTATGGCATCGTGAAGGCTTCTCATCCAGCGCTCTTGAAAAGTCTCGCACCATCCTGAGACTCACGACGTTTGGTTTTGGTTCGAATTTGATCGGTTCGGCGAGAAACGGGCCCTGTCATTAAAGACAGCCGGAACCGTTCCCAAAACGAGGATGAGCGTGGTCACGGTAATGCTCGATTACAACCTCTGTTCTTGTACATACACACATTCCTCGCCCTTGATTGACGTCGAAGAGGTCATTGGACATATCGATGAGGTCCCCATATCAGATCTCGGAGTCGACCATGCTGCGCAAAGCGAGCGCGTCGTATGGACGATGACCCCGGAGGCGCAATCGGCTATCACGCGAGCTGGTTGACGTCGAGGTGCCCGGAGAGCCTTAGAGGTTAAGGGCTCCTGGCCGGGGTTATCGTCACGATAAGGTCCCGATTGTCGCAAGAGCGCTCATAAGCAGGCGGAGGACGGTGAGAGTGCTTGATACGGCTCCTGTCGCAACCGGGGCGACGGACAGCAATCGAGGCAAGCTGTCTGTGCAAAGACTTGAGGATTAGCGAACCGCTACATGTACCTGATTTTGCGACAGCCGCGGAATCCGGCCATCATGATTCCGAGCGGCGGTTCCATTCCATTCCACATAGGGCTCCTCGCTCTCGGAAGCGTCTTCCTGACGGAACGTCCAGAAGGGGAACTCTCCTGGAGTTGTCATCACCATCTTCTTGGACAACTGATACCCGAGCCCGGACCTGCGATTCTACTGCCGGCTTTCGATTATTACTGATGAACTCCGAATGCGAACCCGTTTCGTCGGCTCGAGTCCTTAGGGAGCTTGCGATGTTGGCTTCCACGTCCCTTCGGACTCCAATGCGGGAGTGAGTGGGGTCGAAAGGTGCTTCCGCGCATATTGTAATGAAAGTGTATCATATACTGAGCCTAATCCCCGGGCCGTCGCTGTTGATGCTCACGAGAGGATGAAGAGCCCAAGCGGCGCGTCATCAACGTGATCTCCGAGCTAGCCTCGGGTTGGCTCGTCCCCGAGCTGACCATGGGTTGGCTCGTCCCCGTTTGCCCGTTCCGTCGTTTCATTCCCGTTACGCTCCTCGCTGCGAGCTTTCCTATTTCTAGCAGGCTCCACTATGGAGATATTTCACATGACTGAAGTCATTCGAACCTCAGCCTTACTCGCCGGAGTCACATACACCCTTTCGCCGTTTGAGGACTAACCCCCCGGACATTTCTACCGGCGGCTTATTTAGAGTGTTCCATTGCCGAGGTCCAATAGAGTTACAATTCTCCCGCTTCATCGATTCACGGACGTCTCGACGGTCCGACAGCCCCGCAGGCACGGATTATCCTGATGCGGATGCATGTGTTAGATAAGCGATGAGGCCCGGGGAATCTACTTGGGAGCTCCGTTCCGGCTGCCATCGGAGTAACCCCAATAGTATCGACGAATGAAGGATGGATCAGTGGGAGCTCCCGGAAAAACGAAATCCGTAATATCCTCCACATATCATACATTCAATCCAAGGGAGCGCTCCCTATACTGCATTCCCTCAATATGACCGCAGTTTCCGTCCGTGAATTTTCTAAACGTAGCTCATCTGCCAACTTCCATCCAGTTGATGGTCTGAAATACAAGTCTCGCCGAAGGTACTACTCTGCACAGAGTGAGAATCATTCAATTTCGACAGTCTGCGGCACAAATGCCCCTTCCGAACCGCTTGGATTCTCTGAGACTCAGTCGGTAGGATCCGCGGCTTCCCCCGCTCTTACGACAGAGACAATATGCTATGAGGGAGGGCTCCATAGCCCGCCGAAGTGGTGATCCAACGCATTAGGGCCGTTCGAGCTCTGATCTGAGCTTTCGACGCCGCAACGCTCTGAGCCGCGACCGAGCTGGAAGTCAGGACTCCGGGAAAATAGGGATGCCCCGGTTCGATTCAGAGTTCCAGCAAAGATCATCGACATCATCTTCTTCACTCTCCCGTCAATAGGTTCCATTTCGGCAGAGTTCCGCCTCGCGTGCGGTTTGTGCGCGTATCTCAGAGGACTCGACATACTTACGATCAAGGGTCGTGTCGAGTCCGCTTCGGACGAGGAGGAAAAACGACGCACAAGCGTATAAACCGAATCTGGGCAAGGCTCTCTGTGTCTCCGCAGCAGCCGCCGACGGATCTCTCTGTTCGTACAGATATCGACGACGACGACAACAACGGTGGAGACTCTTTCGCGAGCTGAGTCGTCGTCGTGGAATATGGCTTCGAATTGAGCCACTGCTGCTGCGTCTCTGCGCCAGTGAATTCTCTATGGGAAGCCGGTGTGTGTTACACCACGCAGTCCCTCCTCCGATACAGGTGAGTGATACTGTTGTCGCCGACGAACGTACCGTCGTCCGCAAATGGGGACCCGCGCGGCTTATCCACCACTCCGCTTCGATCATATGGTAGCAGCCGTGCGTTCCTCCAATTAGAGAGAACATGTGCTCGGTGGTTCCGAAAGCTGTGCGGGAAAGAAACAAGCGAATCTCGCTCAAGGATGGCTGTTTCCATTGGCCCACTTTTGCGCGTTCAACCGCAGACAGAGAGCTTGTTTACATTGAATTGTTTAGCGAACGGATTGAAGACCATCACCAGAACATTCTGACGGCAGCGCATGATCGGGAAGCCTTATCTTGCACCGGTGGCGGCAGAGGTCCTTGCGGCATTCGTCCTACGATTTCCGGCTCTATCTGCGATGATGGCCCGATTGTGCACAGATCTTGAGGAGCCTTTCAATCTCAACCAGGAAGCAACCTTCGAGCCGCGGCACGTACTCTCGCCATGCTTATTGCCTTCGGTAACGAAGAGAATATCCATCTCTTGTATCTCAGGAATCGATTGGAGGGACGTTCCGCCAGAAAAATAATCCTGGACAGCGGCGACGAGCTGGCTTCCAGTTGCAAGCCAGAAGACAGCTTGAACCGTGATTGATGGCGTGGATCAATGCATCGATCTGATCGAAGCTCGAATTCTCTTTCACCGGAGTCTCGGATGTCTAGACCTGCAAGCCAAGAACGACTTCTTACCTCATTCTATGGTTCGCTGAAGCAACAAGCGTCCGCGGAAACAGCTGCCGAAATTCGAAGACTGCGACTGATCAGATGACCATGACTATAATATTTTGAGGAAACCCGTAGAGATCACCGATCGGCGGCCGAAGAGGTCCGTTGCCTCGGATTTTCCTCGTTTTCGAACCAAGGCCGGACACCGCTAGGTAGGGAATCTGTCTGGGAAAAAGTTTTCGAGCCAGTGGTGAGTTGAAGAATCTTTGAGTATACCTGTCTGGCTACTGCAAACTTTTGGAGCCTCGATGCTCGCTGCTAGAGGCTGCTCTCATTTCATTATCTTGATAGCACTTTGACACTGTCGGATACACTGCTGACAGGGAAGTTTGACGGGTCTCCCCAAGTCAATTAATTTCCGGAGAGATTTTACAGAATCCCCTGCGTCCCCCTGCTTCGGAAGATACTTGGTGAGTTCTCCGAGCCTGACAGAGTTCGAGTCGGGTCGAAGCTCCCGCAGAGGAAGGGGATATGGCTCCGCTAAATCGGGCTCTTGCGGTTCAGCATATCAACACGTGGGCACTGGCGAATTCTCCCGCTGGCTTTTGTCCTTTGTTGATGAATCGACTTACTATCTCGCACTGTGTGCGACTGCTGCGCCGCATTCGGTCGACTGGAACAGACTTTCCATCAAAACAACGGCATCAGCCTGGCGAGGCAGGTGGATGGCGGGGAAAAGCGTGAGCAACGCCTGGGCGGAAAAAATTGGAGCTCAAGATAGTTCACTGAAGAAAATTTTCGAACGGTTCTCTTCCGATTATCTGGCATCGGGTAGCGACTTTTCCTTATGTCCAGAAAATCTGCTGAGGTTTCAGAGCGTTCATCCGCCGTTCGTCGCCAACGAGCTCACGTAGGCCGCTCTTCGGTAAGGAGCGCTGAAGATTCCTGCGTGGCTCCATTTGTGCTCGTGACGCTCGTCGCGAATTCGAAAATGATTCCCCGGGCTCAGTGGGCTGCCAGATAATATCGGACCTCCGCTACTTTCCTCGCACTCCAGTGAACTCGCGAATGAGCGCCGGCTGCAGAATGAAGATTTTCCGCTGCCTACTGCGCGCATCCCTGCCCTGACGGCAAGTCTTCGTCAGAGCCTTCATGCGGCTTCGACGGCTTCCGAAGCGCGGAATACTGAAGATTTGGGCATAGGAGTTTTTGCGGACTCGAATGTTGTTCGCCTCTAGGAATCTCGCGGGAACAGAGCTCAGGAAGGATACCCCTGGATGGATGCTGCGCTTGGTGAGGTGAAGACTAGGCGGAGGCTTTTCTTTTGGAACGGGGGCAGTCGAATGGTCCTCATCGACTGACTATCGCTCCAGAGAATTATTGTGATTATTACTTCCGACCTCTGGGACTCGTGGCTTTTTGAAAATGGACAGCGCGATAAACAGGTGTCGGTGAGGGCGGGGAATCCAGTAGACTAAGTAGCAAGAGCGGATTACAATCCCGGAGCACCCGAACCGTCTTCACTGAGATGAGAGAATATTTCAATCGAATTATCCATCATTCATCTCTCCATTCTCGCAGAAAATTCATTCGGGCTGTGAGATGAATTGCGTATGGGGTCAGACCCATAGTGATTCCAAGAGCCTCCCTCCTCGAAGCCTGATCCGTCTGAGAGAAGTTGAGACTCGCTCAGGTCTCACAGTAATGAGCTGATGTGTAAATCCAGCTTCAGTCCGATCCTGGGGATTTTCAGTCGAATGCCATCATGTGCCTAGACGGCAACGAACACGTGAGGCGGCGCGGATCGAACGAATCGGAAGGAGCTGACTGTATAATACCCATTATATGTATAACTTTGTACAAGCACTGCGCACCGTAATCGATGTCGATTTCCGTCAAAATATCTCACTCTAAAGATGAGTCACCAACATCGTTCTCGAAAATCAGTTTCCGATTCCGTACGACCACCGAGCTCTTCCCGGAGAATCTCCCTTGATGTGCCTCAGGGAGAGTGCGCCTCTATCTTGACGTGGACCTCTACTTCTAGGAGAGACTCGAGGCCGGAAGTCCGTGGAGACGAACGTTCATATCCAAACCGACGAGTTCCTGGTCTCTTTCTTCTCCTGAATCGATGCGATAAATGTAAATCCGCTTGCATAATCAGTCCAGGGCAATCCAATCTTTGCGAGCCTTCGATTCACACTTCGGCAGAGTGTGATCCGCTTTGAACAAACAGTGATTCAGGTATGGTGATCGTCACCGCCTGAAGTGAGCTCGGTAACCTGTCAAGAAGTCAGGTGACGGGAAACGAGCCGAGGCGCCTCGACCATTACCGCGGCGCCACCGCACACGATCAGGTGAGCGCGCGTACGGCTGCAAAAGCTCGGAGTTGGAGCGAATCGCGCGCTTCCTGGAGCTGATCGCCGGTGGTCGGTCTTGGAACTCCGCCCACCTCTGAGAAAGAGTGACATCTCCAACTGTGACGGTCGCCTGGCGCCATTAGGTTTTCTTTTCCTGGTATCTACGGGCGGGGGATATTTCTAGTCCGGTAGTCGTTTCGAAAGCCCGCCGGCGCCGCCGAAGCTGAAGGCGATGATGATGACGACAAAACGACTGCAGAGCCCTCTACAAGCCGTGTGTGGTGGTGTGGGAGCAGCGATGGCAGCCGAGGTAGCGGCAGCGGCGGCGGCGGCGGTTCCCTTCACTCACTCGTCGTCCCGCTCACTCTCCTCGCCAACGAAGTTTGCGGCAACAACAACGGCCGTTGAGCGCTACCTGCGTTAGTGTCGAGCGACTACCGCGGCGGTGTCATCGGGATTAGAACACTGGTGGCTGGAACAAACTCCACGCATACGTCAATTGAATCGGAGTGGCTCCGAGGTCGTTGTCGTTCGGACAATCGCCCCTGCTTGCGAAGTCGGTCGCTGCCGCCTCTGTGAAGAGCTCGAGAGAGCGTGCTGCTCCTTTCAAGCCTCTCTCCAGCAGCGGTCCTCCCTCCTATCGCCTTTGGCACATGCGGCTGGAAGCGCGTCTGCTCGTTCGTCCGTTGGTTGTTCTTTCGTTCGTTCCTTGCTGCTGGATAAGCTATTCCCCTTTGGACGGAATTGAGACCGTCGTCTCGACTCAGGCCGGTTCCGTGTCTATGTGTGGAAGTATTTATCGCCGGTGAAGTCCGCCGCAAGCTGGATAGCGACCAAAGAAAGTGGAATAGTGAAATCTCTCCGGGCGAGCTGGTGAAGCGACAGAGCGACCCGACGGAGTGGAGTCTGTGACCGATTCGTGTCGAGCCCACGCAACGCAGACGAGATGATTCGCGGTGTGGAACTAGCCCAGTACCGGAACAATATTCGGCAATGGAGGAACAAAAAGGTATGTGACTCCTCCTAAACTCTTCCGTGGCCGTCGACAACGACGCCCGACCAGCCGGCGTCTTTCGGCTGTTCTCCGGTGTGGATCCCTCCGAGCGACATCCACCACATTAATGGCCCTAACGACGTTAGGGGAGCTGAGCGTCTGCACGGGGTGGGGGAAGTTTCCTCTGCGGTCTGAGGGTCTCCGTCACTTCGGAGCGCGGTCGATCGATCTGCTCGACGCAAGAGAAAATCGTCTCCGCACCTCAAACGTTACGCCCTAGTCCCGAGTCGGTCCGAAATGCCCAGCTGATAGCTCGAGATGAGCTGTGACACGAGCGGCCTGAGGATACCAATCTTAGTTCTCGATCCGGCTGTACGCGCAACGCGAGATCGGCTGATCACGCGGGCTGTGTGGTGATTCGACCCGGGCACCGGCTGGTGACCCGCGGAGGCTTCGACACGGAGCCGTCGAGCCGTGCGGATAGTATTCGTGATAACAAGTTTCTTCTCGGAGTCGGACGATTGTCCATGCTCGTCGATCGAGTCTCTTCGATAACTCTCTAGATTAAGATCAGCGTCGGATGAGCGACTCTTAAGCCGATTTCCGGCGCGCTCTGGATATTCCCTCTGGAGAGCTAGTTTTCTGTGATGCACCTCGATCTACCGATGAATTGCATTTGGGAATGTCATGGGGAGCGAGCAGAGAAGCCCAGAAAACTGCTGGAAATCTCTGGAACGAGTTTCCCCTGATTCGAATCTGCTGTTCGAGCGTCTCGGTCGAACCTCTATCGATAAGACATCGGTTTCTTTTTCCTCGAATCGAGACAGCCGCGAAATCTGGGGGAATCGGTGCTCTTTTCGCGATACAGGATCTGCATCATAGAGCTCCGATGGGGTAAGGCGTATTGCCATAGTCGAGCGTAAGGAATCGTAGCTCTCTATCACGCTCCGTGTTCGCTTTTTCGATGGTTGCGATGAAGTAGTAGATCCAATCGTGTCGTCTCACTTCGTTGATTTCACTTCGATCAATCGTACGTTATTCTGGTGGTCAGCGGACTGACTTGATCAAACTCTCCGCTGTCGCTGCGTGAGTTCTCCGAAAGTGACCGACTTGGCTCTAATTCCAAACTCGCGTTAATTCGTTCGAGACTGGAGACTGCGCGACCGACTGATGGAGCTCACCAGATGTGACTATTCAAAGGATTTGCTCAGAGATCCCTGCAGCGCTTGCTGGCGAAATCATAGCTTTGTACAGCCGCTGGCTTGATTGGACCGGCGCTCGACGGTCATTACGTCTGGAAAAACTCTAAGGATTCTACAAATGATTCCAAGCTCGACAGGAAGTGATCTTTTGTGACTTCCTCGACTGGCGAAGCATAATAATCGAATTTTCGAGTGATTCACGTATGCATTACGCCATGTCTCGAATTCTGGGCCAATAGCCAATAACTCGGGGGAACATAAGCAAAAAAAGATCGACGGACCCTCCAGATTTCCACGTCTTCCAATGAGCGTTAGCGTTCTCTGCGACTTCGCGTCAAGATGGACTTATTAATAAATTTTTCGAATCTGCCCATTGGTGGAAGCCACTTCTTTTGGATTGCTCACTGTCAGGGTTTAGCGATTTCGTGTTTTACTTACTTGAGTCGAGGAAAACAGATACGAAGATATACTGGAACGATATTTTTGATGGCACTGAGCCGTCGAAGTACCATCGCTAGCGCATTACGAGTATTGGGCAACAGATGACCCAAGAGCAACAGAAAACAATCCCGAAGGTGCCCGTTGACCAATATCGTCAACGAGTGGTTTCCGTTCGTCTTGTCCAAAGGTCCAAGACCATCGATTTGCCCTGACTGCCAGGTTGCGAATTAGTAAATCACGGTTCTTACGGGAGTTTCGCTATTTTTCTCGGGGACTTCCATTTTCCCCTAGTACCGCTGCCATGAGAGCGGCCGTGCGTAAGTGTTGGTGCGTGAGCGTTGTTTACGGGGCGGCCTCACCGCAAACACAACTCGGCACTTGAATTCGTCGCGACGATCAGCCATGATCCTGTGGACAAACATCGGCATGGTCGTCCTGCCAGAAGGGCTAGAGAAAAGTGCTAGAATACGCTTGAGAAAATGCCGACGATGCCGGCTCATCTCGCGGAGCCCTCGGTGATAGGTGCACGCTGTTCATTCAGGAACCGCGTCCAGTGACTAATTCGTGGTCTTTTCTATTGATCTTCTCCATACATATGTCCCGAATGGTAGCAGCCGTTATACGAATGTCGTCGTCGTCAAACGCTTAACTGAACACTTCATTACGGCCTTGACTCGCTACCACTATTTTCTGTCCTGAGATAAGGTCATATTTGCCGCTGCTGTGTTCGTTATCCCATCTTGCATGTGGTCGGTCCCGCATAACCCGTGGTCTGCACTAAGCGGCCCCGCGGATCGGCGGCGTTGTCGGAGTTCGCTGGTAGAGAACCCGAGGATCATGGGCTCCCCTGATTCGGGGAAAAGTTCGATCGTGAAAAAGTTTCGACTTAGTAGGACATGATTGTCACCCCGCTCTTCCGCCCATCCCCTCGGCTTCCCACGTGGGCTACCGCGCTGCGAAAGCGAGTGAGTTCTTCTGTCAACGTCAGCCTCCGCGAATTCGAAGATACACGGGGAGGGGGCTTCCTATCGACATGGCCGCCGTACTAGGTCTCGGACAGTCAGTATCACGTCGATTGATCCAAACATGTGGCAATAGGCATCTGGGAAGGTCCCGGAAATCATTCACTGTCCTAATGACAGATCAACGGGGAACACTCACTGATCCGTGATAATTTGGTGCGGCCCGGCTGATCGACGAATTAGGTCTTCCAGAAAATTGTTCGGTGTTGACCAACTTCTGGAATGCACGCCACAAGTCCCTCGATCAGTATTTGGTCACACGTTGTGTAATGTGTAATGATGGTCATAAAGACGGATAACTTGGGTGGGAAAACTTCGACACCGAATCGAATGGACAGAGAATCATTCACACTCCTTAGCGAGTTCCCGTTATTTTTGCCCGGATTCTTCACGGATCCGAGTCGCGCCCCAACAAGATCGTCTGATCACTCGGTTTCGAGAGATGTTGTCATCACCATATCGCTTGCAAAGAGTAATCACAACGAGTGATCCGATTAAGATCGGGGTCTACACGAAACGAAAATTATGCGTAATGGGAACGCTTGGCTCTGTTTCTAGGAATTCCGGCCGTCCTTCCTCCGACTCGAGGCATCCATTGAGTGAGCGACTCGAGAGAAACCGCGACATGTGGAAAATTGCGAAAATTCGAAAGAGTTCCGAAGGGAATCAATGGAGCGTTAACCCGACCCGCCCTAGACATCGTCGCAGATTCACGGAGTGTATCAAGGTTGACAACGTTTGAAGCGCCTGCCTTCTCTTCTTTTGCTCGTTCTTACACTTGCTGCGTTGCGGCTCCAGGGAAGTTGTGAAACTTGAGCCACTCAGAAATGTAATTACGATGCTCCGCGAACACGCAAATCGCGGACCTCAGCGAACTTGGAAAGCTGGCACAACGAGAACGACAGCTACAATATAAAAAGAACACTACTACATTGTTACGGCTGTCAACCGATTGGGCGCGCAGCTTTTCCCGCAAAAGGTCATAGCTTCGGCATGAATTTTTCGGAACGGGTCGAAAATCGAAACTCACTGATTTCCCAAGTTCGTAGGCCAGAGCTGGATTCCGGATTGGTCTTCCATTCCGACAGCGGATCGCGTGGATGCCAATTTTTGCACGGAATGATTTTTTCAAGACCTGGAACATCCAGCGGGGCCGTTCATTCTTCGGGGGTTCTCGGATACATGATTTTATATCATTTGATGAATGCTTTGTGTTGAGAGCTCGAGAATATTTAATCTCGACAGTGCTCTCTCCAATTTTCATGCAAGTCTCGTTCGCCCTCTTCGAATCGAATCGTGAGTCTCCAACCGTTTCGACTCTATCGGCTTCGGCTCTATTATGGTCTTCACAACAATTACCCTAGTCATCGATGGCCTCCCCCTGCAAGGACGGGGACTCTCTGACTGGGGCTTTCATCGACCTTTGAGCGACACTTAGCTCCTGTGGGTGGAGCTCGACGTTCGTGTACATAGAAGCTGGCTTCCGAGCAAATGACGGTGCCCAGATAAGCGCCAACCTGTAGGAATGGGGTGACGCAACTTCGACCATCTGGTTGACATCGACCGTGCAGAACAATCTGACGGAAAGGGTCTCGACGTATTCTGAGGAAACGAAATCGACAGAAGACCATCGAAACCGACTGCTCACGATTTCGAGAAGATTTCCAGCTTTCATTCTCGCTGCTGCGACTGACGATTCTGACTTGAATCGCCGAGGGAATCATCGTGGGTCCTGTACTACGTCTTGGGTCACGGTTCAGAGTTTGAGCGGTTTTGTCTCCTTAGAGCCAAGTAAATGCCATTTTGTCAGCCCTTTACTCCGGTTGCTCGGGAGGATGGACATAAAAGTTGAGTCCGTCTGCCGATCAGAACCGACCGGCGCTTCGATTGTTTTCCAAGGACACCGGGGAGGAAATCATGAAGAAACTTGAATCAGAAACAACTGTCAGGGCCGCGACCGTTTCTGGTGTCTGCGATCCGCGGTTCTGATCGATGTCCACGTGAACCGATTTAAAAATAGATTGCGCGCTTCCTCGCTCGTGCCCGGAATAGATCACACCCTGCTCACCGTGAAAGCGAACACCATTCAGCTCCCTTTTGCGGCTAGAGTCGTCTGCCCCTTCCATCGTCGTTGCGTAAGCTCGGCGGATGATGATCGTCGACATCATCATCAACGCGCTGGAAGTCGGGGAAGAAAAACAATGTTGCTCGTTGCTGAGCGAAACTTACTCTCCGCGCGCAACGGTCCTGTAAAAATAAGTTGAGCTGTTGCCCCCATGATCGCTTTATCCAGTAAATATTCCACCATGCTATGCTACTCTTTCGCGTATTGAAATCTAAGCACGTTATCCGAAGGACGTTCATAACAGTTCGATCAAATCGATTCTTTGACTGAATTGTGAAATTACAGATGTATATCGAAATTCTGTGAGAATTCAGAAAATCCTCAGGCAGATCGAGCTTTGCATCGCAGCCGGATTATATCATGAAATTCATTAAATCATGCATTTGGAGTTCTTGAGCTGAATTGATTGCGAATGTTCATTTCCTGCTGCTTGGAATCCTCTGCCGGATCGGTCAACGAGGTTCGCTGGTATTTTTCGAGCGTAAAGAACGGAGGAAATCATACCACACCGGTCGCGGAGAAATTTTCCTCGTTCCAATAATCACTTGCATCCGACTTTGGTGGATATTTCCTCGACACCTTCCGACCAAAGATTAACAATTTTTCAAAACCATCGAAAACATTGCTGTTAGCGTTCCGTTCCTCTTAAGAACATCTACGAGAGTTCATTCCGGATGATCACCTGGTTAGACACTCTCCCTTTTCCTCATTGCCGTCCTGTACGACTCAGCTTGACGCAGAAATAAGAAAGTCGACCTCAGATCCAGTCATCGAGTGCATTCGTCTAAGGCAGAAACTAGGACGAGGCTGACGAGAGAATTCCGTTGTCTTTGCAGGAGATGCAGGTGGCGCAGATGATGGCCCAGCTGCAATGCGTTCTGCGAGTAGCGTTCGTAATTGTCAACAACATCTACTGTATTCCAACATACCTAATCTGGATGTGGGCCTTCATGCTCCCGATACGAGACACGCGACTGTATATCTGGGCTGAGAAAATCCTCTACAAGAATTTGCTACTCATGGTAAGTCCTTCGGTGTTAGACAGAGGCTTTCTAGATTCTGTGCGGAAGAGATGGAAGATAATGCTCAGCAAGCGAGTCCGATTTCCGCACGAGATATCTTAAGACAATTTGTCTCTTCTCAGGTTGGCTACTGGAGTTTTTCAGCCGGGTACAAGATTCACGAGGTCGGGGATGATATCGAAGACCTTTATGACAAACGCACGCTACTCATCGCTAACCACCAAAGTACGGGCGACGTCCCGCTCCTTATGGCGTCCTTCCAGGTGAGCAGGGGTCATATAGAGATGGCTGATTCAATCTTAATCGATATTCATCTCAGAGGGAGTCAATTCTGTGACTTTATTTGCGGGTGCTGTTGTCCCCCGCATTAGCGAGCTCATCGAGACCTCGGCGCCGAGCTCCGCGGTGATTTGAGTTTGAAAGGGGTTATGGAAGGAATTCATTGCTCGCTCCAATTGACAATTTGCGGACGCTTGATCCTTGGATGGGGCATTTCTTCATCGATCATCTCGATTGCGAACGATCGATTCTTGCATGCGGCAGCTGAACACATCGTGACTAGCATCATCTGCTCCTGCTCGCTCAGAGCCGTTCTGGATTGAGCAATCGAGCGAAGGAGCGCTTGCTGTAAGCAGAGAGTACCGTTCGTCCACCAAATGAGGCGATCGGAAACCAATTGAAGGCTTCATTCTCTTCTCGATTCCAGGTGAAGAAGTATGTCTGTGATAATGTGATGTGGGTTATGGACGCGATGTTCAAGTACACAAACTTTGGTTTTGTCTCAATGACACACGGGGATTTCTTCATTACTCAAGGCAAAGACACTCGACAATCCCAGCTTGATACTTTCAAACAACACCTCCTCGAGGTCAGTAAATCCCTTCCTCGATCCCGACGATTCCGCTGCTCTCAAAGGTCTCATATTCCGGAGGCGCTCTCCCCTACCGCTCTCGTTATTGTCCTCGGTGGCTCGCTGGGCGCGCCCTGAGGCTGGTGTAATCCGTGTGAATAATTTTTTCGCACTTACAGGTTTATCTACCCCGACAACTCCAATGGATGGTGATTTTCCCAGAAGGAGGCTTCCTCAGCAAGCGTCTGGAAAGCAGCCAGCGCTTCGCTTCGAAAAACGGCTTCCCTAAACTCGACAATGTAACACTGCCTCGTGTTGGAGCCGCTAAGGTATTAGGCGACCACACGATCGATGGAATAAAATGACATCATCTTGTTTTTCATTGTGGCATCGCGTTCTAGCTCCTAGTTGCACATATTTTCGGAAGTGTTCTAATGATTCGCCTCCCTCGACAGCTGGCTTTGGATATATTGACGGACAAAGAGTATCTCAAGGGTCAAGCTCCCATGGAGTACCTGGTCGACTTGACAATCGGATACCCCGGGGCTCCCTTGAGACCCCTCGACATCTTGGCTATCGTGACGGGTTACAGAAAACCCCATTCAGTCTACTTCCATTATCGGTGAGAGAATAATTATTCTATTCCTCTTACGCGAAACTCCAATCGCTGTGGATCAAGGTCTTCCATCCCCGGTATCGACCACATATTCGGATATGCTTCTCTTGACACCCATCGTTGGTATCGTTAAGAAGGAGGCATTCATGATTTCTTATTTGTTTCTGTCCGTCCCACAGAAAATTCGCTCTGAAGGACGTTCCCTTCGATGACTCAGATAAGCTGACGACGTGGATGTATGAGCGGTGGGTTGAGAAAGAGCAGCTGCTGAAACACTTCTACGAGCACGGGCAGTTTCCGAGCTCGCAAACCGAGGACGAGCCCTCGATCACAACGACTCCGGATGCTGAACAAAGACGATCGCAAGAAACTCGGATAGAACGGCCTCGGATCGTTCAACTAAACCATGCATGGGTATTTTTCGTGAACATTTTGTGGATTCTGTCCTCACTGTTCCACCTGGCACTGTTCCGATCGGCGAAAGCATACTTCTTCGAATGAATGGTGAAAGAAGCGAACAAGAATTTTCCTTAGCGTGGAGAACGGTCCTCCCGAATGAAAACGATGATACTTGAGATTTTCAAAGAACAATTCACGGTTAGTCCCGCTGTGATAGTCGAGCATTGGAGTTACAAAGCTGTTCGAATCGAAGAACGGAATGGATCAAAACTTCCAAGACTTAGCTTGACGTCGTAAACTCATTTCCTGAGCCGAGCACGAGCAAGAAGGCAAGCGCGTAGAGCGAAAGAGAGGGAAATATTGAGAAGAGACTTCGACGAGGCCAGGATCGATATCCCGATTTTCTTCGGTCTTAGTGATAAGGAGTTTGCATTGTGCTTCTGCTCCTCCCAGATTATTGAGTTCAGATTTCGGGCGGTAGACAAGTTTGTGATCGACGAGAATGCATGGGTTCCCCTAGGAGGTGCGTGATCGCGGGTTGGCATTCTTCTCATGTCTGATGATATTTAACCGACCTACGGTTCGCATACCGCGAGAGCTTCCATTCGGGAGAGGCGATCCGCGTCACACACAACGTGAAAGAGAACAGATCAATTTTGGTATGACGCGCTCTATATTTCGAGTCGAATGGTCTTTTCGATAGCTCAAGTCGAAGATGCAGCAGAGAGATTTAGCGGAGTTTGTTTGTATATACGATGATTTTTGTAAATAAATATCTTCCCGAGAACAAAGTTGGAATGGACTTCGAAAACAGCTGGTCTTGCCTCTCATTTGATGCTGCTTCCTCCACTTCCCTCCTCTTTTTCCTGATTCGATGTATTACGCCCTCGAGAGGAATCCCGGCGAAGACTGAAGACCTTTCCTGGAATGCCGTCAGGATGAGAGACTCTCTCGCTGGAGCGCAGATTGTCTGCAATAACAGAAAATCTTTCATTTCGTGGCTCAGCTATCTGGGAGTCCACGGCGTGCGAAGCTCAAGACACGGATACGTTGACGCCTGAGTCGGAAGTCTTCCGTTTATCGGAAGCAAAACCAAGGAGAAGCTCATCAATTGAGAGACTAGAGGCTCAATCTTCGAGCCTGCTCTCCCCATGAGGAGGCACAGCGCATTCCCAATCGGCTAATTCCTCATTCCTTTGACGACTCCCTCACGATTTACCTTCCAAGTAGGAAAGATACGTTCTCCGAGCCCGGGTGTTTTCCTCCTGTTTTAGCCTATGAGCATTAAAATCCGCGACTGAATAGGGAAAAGCAAGAATGATGACACAGACGTCGATTTGAAGCCAGATGCTCTCCATTCTTCATGAAGGATCTTGAAAATGGCGATTGCATGCCCGGAATGCAGAAACCGTAGCCGGGCCCATTAGGGCTGGCAAGAACTTCCTTGTAGCGGTGGACCTCGCCAACCAAGAACGAGCTGCTCATGGAAAGCGTGGAAGATAGAGCCCACGAGCTACTCCGTCGATGCCCTGCGCACTTTTGTCTTGTGAGCGATCGATCCCGTGCATCTCGGAGAGCAAGTCACCCGCAAATGCATCCGGGATTTGACTGGATATTGTTCCCGGGTTCTACGTTCCTCCATTCGTTCGCAACGAGGCCAAGACCGCAGAATTTTCGGGAGGGAGCGAAGTTTCTTAAGTAGGGAGATGAATCCGCAGAGCCTCGCGGGATTGATCTGAAGGTGCTCTGGAGAGGTTGCGAGTCGAATGCTTCCTGCCTGACGGATGAACTCCGGCTGGATGCCACTCACTTAACTACGGGGAACTGGAGCAGGAACAAGGAACGTGGTGATATTCACCTTGTTACCGCTTGCCTGTACGTTATGAACGGTGCGTTTGTCGGCTGCTCTCCCTGTGCGAGGGGCTGTCTCAAGACCTCCCGGTCCGAGAGGGATCTGCCAGTAGATATTTGCCGAAAATTCGAGTCTGAGGACCGTTTCGAGGAGTTTTCTGATCACTAATCGACGAAGCATACCCTGGAGGAGCGCGTCCCATCGGAATTTCAGGCTGATCGCTCAATCGAACATGTGATTTTGGGGGTCCGGGATCAGGTTCCCTCAAAACTCCGCATTCGCCGCTCCGAGGCCGCCTTGAGCGCGGCTTTCAGATCAGCTTGTCCCGGGTATAGACGGAACACTCACCTGGATATCCATCTGCTTGAATGCTGAAGGAGTGTGCCTCTCAGCAGACCGTCGGAGGTAGATCTGGGTTTGGACTCAGCGGCTGCGACGTGAAGTCTGTCGCAGGAACTGAGCTAGCCTAATAATGAGCAACGATTTTTCTGGAGTGCGGGCATGAAAGACATAACCGAATCTCCTCGATTGGATCCAATCCTCGATCATAGCGCCCAGTGAGTGGATTGCTCAATCATCGAGATCTGTTGTTGGGCCCTCGGCTAGAGTGTTAGGCTCCCTGTCGTGAGATCGAGTCAGACGAAGAATTTATTCAGCTCTCGGCTACGCAGCAAACACACAAAAATATCCGTCGTCGGCTCCGGGGAAAAATCCCCAGCTCATCACAGTCTGCGCTCGAAGAGCTGTTGAGAGTAAGGCAGGTCAACAGCATGCCACATGCGAATTTCAGTCCAGAGAATTCGCTGCGACATTTCCGTTTTTCTGGAAACATCGGGGAAAGCTCGATAACGAGTATTCAAATGACTCAGAGTCTGCTTGCGCTGCATGAGTCAACAGCTTCATTCGCAAGTGCCTTCGTGCATGCACCTACGACATGAAATCCGAGGGAAAACACATTTCCGGTTCTCCCGGCTTGTCAGATAGTTCCATGACGGAACACGTGGGTCGTGCGTTGATCAATTTAGGACATGGTGTACGCTCGAGCGATTGTTGCCCTCGGAGGAACCCCCATCCATGCGAGGATGGGGAGAGATTCCTCCTCTATAGAAATGCGATGATGAACTTCCTGAGGCATTCTCCCGTAGGGTCGGAGACCGAACGCCGAAGATCAGAGCGCTGATTAACTGTGGCTGAGAATATGCTCATCGAGAGCCCGATCAAGCGGCTCCGTGTTCATCGTCGAATCTACCACAATTCTTGGCAGTCCGTACTAGTATATTGCAGATTCATCCCATTTCCCGGTCCCAGCTGTCAGGCTTCCGAATGGTGGGTACCTTTCCAAGAGCGGGACTGGACATCTCATATATTACTGAAAACATTCATTTTCCCCACCAATATTCGCCCTGGAGATAAGCGGTCGAGGAACGAGCATATTAGGATATGAAAAGTTGCACCTGGAAAAGTTGTGGAAGAAGCGTCTATCATGTAGTCTGCGACATACGCTCAAACATGAGCGCCATCGAATATGACAGTCTCGATGCGCCCCGTATGAAAAGTAGGTATGAGCAATCCGCTGCCCATCCACGGAGTCAGTGAGAAGCCTCTGGGATCACGCTCAGCGAGCTTTTCGTCTCCGCTTCCGTGGTGTTCCACTCAAGTAGAAGGGCGACATGACGAATATATTCCCACAGAACAGATATCACCATTCTCTTCTCGCTCGAAAGTTGCGAACTCCGGCACACTCGCGGCTCGTGACTCAGAATGAATGTCCCAAGTCAAGTTGATTCGTCCGGCACAACTCTGCGTCGAACGTACCAACGATGCAACGATTCAAGTCAACTCGGCCGCGCCCCGTCGTGATCCCTTCGATTTTCCTGCATCGACCCACCTAATCATGACCTGCCTGACTTTTGAAATCGGACTCTTTGTTCATAGTATCGATCTTATCTCACCTTTAGACTTACCTTTAGAGGTCTTGGCACGATATCGTACCTGGGCACTGAAAGAGGAATAAAATATATAATCGCATAAAACTCCGAAGAATAGAGACTCATCGGACGAGTTTGGAGGAGTATGTTACAAACGGTTCGATGACAACTCAGTGGATTTTTGGGATGATGGACCGCCTAGCTCGTCGCGCTTCCAAAGATCGGAAGCATTCTGTCAAATTCTCTCCGACTGCCCGAAGACACCGAGCACTCGTTTTTGGTGAATAAGGGAGCGTTCGAGATCGGCTCGAGGATAGATGAAGTGAATCACAAATTCGATGTCGACGCCGGCGCCGTCTGACCAGGATTCCAAGATTGCAGGTGAAGTGCGATATTTACAAGTGACAATGCAGAATGACGACCTGGACTGATTTCTGATGCCCTCGGCCCTCGGCTCGACAGTCGTGGTCGATACCTCCGATTTCCATGGACTCCGCGAATTGGTTCCATTCAACGCCACGTCGAGGCGCACATAAGAGATATATGGCGATTGTATCGACGGAATAAACGCCGATAGCTGCTGGAGGAACCTCAACTCTACGGCCAATGCTTCGAGATCTCTCCACTTCGAACGGGCTTCATGCAAGATTATTCATTGAAATTGCGCGGGTATATCCGACCAAAGAACAAAGAGACGATTATGAGTGACACAATTACCGAATTGTAAATTATATCAGCTCATGAATGACACGATTCTGGCGATGAGCACAGGCTCGCTAGGCTGCTGTCCTGACGTCGAGCGGCTTTTGGTATCATTGTATTTGTAAATCACATCCAGCCATGAGGGATCTCGCCGTTTTCATCGCTTTGTGGAATCGGAGCATGGTGGAGCAAGCATAGGGCAAATCCATCGACGTGACGCTGATCGGAGACTGCGTACGACTATCGCGCACATCCTGGAAGAGGGGTAATCTTAGGGGGACAAGATCCTGACTGTACGTAAGCCTATCACGGTATTCACGCGGGGCGATGAAGTAACACAGAAGTACAACTCAGAAACAGAATCATACATTCGCCTCGTCGATTTCATAAGGAGGAACTTCTTGACTAGAGGTTTGTCTTGGACAATCGCCATCGCCTCTCTCAGCGACATCCGCTTGAGGGCATCCACTGCTCACGGATTGTAGTCTGGACTCTGTGGATTGGCAGTGAGGCCGCTTCCGTAACGGTTCTTCCGCCCTCCGCGGAAAATCCGAGCGCCTCGAGAGGATGAGTTCTTTCTTCGTCATCCGGGGCTACGAGAATAAAATCCGTTAAGCCGGAAGGCGCATTTGTCGCCCATTTTCATCGAACCATTCAACAAGAAACACGAGAAGGGGAGAACTCAGAATCCCAGCCATTGAATCAATCAGACGATGTCGGACGAGGTATGGCCTCTGCTGAAATTTCATTCCGCGCCCTGATTGAAGAAAATGCCGAATACCCACTGCTGGATTCCTGAGGTACTCTTCGACTCCGTGCGGGCAGTCTTCCAGGAGGATCCTCTCAGAAGTCCAAGTGGCCTGCTCGATGGGATATCCTTTCCATTCGACCAAGTACTGAGTTTCGCCTCTATACGTTCGATGCGCATGCAGCTTCTCGATCTGCGATAGGACGCGTAACAAAAAACAACAAGGAATGAAGTCGCCTACCTCTCTGAGTGAGTACAAACCCAAGAGCTCATATGACATTCGGGGAAAATTATGAACGAATAGTGAATGAGTGAAACGAGACATTGGCGTACAATGATAGCTCACCAAGTAAAGTCGCCTCTTTGGTTGCTCTGCAAAAAAATCGGCGTAGAAACGGTTCCGCTCTCATATAGTAGTGGAAGCGAGAATGAGCCTGAAACGTCTTCCAAAAAACAAAGATCCCTCCTCTTCGTCTCGGTTCCCTCCGGCGAGGACGACGGCCGTCGCCTGATCAACAATTAGCTATTTCTGCATGCAGGCAGTGCCATCGTTGGAGATCGGCGAAGGAGGCGAATTTCTTCTATGGACGGCTCGGTGTTAATTTCTCTCCTGCTACGCCGCGGACGAGCTCGCGCACCTCCGGAGTCGTCATTTGAAAAGCTGACCTGTCGCCTACTCAGAACCGCGACGGCCACTACTATACTTAAGTCGCGAGCGAAGCTGCACTCACCGCCTGATTTCTTCTTGGACATCGTTCTCATCGAGTGCCGGACCAGAATCTGCAGAAATGGTACTAGGTACTCGGAATCAAGATGATTCCGTCGGTGAAGATGTTGGTCGACCGACCCCTGCCGTCTAGATGAGACAAAAAGACGCAGAGCGACCCTCTACAAATTCAGTATATATACCCCTCTCGTCCTCTCCCAATAAAACTTGTCTCGAGGTTTTTCGATGATCGAATGACCGCGAGAAACTACATGCCAACGTCAATCTGAGAGACAGTATCTCTGTCGGGAAGCATCGCCTCACTCAGACGATCAGGGACGCCAATCCGCTCTATACTCGGAATGATTCCAAGCCTCTGTGGAAATCTACGGGAGATTTCCCCTGTTCAAAAAATCAGAAGTGTTGACAACTACACACTCCACGTCGTTCCCCGGCTCCCCGTGATTTTTCAAAAACCGCGCCACAACACCATGCTCGTAAGCCCCTCTCTCTTTGAAGCGAGCTGACTCACGGTAAATATCACCCATGGGGGTAAATGCTATATTTTCAATGCCCCACGAGAAGCGATTTTCTGTCGAATGTAGTTGCTCATTCCTGTCTGAGGAGGTAGACTCCACCTAGCGGATGTGGATTGCGGCGACAGAACGCCGGCTTCCGTGTCAACCACTTATGTTTATGTCCGCTCGACGGTAGATCCCGACCCTCACTCGATAACACATGCACGTGTTCCCTCGCGCAGTCGACTTGGTCTCGACGAATTCGTTTTGAGGCGGGGAATTTTCCGAAGCAAGCGTAATCGAGGACTTAGCCTCTTGCAAGGGTGAGAACCGACGACATCGGATAGCAGAGACGACGAAAATCTGAACGGGACTGAAAATGTCAGCGAGACAATCTCCCCCTGAGCGTCAATGAGTGCACAGAGTAACTCATCGCCTGGTTCCCGCGTTCTGTTCCAGGGTAAAGATGGGCGTCAAGTCCAAGACAGGGAAGCAGCGTCGTGATAAGTTTTACCATCTCGCCAAAGAAACCGGATACCGCAGCAGAGCTTCCTTCAAATTAATTCAGTTGAATCGGAAGTTCGAGTTTCTCCAGAGAGCCAGGGTCTTGGTGGACTTGTGCGCTGCACCAGGAGGATGGCTTCAAGTGAGCTCTCTCTCTCTGACACCGCTCGAGCGGACCACAGAGGAACAAAAATCAAGGAGAGGCATTAAGAGAGTCTTCATCGTCCTTTAGGTCGCTCAAAAGTATATGCCCGCGTCGTCGCTCATCGTGGGAGTCGATCTGGTTCCGATCCGGCCCATACCGAATGTTGTGGGCCTTACGCACGACATAACTACCCCAGAATGTCGGAAAGCACTCAGAACCGAACTGAAGACGTGGAAGGCCGACGTGGTACTGAACGACGGAGCTCCGAATGTCGGTGAGTGTCACCCGGATCCCGTTTGTCTGGAATAACATGCAGGGGAACCTCAATTACAAGAACTGATGACTGACAGAGACGGTTGATGTTTTCGAGGTTCTGCCGATGTCAATAAATTGATTGATCAGTGCGATGGTTGGTCGGAAGTGATAAGGTCTTGCGGGAACTGTTTTTCTCAACCATGACGCTCGTTCCAGGTAAAAATTGGCTCCATGATGCCTATGCACAAATCTGTCTATCGTTACACGCCGCGAAGCTGGCGTCTGAATTCCTCGTGAAGGGAGGATGGTTCGTGACGAAGGTTTTCCGATCGAAAGACTATAATGCTTTCATTTGGGTACTCAAGAAACTCTTCAGGAAGGTTGGTGGCTTTCGAGCGGGCGTTTTCGATCCGACCCAATTTCCTCACGGATCGAGGCGTCAATGCCGTCGACTCGAGGACCGTTTGCATGCCTCGGACGAAGAGTACATCACGCTGGATATAGCGCTGGATAAAATCCTTGTTGTTCCAGGTTTCGGCGACCAAACCGAGAGCCTCTCGTCACGAATCCGCTGAGATTTTCGTCGTCTGCCAAGGTTTTGTGGCTCCGGACAAGCTCGACGACAAATTCTTCAATCCTAAATATCTCTTCGAAGAGCTGGACATCTCCCAAGAGTCGGCGGCGAAAAATGTTCTCGAGCGCGCCGCCAGTCTGAAGAAACCTAAAGCTGAGGGGTGAGTTGCTCTTCGATATGATATCGCCGCAGCCGCTGACCATGTTCGACCCACTCGCGCGTTCGATATCCAACAGGTCCACCGTCATATCGCGGGATTTCTGAACGACAGGTTTTCCGTTCTCCAGGTACAAAGAGGGCGCGAAGATGTACGAAACCATCCCGTGTATGCAGTTCATCAAATCGGTCAACTTCATGGAACTCTTAGGGGAAGTTCACGAGATCTTGTTGGACTCAGAGCGAGTACTCAACCACCCTCTGACCACGGACGACATCAAAGAGTACTGTAAGGACATCAAAGTTCTCGGGAAGGGAGACCTGAAGACTCTCTGCCAATGGCGTAGGAAGCTACACGAGCAGTTCAAGAAGGAAGACGGGGAGGAGAACGTCGAAGACGTTGAAATGGACGACGACAACGAGGACGAAGACGACGAGGAGACGAAGCTTCTCAAGCATGTTCAACAGATGAACGCAGACGCCCTGCAAGAGCTGAAGCGGGTGAAACGGAAGAAATTGAGGCAGCTGAAAAAGACCAGAGACGCTCTCAATCTCAAGATGATCATCAAGGGAGACGAGGGGATCGTTCAGGAAGACAAGGATATTTTCCAGTTGAAGACTCTCGAGGAGAGGAAACGCAAGTTGCAGGATGGAGACTGTCTCTCAGACGATTCTGACTTGGAGGAGATCGGAACCAGTGGAGTGGCTATCAGCCGGAAACGAACCGCCGACGAAGCTTCAGATTCTGATGGTCAGATGGAATGGGACGAGGACGAGGATACCGTGGATCCGAGTCGGATCGTGACCGATATGGGGACCGAGAAAGATCGCAGGAAAGAGAAGGCCGCTTCGTGGTTCAGTAGCCGCGCCAATCTCACCGGAATCGACGAAGACGATCTGTACGAGGATATTCCGAGTTTGAAAAGGGTCCGCTACGAAGTAAATAAGGATCTCAAGGAGAAAAAGAAGAAGAAGAACGAGCAGAAGTCTAAGAAGACGAAGGAGGATGGCGTGGATTCTTCAGACGACGAATACGATGATGTCCTGGAGACAGAAAAACAGCAATACATCGATGAGATCGAAGCTGAGCTTGACGAAATAAGGAAGGAGAAAGAACAGCGTAAACCGCAAATCAAGAAAGGTATGTGACCTTCGTATCTGAGTTTAGAAAGGGAAATATCCTCTTATCCCCTTGCTTCACATCATCTTGTGTTGAGTTAAAACGGTTCCGCTTCTTCTCGCAGCTCTGGGTATCGTTACTGAGATGCAAGAGAAAGAGAAGGAAGGAATCCCCATGCTGGACGCCTATGGTCGTGCTCTGGGTGAACGACTGATCCAGAGCGGGAAGAGTCGGAGAGACCTCTTCAACGAAGGCTTCCACCGATACATGTCGGACGATAGAGAGAACCTGCCGTCGTGGTTCAAGGACGACGAAAAGAAATACTGCGTTAAGGTAGAGATACGGTCAGGCTTAATTCGTGGCCCATTGCTGGTTCAGAGCTTCTGATTACTCGCAATGATTCACGAATCTAACTCTTGATCCAACCCTAGCTGCCCGAGGTCAGCTCCGAAAGCTTACGGAGGAATCGCGAGGACTTGAAGGAAGTCAACGTCAAGACGATCAAGAGGGTTGTCGAAGCGAAGAGTCGCAAGAAGCGGCGCTTCATGAAGAGGATGGACAAGGCCCGCAAGAAAGCTGAGGATCTCTGCGGCAGCCTAGACATGAGCGAGACGGAAAAAGCGCAAAACCTGAAACAAATCTACTCGAAGGCTCTCAAAAAGGTTCGTTCCGATCTCACTTTTCACCTGCGATGCTCGAGTGAGACAGCTCACCTGGAACTTGCGCGTATCGAGATGTGATGATCGAACTGGCAGGGAGTCCCAATTCTGATAATTCTCCTCTGCAGGACAAGAAGGAAGTGAAATATGTTGTTTCGAAGAAGTTCCAAGGACTCACGAGGGTTCCGAAAATCAAGGGCAACGTCAAATACAAGGTCGTCGACTCGAGGATGAAGAAAGACCTCCGCTCCATGAAGAACAAGGAGAAAACCAGGGGTCGGAAGAAGGGTGGCAAAGGGAAACGGAAATAGGTTTCGGGGACTGCCGCTGGCCTTTGTAAATAAACACGTTTACACAGCACCGCACGATTCCTCGAATGAAATTTTCTCATTGAACCCAGCGAATTTTCGAATAGAATTCCCTGGGAGATACATTCTGGACGACATTTCCGCGAGTGATGGGCTCCGCGTGCATCCGAATCACATTCGAAACACGATCTGGTCCTGTCTCCTATAGGGCATACCCAGATAGAACGAATCAATTCAAGCATGAGGCGTGAGTTCAAAAAACTAATCGCGACCTTCGTCGGCACGGGACCTCCATCGCGACCTCCGTCGTTGTCAGCGAGGGGCTTCGTACTCAATAGTTGAACTTGTGGCCTCATTCATCATCCTTGCCTCGGCATCGATCGACTTCTGCCCACCGTGCCGCATCAGTGATGACGGATGTAAAACTCGACCGGGGCATAGAATCCGCTGGAGAATTTTTTTTCATTCGCTGACCGTCGGTCAAGTGAAACTCTCGACGAGCCATATCAAGGCCGGACGTTGGAATCATGCCGCGCAGTCAGGTGTTTACCATACAGTCTTCGAAGAGGAAGGTTTTTCCAGGCGAGTCCTGGAGCGGTCTCGCTCTGAGCGTCAGCGACCACCGACCTTGCTACGAAGTTTTCAAGACATTCAGCGTGGTTCTGCTTCATTTGAAAGCGGTCGGAATCTGGCGTGGGAAATTCCTGAAGTGTTCCGAGGACATCCCAGACCCTCACGAACGACACAAATGGTGAGCTCGAGTTCGCGTGGGGAACGGAGCCAACGCGGTTTCGTTCTGGTGAAGTTTCTGAAAATCTCTTAGAGCGATGTTCTCAATTGTGGACCGTGAGGCTATAGGTTGCGGCAAGATGTCTGGATGGATCGCGCTCTCTGATTCCAGGTCGCGGAGTGTTACCTTTTGGAGCGTTCTCCTGCTGAGCACTATTCATTTCTACTTTGTGATAAGCTTCTTGTCCGTGTTCTTCGCGATCGGGACTCGGCAGCTGTGGGCAACTGTATCAGTGTTCATGAGGAACGCTGTGACCGTGTTGACGATCGATCTTTTTTATGTCAACGAGCCCCAGATCTCGCAGCTCCTATGCAACTTCAGCAAATATCCAATCACGAGCGATCGGATGAAGTGAGTTACTCGGGCCCTTCGCCGTCGGTCTCCTGAGGTTCCCTCGTTCGCTTCGACGCTGCGCCGAATTTTCCGTGCGGAATATGCAGATTTTTTCACCGATGACCTTCGACTCCCTGGCCGAGTCCCATCGATCTCGAGCCTGATATCGAGGCTCCAACATTTCAGAACGGTTCGGAGGACGTGTATCTCTACTACGGTGTCATGCACACTTTACTCCGTGTTCCGACTTCTGATCGAATTGCGATCTATCCTCCTCTCGAAACACGGCTACCACGATTATCAAGTCCGGCATTGGTGCGGAATCACCCTCGAACCGTGGGACCATAAAGCTGTATCGATCCTGCTGTGCGTCGACGTCGTCCTACGAATCCCCCTCATGTTTGCGTCGGCTCTTTATTTGGTAATTGAACGGTTTCGTAACATTTGCCTCGATCATCTCTGAGTCTTCAGAGGTAGCGTATGGAAACGGATATCAGAGCATAATCTTCTCCTGCGTAGGTCGCCTTCTATCTGAGTGCCGTGAGTTATCAGAAGCATCTCTTCGCCTGCTACAATACGATAGTTCAACAACGGGTGGCAGAGTCCCAAAACTCGAAATTATTGGTGAGTTATCGATGCGGAGCTATATGTCTCCATAGTTCCACCGACAATTGGATCACAGTGCCGCAGGGGCATGCCCAGCATTTTCTAGTCCGGGGGGGGGGGGGGAAGTACTTTTTTACGGTAAAAACATTCATCGATGGGAAGGAAATCGAAGAATGCCGCTCCAAAAGTCGACTGATGTAGCATGAAAGGTTATCGGGGGGGTAGACGGCTTCGACTGTCGCAGTCCCGACGCGTCTCGGGCGCCGTGCTCCCGGATCAAGTAAGAGATCCCAAATGGTGCTCGTGGGCTGATGAGTTCAATCACAGCGGAATCGACGCGTTCGGAGTTTGGGACACACGATGAATGTGGGTACCCTGATGACACATCGATATAGCGAGGCAACGCAGGATGAACCACGGTCCTTCGCTTCGTGGAGTAATAGTCTCAAGATGCGTATCAACCGCGCGGAGATGAGTGACGACCGAGGGAGCTTCAACGGTGCACGCATCTCAAATGAACTGAAATGAACGTCGCCGCTGTTCGAGATTCCACGTGCATCGAGCGACGGAGCGGGTGATTATCTCTCAGTTTTGCTCAGCCGACATAAAATTCCATCGGACGATGTATCCGCTTCGCCCTGCATTGATATTCGGGCGCCACCACAGCGAATCGTCCCACCGGAGTGGTCATCTGATAGAGAGCGACCATCGAGCGAATCCTCGAAAACGATCGGATGCGGGGTCTTGTGACTTCTAGCGATTATTCAGCGAGTAGCCCCGAGGGAATAATAATAATGGACGATGTATCGACGTTGCTTGAGGGATATCAGGAGTTGCCGCCTGGATTCCGGCAAAGAATGGGGAATGAGTTCGAGCTTCCAATATGTTCGTTGTGTTTCAGATGAGTTTGAGCGATCTGCAAGCTCTGAGAAGACTGCAATCCAATTTAAGCAAATGCGTCCTCAAATGTGATGATCTTTTCCAAAAGACAGCATTCTTCTGGACGGCTTTATTCGTCATCGGGGTTTGTTTGGAAGTTACCAGGTAAGCTCATTAGGATTCCCTCTGCTCGCTGTTCTCCCCCTCTCAGTTGTTCCGCGGGGTAATTGCCGAGACGGACGTCCTCCGTGTCCTCGAAGCCAACGCATGAGAGTGTTCCATTCGCGCTTTACTTCATATCGGAAATCCCATTTCCTGCTCAGGGAAGAGACACGCTCTCCTTCGTTCTTCACTTTCACACGCGCGCTTCAGGAGCGACCGTGTTCCGTCAAAGCTAAAGAATCTCTTCGCAGATATTTCAATGGCCGAGCCACTGATCCAGACTTCGACGGTCCCAATGAAATTCTTCTGTTGCTCATCAACCTGATGCATTATTTCGCTCTGTTCCTGTCATTGTCGATATTCGGAGCGAAGCTCACCGAAACCGCTCATTCGTGTACGATGCTCGTTCACCGTATGATAAACCATCCTCCAACCGATGAGAATCTGGAGCTTTTCTCCCAAGCGCATCTTCTTGTGGCCCAAATGAATAAACCAGAAGTGGCAATGAGCGGTGAGTGAGTGACTCGCATCCATGTGCCAAGCCCACCAATAGCCACGCACAATAAGCTCGAATTTGCATCATAATCGACTTTCCCATTCTGTATGGGTGCCCACCAAGAAAGCGGTCGATGTCCCGCCGGAGAAATCTCGCTTCCAAAACCTGATTACACGGTACCGCACGCAAGGCTGATCACAGCGATTCAAGCGCTAGCAACGAATCACTCGAGTCACCATCGAACAATAAACTGTCTCATTATTATCGAAGCCGCGACTGACGAATGTTATCGAATTACAGGTTGGAGCTTCTTCAACTTTTCGAGGAATTTCATCTTGACGATGGGCGGTGCTCTGCTGTCGTACATAATAATTATCATTCAAATGGCTCCCTCGAACTCCAAAGATGGGACAGCTGCTTCGAACATAACAACTACAGCTGCGCCTACCACTCTAGCCTCCTCGGTCAATAATTTCTCATCGTGATGAATAGCATCCGGAAAAAACGAACTTGCGAGAGCTCGAGAGCATTCTTCAGACCCTCAAGCATCCTTCTTTGTGTTTGACTTTCAGTCGTGTCTCTGAGCAGGGAATAAATTCCTTTTCTCAGATTTGGGCAGTTTCCCTCGATTCCCGGAATCTTCGACGGCGCGCCGTTGGGGGGAAATCGCAATGCTAGGAGAAGCCGCTACTCCCGAAGGGGCATCGCTTCTGATTAAAAAACTGCGAGGGTAGAAGCCTCAAATCTCTGCCTCGATGAGGATGGCGGAATCCTTTCCTTGACTAACTTCTCGGTCTCGGTCTGCCCGTTTTGATTTAGCTCGTATGAATTCCCGAGGGGGATCGTTTCCTTCAAAAGAAGGGGACCGATCGCTACCGGGTCGCGATTTGTTTTTATCAGAGTCTGTCTATCCGCGCAGAGCGACGGATTTAGAAATTCTGTTAATGCCGTGTGAGGCGGATTCTCGAAATAGACATGCAAAGCTTGTAGACCGTCGTATGGACGCGACGTATGTGAACGTGAGCATCTCGTAAGAGCTATCATCAAAAATAGTCGCTGCGTTCTTCTACCCGCTGCATATTAGACATCATACTCCCTTAGGTAATGACGGGGAGAGATAGAATATCCGAACGTAGGCGAACGTCAGGTTTCAGAAGCGGCTCCGAGCGGCCCCGAGGACGGGGTATCGAAGACTCAGCATAGAGACTCGCGGTACTCGGAGTCGGAGATCCGAACAAGCATTCTCCGAGGCGTTTGGCGGGGCCCTCCTCATGGATTTCCCAAGAAATGAATGGTTCGGTCCGGACCTTAGCCGGACAGTGGTTTTACATATTCCCGCGAGGCACTCGGAAGGACAATAGAGGTCTTGATGAAAGTCCCTGAATTTATATTTAGATCAAAGAACAGAGCCCGGATCTCGCTCCGGGGAATAGCTCCGCCGTATGTCCTGCAGTTCCTAATATCTCTCCACGGTGAGGAAGTTCCTGTTGGTGAAGTCACCGAAATACCTCTCGATTACTCGACGCTCGGCAGTGGTCCGCCTCCGACATCCGGTTCCAGTCTAACAGATCAGGGCTTCGAACACGAGCCGTCGCTCCCGAGGAGTGAGTATGATATCTGAACCCGAGTCGCTCCACATCACACGTGTTCGCATCCGTCGACGGTGTTATATTGTCTTGCAGATGAGACTGATTCATCGCTTCCCCGGTCCGCCTCGAAGCCACCATAGTCACTTTCCCCCCGTTCTTTCCACCCTCGCAGCGACTTTTCCCGACGTCGGGGCTAAGAATCAGCTGATTACCTTCGTAGTGTCAGAAGAGTGCGTGCGACGACGGCCACAAGTGAGACGACCCGAATGAATTTCTGAATATGAAGCTTTTCCTGCTGACCGTCACCCTGCTCCCGCTCCTAAGATCGAGTCGAGCCGCTGTGGAACGTGAAGGCGATCGGAAACCGGATTTCGATGAGCTCCGACTGGAGGAGCAGGTCGGAGACGACGTCGAGCTCGATCCGTACTCGCACGAGTCTCTGGTGAGGATTGCCCGACAGATGGGAGTTGTTGTGACGACCTCGCCAACAGTTCACACCGCGAAGGCGCTCCCCAAACCCCGCTTGGAGCCGAGAGATTGGGAGATCGCTTCTCAGACGACGACCAGAGAATCCAAACATCCCGTCAGTAAGGTCTCGGAACGCTTGGAGTTGGATCCCGGAAAGTTGAACTTTGCGGCGGTGCCGTCGGAGGCGGCGGCGACGACGACAACACCTGTCATCGATAAGCGAATCGGAGAACTCCTTCCCGAAGATTACAGCTATGAGGGAAAAAAATATTTGGAGCGTCTGCGTATCTGGACTCGTTGCGGAGCCGAATCGGGAAACTTCGCAACGTCGATTTCCCGAAAGCCGAGTTTCGAGCCGATTCTCTAGCAACGGCGGCATCGCACGAATCTCCGCACGTCGTCGATGCGGAGAGGCGTTCCGAGTCGGATCCACTTCGCGCACGCGACTGGAGCATAACATTCAGCAACGTGGCTCCGAAGAAAGGCGCACAAAGTGGTAAGCCAAATCGAAAAACGCATGTCGGCCAGAAAGGCAACGACAAACACCAGCACAAAACAAAATTGGCGGCGACGCATCCGACGACATCGATTCCGTTGATTACGACGTCGACTACGTCGACGACAACGGCTCCGTCAACTTCCGCGCAAGAGTCGAACTCTTCACCTTCTGTTGTTGCGGGAAGTAGTTCGATTGACAAACATCAAAACTTCGAGGTAAGTTCGACCGAAAGTCAGCTCGAGGCATTCGACGACACCGATACCACTGACGACGACGGTGGAAACGACGACGTCGACAATGTCGACGACGGTCTGCTTATGGATGAGAAGACCAAAAAGATCTTGGATCAGTTAGCTGCCCTCAACCTCTACCATCGTAAACGACAGCAGCAGCAACAACAGGAGCACTTACCCTTAGAAGTGGACGCTGACGAAGATATCGGACGATTGCCACTTACCGGCGGGGAAACGAGCTCCGAACAACATACGGAAATTGCGCGCCACCTAATAAAGGGCATCAGCGGCTCTAAAGGTAAGATCGAATGCCGAATCAGTGGGCTGCCATTTGACCCCATTTGATTTAGGCAGTAGCCAAGGAGCGAAATCGAAATTTTGAGAGGAGTGATCTCGCCGGCATTGTCTCGGATGTAGACCAACCGTGGGCACTTTATTGCTTCTTGTACGACCGGGAGCGAGAAATTCCTAAAGGGAGAAATGTCGACGATGAACGAATGTTTTCCGATCGCCCTCCTCAGATTCGATAGTTCTCACAACAGCTCCGCCGATATCGATCTCGGAAGAGGGAACGACCCACCAGAAGCGCCTCAAACCCCCGAAACGGAAGCCAGAAAGCGAGTCCCAGCAGAAAAAGTCCACTTCTCACGAAGACAAATGGAACTCGGTCCTCTCGAAAAGAGCCAAGTGAGTCTTGTTCTCGACAGACCTTTTCCATCTCGACGGGAAGGAATTCCCGGCTTCCCCCTCCCCCATCCCGCCAAAAAAATATACCCTCTTGTTTCACGAAGCCCCTCCGACAGGAAACCATCGTATCCCGTTGACGAGGACAATGAGGACGACTTTGACGGGGCGTCAGAGAGCATCGTCCGACCGGTCTCTCAACTCGTGCACCATCGAGAAACGAAGCGGAAGCCGCCCAAAAGTAAGCGACCGCCGTTGATACTCGTTGCTCGGAGCATGGTGCTGCGCGAGGACCAGTTTTTGCACCGACCTCATCCACCTGCAAACATTCACCTCGCTTCATTTGCAGAGATGACCACCAGCAACTCATCAAAGTCCTCTTCTCCTAGCAAACTATCCTCGAGCCATAAAGCTCCAGCGACCTCCACAGCAGCATCGTCCCCGACCACCACGTCGACAACAACGACAACAACAACGGCCAAACCCTCAGCTGAAACCGTATCCGACAGCCTCGAGGATTTCGATCTGGACTTACAACAATCCAACGACGGAAGTTCACAGTCCACCACCGAAGTTCCGATGACCCCTGCACCTTTTCTGGAGACATCGACAGCCAGGTCTCAGAAGCGGAAGACGTCGCCGAAAAAATCATCAAACAGCCGACAAGTCCTCAAAAGCGGTTCAGTCACAAAGGAACCACCACAACTCAGTAAAAATACTTCGTTTGTAGCGTCGGCGTCATATCAAAGACCGCAAATTGTTCTGCCGCCGCCACCGCCGCCGCTCAATCCGTTGGCGGCGCTCGGCAATCTGATCCCGCTATTACAACTCCTGAACCACCGGCCAGCTCCGGCGTTTTACTCCGTGCCACCGACGAAAACGGTCGTTGTCAATGAAGACACCGCGAAGAAGCCACCGGTCAAAGCGCAGCAGCCACCACAGAAACAGTATCAGGTGCCCTACTATCAAGTTCCGGCGCACTTTCATCTAGTCAACACCGCACCCTTCTACGGTTACCAGAACCTGCCGATACGCGGCAACAACACGCTAATGTCATCGACGGCATTGTCGTCCACATCGCCGTCGAAGCCCAAAGAGAAGCTCTCTGCGCAGCAGGTGAAAGTCCCGAGCGATTCACAGAAGTCGAAGACGCAGAAAAAGAAGAAAAAGCCACCGGTACCGGCCGCACAACAGAATCAAAATATTTTGGCCCAGACTCCGAATATATCAAACACCATCCGATCCATGATGCATTTCCTAAACAGCAACAATCTCCTGCAAGCCGCTCAGCCCCCGAAGCGACCCCGAACTCCGAAGGCTCTCGACCCGGATTCAGCAGATCTTACGGAACCGGTCGTCGGGGGCGCGGCGCTATCCGACGGAAGGCCGGAGCCGGAGCTTATCGACGACGCATTTTCGGGCTCAACAGGTTTCAATCGATCGTTCACGGATTTCAATAGCACCGATGATGCGATTTCGGATGAAGGATATCTCATCGTGACACCGATCCCCCCCACAGAAGTTCCGGTCGCGATCGATGAGGTGTCGAGTTCTCCCATCCATCCTGATATCGCAGCGAAGGACAGCGATGAAGTGTCCGCAGTCTTGACCGTCGAGAAACCGAGCGACCGGAGACCTTCTTACGATTTCTCCGCGGAAGACCGCGCGGATAACCAGAACGAGCGCGAACGGGACGGCCGTATAGGACGCCGCATGGATTTCGAGCCCATCGGCTTCGACCTCGATCCGAACTCAGTCGGCGACGACGAGGCTCTCGGAAGAGCTCTGGTCGGAGGAGGAGCCAATTACAAGATGCTCCTCGGACTGTTGACCGGAGCTTTCGGAAAACGTCGAGACGCCCGAAGCAACGTCAGGAGCGACGCCGGCGCTGAGCTAGAGAAGAAGCGCCAAATCGCCAACAACCTGATAATGCAATCGATTCTCTACAATCCGCCGCCCATGTACAACCATCGGCTGCCCAATGCGGTGTGGCCTGTTCTCAACGGTTCGCCGACTTTCGCAAAACCTATTCCCGCTCATCGGATTCCGCCACGGCCGCCGCGCCCGAGCGGACGACCCGCATTCTACGGGAAGCAGTTTGTGGTGAGGCCGAGAGAACCGCGTTACTTCGTCATAGACGGATCCCGGGAAGACATACCGCGCGGAGTGTTCGTCGACGAGCAGGGTCGGAGCATTCGAGATGAGGATGAATTTATGGACGAAGTGTTCCCGTCGATCCCCCTCGATCGAGGATTAGGCGAGGACGACGTCGACGCGAGTTCTGCCTCGTCACCTGAGCTCCGAACGCCGATGCCGCCGACGCCGTCGCTCGTAGGACCCGCGGGGAATCGAATTTCTAAGCTTGACAGCATGCCTACACCCACAAACGAATCGGCATCCCCTGCCACGCTCGTCCCGACGGTTTCACCGGTGTTATCCGTGCCTAAGCGATCCACCGAATCTTCGTCGATCGCGCCTGAACTCGGGAGCACTCTTCCGAGTAGTTCCTCCACTCCGAGCACTTCTACGAGGTCAGCGTATCGTATCGTGATCCCTCTACCCTCCAGTACCAGCACAGTCCCGCCGCCAGTGATACGATTCAGTAACCGTATCGGAGATCGCACCGTGAGACGTTCGACTGAACCGCCCGCCACCGGACCCGCCGAATGGGGGACGGGCCGCGACGGCGACCCTGAGCCTGAGCTCACCGCAGACTCGCCACGGTCGTTTTTTCGGCTAGCAGGTGAAGTGCGCAAGAATTCCAGCGATTCGCTAATTCTGCGCAGGATCAGCACTTCACCGAAGCAAGCCTTCCTGCACCGTAACGACCCTGGACCTCTCCAGCAGCGATTCGCTGTTCTCGAAAAGGCCTTCCTCTGGAATCAATCGTCCCCGAGCGCTCCAGAAAGCCGGCGACAGAAGCGGAATCGACGGAGCCTCGACCGTTTCCCCGACCCCGATGACGACAACAATAACAGTCTGGACAACGGAAATGGAAGCGACAATGCCCATCCCGGAGATGACAATGTGTCTGCCGACGCTCACTCTTCGGTCTGGAACGTCTCGAGCCCTTCCACGTTTTCGGACGGAAGAATAGCGCATTGCTTCGCCCAAAACGCGACCTTCTCGCAGAAACTCAACTGTAACGATCAACAGTTCTCCTGCGATATTTCGAGCGAAGAGGATCTCGTCGACAACCTATACGGCAACGAAGTGAACAAGGACGACGACGTCGACGAGGTGGTGCGGTGCTCGTGTGAGGACGAGTGCGTGCACTACGGCGATTGTTGTTGGGATAAGATCAGTCAACTCCAAAAAGACTACGGTTCACTGAGCGCTATTGAATATTCGCGCGACCGGCTGACCTGGCTCCATTGTGTTCGAACCGAGTCGGGCTTGGCCTATTTCATGGTGGCTCAGTGTCCTTCCCCAGTCGACAAAGACGACGACGACGACGAACACTCGCGGCCCACCAGCCCTCTCGATGAGCTCTGCTCGGCGTCGGATTCCACCGCTGCGACCGACCCGTTGCTGAGAGTCGCAGTGACATCTCGTAAAAGTCTGGTGACATATAAAAACATTTTCTGCGCTCGATGTCATGACGACGCCGACGATGTCCAGTTCTGGCGGGTCGAACTTCAGTGTCCGCGAGACGACCGGACGGAGCGGGCCGATCGAGCGCTGGACTGTCCTTTCGTCACGATGCCTCCGAAAAGTTTGTTCCCCTACGGTAACGGACTCAGGATGCGGAGACAGTTCGCTCGCCGATGTAATCCATATGTTGATTATGCCGACTCGACCAAATTGGATTGCAAAGTCATAAGCGCCAACGAAAGCTCCACCATCGAGGCGCCCAATGCCGACGTCGCAAACAAGTTGTCCATAATGTGCGACCTTATCTATTTGCCCACTCTGGATCTGAACGCATCCGGTTGCGACAAACTTTTTTACCGCAACAGGTTCTGCGCTCTCTGCGAGCGTCGTTTACCGGGTGACTTGTCGTGTCCTCTCGACGCAGAAATACTTAATGTCCCCGATCGGAGCATCGTCCCGGACCAGCACGAAGCCGACAGGTTTCCCCTGATTGTCCCTTCGACCGGTGACGATAACCCTTGTGAGGGTGACAATCAGATTTACGATCCTTGGAAATCCATGTGTCGTAGTATTCATGTCCCCAGGTATTCTGAAAGTCGGTGCTCGGAAGCTACCGCCTATGCTTCGAATTTGCCAGCGGCATTCAATTCCCTTGAAAGCAAATTCCCCTTCATCCATATCTCTCTCGCTTTCCTGCTCGCAACCCTTCTCCTAAGCTCCCTGATCCCCGACCGAAGGAGGGAACTTTCAGTCAGAGCTCTATCGAGCTGTCGGTACACGTACGTTGGGGAAATCACAGTTTGTCTCGTATCAGCTATTTTAGGCGGTCAATTCCTCTCTTACGTATCTTTATCGAGCCGCGGTTGTCCCGACGGAATTCTCTGTTTTCTCATCGGTTTTGGATTCCACTTTTGCACTACGGCCAGCTTTGCCTGGAGTAATGTTCTCCTCAGCGAAGTGCGATACAGATTGCAACACACCTCCGTGCTCAGTGGAAAAACCCCGAAAACATTCGTCGGCTACCTTTTGTACACGTTATTATTCTCAAGCGTGAGCGCCGGTTGCACGCTGTTGGTGCTCCTATGGCAATCCAGCACGTTTTCTATTCGCGGCTGCTCCGGATGTGGATCATTGTGCTTTTTGCTTTCATCGTCATCGACGGGCTGGTACGCGTTCTTACCGGCGGTTTCCTACGCTGTGGTGGCGAATTTCTGTATATTCTTGAGCATCTTGCGCCTGTGGAGAAGTCAGAGCGAGGTGACCGTGCTCCGGAGCGTTGCCAGTCTGGAATTCCGGAACGTGGTTTTCGCTGTGCTCTTGGCGAACCTTGTAGCTCCTACGATTCTGTTGGGGCTGGTGGCGAACAAGCTCGAAAACCAACGAATCTGGTTGGGATTTCTTCTGTGTTACGCATGTCATGGACCTTTCGTTTTCCTCCTCGGTGGCACTTCCGCTCGAATTTTTGAATTCATGAGAAGATGCTCGATACGCTCGAAGGAAACATATCGCGCTCAGAGCTGTCAGTATCACTGAACGACTCTTTGGGCAGCTTCTTTCTGTTCCGGGTTTCGTCAGCGTAGCGGTGACGAATTAGAGAATCGATGTGAGTTGCGGTCGAGTTCCTCGTTTCAATCCAGGATCCGTGATTCTCGTTATCTTTTTAGGCGAATACTCTATCTATTTATTGAGGAGCATGGGAAGATGAGTGATTGTTCTGGCGCAGAGATTCAATAAAGAAAACTCGGCCTCATTCAGTCGCAGAGCCTTCAATCAAAATTTTCCATCATGCTTTTTTCCACTGCGGTCGGTTTCCCCTCCAGCTAGTTACATCTTCATTCAAACGATTCTCCGAAACGCAATTATGGCAGACTGCGACGGAATCGCATCCCGGGAAGCTTTCGTTTCATCCCGACGTCAAAAATTTACGGGAATTTTCGTCACAATGGAGGCCGTCTGAGGATGAGGGAGGAAATTTTTCAGCTCTTACATGCATTTCGAATTATTCAGGACGGTTCCGAAATCAAGAATGGATGCGACCAACAAGGCTTCGCTTTGATTTTGGAACAGCTCCGAATAGTCGTCGTTCATCAGGCAACGAGCGGAACACGGTATGTATGAGAGATCTGCTCAAACTTTAAATAGAAGACGCTCTTGCGATTCATCGAACACAAAATCTGACAGCATCGCGTGACTGAGAGCTGCGAGCTGCTCCGCTCAGACCACCACCGGGACTTGTATAACTGTTGCGGTCGAAGGTGCCGCCGGAGGTAGGCTTGGCATATATTCGCGCTAGGGAGCCGTTGAATTGCTGGGAAACAAGCTCTGCGAGACGTGGATCCCGGAACATCTCCAATCAGGGAAAAAGCGAAACGGTGGAATCAATGCCTCTGTAGTGGTGGAAAGCGGCGAGTAGGTTCGCGTGTCCCGCAGCCTGTTTGTAACTTGCTCCGCTAGTCTGGATAGGATCGGCTAGGACGTAAGAGCTGATTGATTCAGAGCTTCTATGCTTATGGCGGGTTCCATAAGAACGTTGAGAATCAGGCAGCGGGCAAGAAAGTCAGACGGAAACGCTCATCCAGTCGTGGGTGCTTACCGTTCTGGCAAACGTGAGTCGAGTCTTCCCAGAAGCTTTCACAGTTATGCACAATTTTATGGCTGGAGCAAATTCGGTCGAAGTTGATCGGTCGGATCCAAACCTCCGGGAAGAAATCCTCTGCGATTCCAGGCCACGCTGGGCACCACGTTGGGAGAATTTCACGTAAAAAGCGAAACCGATCAGGAGGCCATAGCTCCATGCCTTGCTTCGAAATTATCGGGCGAGATCGGCGGAAATGCGCCGAAAATGCCCGCTCTCGTAGCCAAGACGGTCCGGGGGGTCGGAAAGAGACTCTGTGCTCCGGGAGACTCCGGGAAGGTCGCGAGCTCGAGCCCAGCATCAGAAAATATTCCGAGCACTGACTGGTTTCTGCGCCGTTCTATTTTCGTAGCTTTTGCGCATCGCACACGTTGGGAAAATTCAATCATAAATTGAGTAGGACGAACTTTCATGAAGAGCTAATTGTTCGGACTAGAGCTCCACCTGACCACTTGAGGGGATGGTTTTAGTGCCAGTTCCGCTAATTATTTAGGAACAATGACAACACAGTCCTGTTAGGTGCATCTTCATCACATTTAGAAATATATAACTTTTATTAATATCAGAATATCAATATGGAGTCAATTCTTTCTCCCGTATTTCACTCGCTCTCTTCCATCAATAAATAGAATTTACATTCGCAGTATTCACAAATATATACACACCGAGTACGAGAGATAATATGAACATTTGGCGCGATCGGCGGCATTTCCGATGGGAGAATTCAAGGCTGGAAACCAAGAATTCTCGAAACGTAGACCGCTACCGTCACGACGGAAGATTACGCATCTCAATTTCCAAGAAGATCACGAACACGCAGAAAAATACGATCGGAGAGGCTTCCTTGCCTTAGATTTTCTCGTTTTTCCGAAGCGAGGTGCTGCGACCGAGAACATGACCGCGGGGAGGGCAACAGAAGTCCCCGGGCGCGACTCCCTCTACCCAGGGGGAGCAGCCGTTCCTATTACACTTTGAATCCTGCCTTCCTTTTCGGTGTTCGAACGTCCGTCGATGTCATTTGGCCTATACACTGTGGACTAATAAGTTCGACATAACAAATGCCCGCCGTCTTCTCGAGTTTCTGATTGATCCGCAAACCAATCGCCCGCCCATCGATCGCTCTCAGCGATAGCTGACGTGGGTGACGAAGCGAGGCTGAAGGAGCTGCTCCGTGCTCGGCTCGAGACCCGACTTGTTTCTGAGCAGCGTCTGAGTGACTTGCAAGTGCCGTTGAACGTATTCGGCGTTCGGGTCGAGGGACACGACCCGACGGAAGCAGCCCTCGGCCCGGCTGAGCTCGCCGCGTTCGACGTACACGACACAGAGATTGTGGAAGCCTTTGACGTTGTTGGGGTCGACCGAAAGGATTTTCTGGTAGCACTGAAACGAAGAGACGGCGCCGTCAAAACGAGGACTGCGGGAAACAGATTGAACGATTGATTGAGTGATTGACTTTTCTGAGCGAAGGTCGTCGGATCGCCGGCCCGTTTCGGACCCAGCAGCATCCGGCAACGGCCACCGCGAACTCGAGCCTGTTCTCGTGCAGGGAATGGCCGGTGGGCCTGCGGACCAGCACGCGCGCCAGCCAGCCGATATGATCGCCGTCGTTGTCGCCGCCGCCGCAGTCGTCGTCGAGCTATGCTACGCGGGCCCTTGTCAAATATTTACCTCCTCGGCCGATGCCAGGTCCCTCAGGTAATTGACGTAGATGTCCCCGAGAAGCAGCAGTCCCTTGATGTGGAACGGATGGTGGTTGAGGAGAGACTCCACATAGTGCATCGACTCCAAAGGGCGCTGCTGTTCCGATAGAAGCAACGCCAGGTTGAACAGCGCACTCCGCATATCTGATTTGATCTGCAGACAGATTATGTGCCTTTATGGATTAAAAACTACCACATAGAAAAGTCGAAGAGCCCACCGCATGGGTCTCCCGTGAATATGAATATTGTTATCATTCTGTCTGGCTTCGGCCGGTTAGGAATATGATGATCATATGTCGCACACGAACGGGCCGGACCCGCGGTCGCGGTCGAAACTCGTTTCGACAAGGGAATACTGCGCTCGAAACCACGATCTTCCGTCGTTGCGGCCGGATATCGAGTGTATTTTCCCATTTTTAGACTGCAAGAAAAATAAATCTCCGTGACATACCTCGATAGCCTTTCGGAAATTGTCTTCCGCCGTGGCGAAGTCCTTGTTGTCGAGAGCCAACATCGCCAGGTTGAAGTAGCTCCTCTCGGGGCTCTGGGCTTCCACACGCTGCATCAGTTGGATTCTGAAATATGGCGTTTTTTTGTGGAAAAAATAGACCAACTTCCCCTCCGATGAAAATCTCGGGTTCGGAAATGCAGGAACCGAGAATGGAGAGCCAGAGGACCGGGAAGGAGAGCCAGGGGACCCAACGATTTCCGATCGCGAAATTATAATGGTCGTTTCCATCCGCATATTCCTCATACCTCTGGTTGATGGCCGGATGTGTTGTCGTGAGCCCCGATTCCTGAAGGAGGAGGGCCGAGTTGACAAGTGACGGTTCGTGTATCGGGTCGAGTTCCAGCGCTTTGATGAATAACGAGAGAGCTTCTTCGTTACGGCCTTGGTCCATGAACATCACCGCGAGCTGGAATTTCATTGAAAACGACCCGTGTCAGCGAAGTGACACTCCATTCGATCTGTCAGTACAAAATATGGGACTCTCGGTTCTCCCGGATGAACGCAACGCGACCGCCTCCGTTTCAGTCAGCCACGGTTGTTGTGAGCACGAACGTGTCGCCATAGACGCAGGTAGGCCGTTGCTATTGCTCTCGTTAACCCAATTAAGGGAGGGAGAAGCGTCATCATTGCTGACAACACGCTACTCGCCGGGTAGTAGACACGAGAGCTAGACAAACGAGAGCGAATGCCTACCGAACATTTATTTCCCTCTCCTTCACGCGAAGGAGAAATTACCCCACTACGAGCAAGCGAGACCGGCTAGAATAGAAAAAACCCTGCGTTTCCTCCCGACTGGGCGAGCTTCAGCCGCTCGTTCTTCTTCGGACCCGTGAAACAACGCCCCAGTATTTTCAGTCGATACGTTACTCTGAGCGAGTGTACAGGTGGGAAAAGCACATCAGAAGAAGAAGTACTCACGTTGTAATGCGTATCCGGGTTGTCCTTATCGATGGAAGCCGCCTTCTCGTACATTCGAACGGCCTCGGTTGTTCGATTGTGTCGCATCAGGAAGTCTCCCCTCGTGAGGTACGCGTCGGTGAAGTCGGATCGGAGCTCGATGAGCTTGCGTAACAACTGGAATGGAACATCCGATGAGTCCGTGGCCTTCAGAGCCGACGTTGGCACGGTCGTCCTTCCGGAGAGGAGCGCACTCCTTTTCTTGCTTTTTTGAGAGAGGGAATATCGACGCGAAGACACGACCCCGATTCCATCCGCCTTTATCTTTGGTGTTTTGAATGGAAAACCAAGAAGCGACGGAAATATCAAGGGGGAAGAGCTCCATGAATGTACCGCGTTAAATAAAGGCTAAGACCGCGAGAGCATCCGCTCGCGCCCAGAGTTCGACAAAGCGAGACGAACGCCGTACTCACAGCCGAAAACACATACAGAGACAAACGCGACGAGCACATGAACACACATACTCTGGGCCAAAGTTCGTCGACAGCTGCCTAATGGAGCGACGTTCGTTTTCTCCTAATCATGCGGTAACGGCGAAAGGGGACGGACGGGGGGCACAACGGCAGCAATGGGGGGGGGAGCGGTGACAACAACACCTCCCCGTGGTGGCAGATGTCCTTGATGAGCTGCTCCGTCGCCCAGCCGCCTGCCCTCTGCCTGCGAGGCCGCTTTTCGGTTCGCCTCCCTTATTCTCTGCCTTGCTTCAATCGCTCGTCGGGTAGGATTGCCGTCGAGATTGCCACCGACAGCAGCTCCCCTACCGCAACGACCACTGCAAAACGCTGCGAGCATCAACAACAGCATCGACAGCGACGACAAGTACGGAGAGGCCAATTAGAATCGAGTAGATTGCTGCACGCCACGGAAGTACTCGCGACGGCAGCAGCACCAGAAGGCAGACTTCAAGCTACAAAGCTATGGATGAGGGAAGCCAACCCACGACAGCGTAGTCGATGATGACGAAACACCGTAGACTACGTGGACGATCGGAACACCGAAGGCGACAGGAGCTGCTAGGAACGGGCCAACGGCATGGGTAATGAGCAAAAACTATGTAGTACAAACTTAACCAGGAAGCATGCTGTCAACACGGGGCTCTGGCTTAATCATCGCCGTTGCCACCAACGTGGTCGTTTTACCCGGGCTGTCAAAGAGCAAAGGTGAACTTCGATACGGCACCTCTACCCAACGCTGCTCCCATGCAGGGAACGAAGTGAAAGGCAGCCTGAATCGAGCGAACAGGTGTGAGAACGAGATCTCACGAATGAAGGTTACGACGCCGTCGTCCGGTGAAGATTCTCCGAGCTCCCTAACACGGCTGCGTCGAAAATCGACTAGAGCCGACGAAAATCACGAGACTGGTGAATTAGATGTTGACACGACTCCCCACTACTCGGGACCGAGTGTTGGGTAGAAAGCACGTCTATGTGGGCCCTGAATCCTTTCTACTCGTAGCCATTGAAGTGCTTAAAAATTCGTCGCCGTACTCCGATTCCAAGTGGAATCGTGTCAGCTATTCCTGTTCGGGTAGATTGGTCCGCAAACAGCGTACCGCCTGAAGGTCCCTCACGTGCCCTCCAAAGCTTCCGAGAATGAAAGAGTCGTATGCACGAAACTCATTTTCTCAGAATGGCGTGGATTAAGCTCCGAGAGGTCGTACTCGGAATGAGGGCAGAGGCTGGATCCCTTAGAACGGTGAGAGCGCAGCGAGAAGGATGCCAGAAATATGAAGTGAAGACCGTCTCGACAATTCAAGACGTCTGGGACTCGTCAAAGAGACACATTTATTAGAATCTCCGAGAATGGACCGGAATGATGAAATTGCGTCTCTTTTACTAGAATCGCCTCGACCAGAGAGATTTTGACAGTTTTGCGTGGAGATCTACTCCAGCCAGATTTTCGGTTCGTGGCACTCGGAACGTTGTTCGGTAAGACTACCATAGTCGTTCAAATCGAAACGGGCCGCGGGATTATTCCAGCTCCCATGGAGCTCCGCATCCGCAGGATAACTCGACGCTCCATGAAGCGTTCCGTAATGCCGCCTCCACAAACGGATTCAAATCGTTCCTGGATACAGCCCGACGGCAATTTTCAGGGTCCAAGTCCATCGCAGTTCGCAAATCAGCTTAATGCGTACCTGGCCAGCGAATGTCAGAGCGAGTCGTTCACAGCACACACAAGGACTCCGGGCGCGTGAGCGCGTGCTCGCGCCTCGACCTTGGACTACATTTTTCAGAGATTAGATTAATCTGACTTACATAATCCGCCTCTTCGACCCGCGATTCATTGGCAGCGATGAGTACGGCGAGGTTGAGGAACACTTGCAGGTGGGATTGCGTGACTGTGACTCGGTTCGTCAGAGACTGGTTCGGAGTCGGTATGAGTCTTCTCGCCCTCTGGTAGATTTCTTCAGCTTCGTCAGTTTTCCCTGTTATGGTCAGGAGACGACCCATGTTCAGATAGGCTCGCACGTCCCCGGGTTGCAGTCTGGAATAGAAGAGAGGGAAATAATAAACCTCTGCCTAATGATTGAAGATTAATTCTTATTCGAGGAAGAAATGACATATAAGTGTTTCTCGCTTTTGATTGGCACGATTTCTGTGCTCGAAGGATCTTGGTGAGGCTCTCGGTGGGGCCTTTCGGGAAATTCTCGCAACGTCCGTCAAGACAGGTAGACAGACGAGCCGCTAATCGGTTGACGTGGGCGCCGGTTTTCCCGCACCGTAGCTCGCTTACGATTAGCCCTGGAGGTTACTGGTGTACGTTACGTACGGGAGACAAGCCGACAGACAGCCGTAAATGTCCGAGCAGCTCTCCCCGAGTACGGCAAGGCGCGAGGAGAAATTGCAGCGAGCAACTCTCCTCACCCGCCAAGTGCTGCCCTTCACTTCTGTATCTCAGCATCCATACAGCGGCCTGTCTCTGTCGGCAGCTATTTACCTGGCTGCCTCCTCGTTCCAAGAAGGAACAACCACCAGAGGAACAACTGCAATAATAACGACAACGTCGTAAACCCAGAACATGAAGATAGCGCGGTGATGATAATGTTATCAACATAAGCCAGTAGCTTCCCGCTCAGAACAAGGTGGGCACATGCGAGTCGTAGACTTGACCGTGGATTGTTCGCAGTCGGGGCACGTTACCGTCGGACGGAAACTCGCTGTGGATTGAGATTCCGCGGTACCTGGCTTCAGTAGCTCCTTTCTGTCTTCGCTGACCGAGGTACCCAGTATATGATATCCTTTCTTCCTCCGTGATGGGAACGGAAGTCGAATGGATGTGGGGGGGACTCCGATCCAGAGGCTCAAACTAGAATCCCTCCGAAGCTACATCTGTCCGAGGCTAATTCAATAGTAGTTCCACAATACATGAGCCTGGACTTCAGTCTGTTCCAGACGCCAGCTGCGACCGCTGAGTGAATGAATAATGTATAAAGACAACAGATACAGCATGCTCTCCCCAACCTCCAGCGAAGCCTGGCAACGATCCATCTATTCGTTCATCTATTCATTTGTCCAGCGGCTGGCGAAAAATGAGGGGTGGGGAGGGAAGGCGACCTGGTTGCGACCGACCCTTCGACCAACCCTTCGACCAACATGCGCGATTGAGTTGCCGACGGGTGCGAGCCCATGTGCCGCATCCACCGACAGGTCAATATAACACCAGTCTTTATTCATGTATGAATGATTCATAATGATGCTCGTCCATCTAGATATTCATTCATGAGAAAGGCTCCGTGCCTTTACGAAGACCGTAAACATGGTTTCAGAGGCTTCGCGTGGTCGGGCTGAATTCGATGGACACGATTAGGAGATGCTGGGAGGGATAGAACCTAAAACCCCGTCTCAACGACCAAGGGTGGAGATAGAAAGACCCGAAGATAGCATGGCCGTGGGATGACAATGGGGGAAAATTGTGAACTGGGGCGAACAGGCGTCCGATGGCGATGCCCGAAAGGAAAGTTCAAGGGAGGTTGCCGCATGCTTTGCGGTGCATATGTGCCGCGTGAGGGGTGAAAGGACCAGCATAAGGCTCGAGCATACAAAAACAATTCTGCTCTGTTGAAAGCTCCCCCTCACAAAACGAGCCACGTGACTTTGATGATTATCATTCGGTATCGCTCTCGTTCGGCATCCTCGTTCGGATCAAAACTCCCTGCCCCTCGAAGGAGAGCAGCACACACAAACAGCGAGCAGGCTGGAGCTCCGAGTGGAAAGAAGTCGATGCCTCTTTTTCTCGGCGTATTTTCGAGACGTCTAATCGGTTATTGATGCAAGAGCCTCCGACGCTGCACGGTTTTGGTTTTCCTCGCTCTCGCGAGACCTCTCGGTGATTAGAAACCTTCTTCTCCGCAGCAGAATCGCAGTCTGCAAATACCCTGAGTCTCAGCTTGACGGCTGCCAAGTGTTTTGTCTACCCCACGTATAATAGCCCGCGATCGATCCGGAGCGTCCCTTCGGAAAGCGGAGGCTCTGCCTAGATGATGGACTCCGCTTTGCCCCTAGCAGAACTCGACTCGGCTTTGAGGCGTTATCAGCAAGTTTGGAAATCGCGGGCCAGCATGAAGCGCAACAAAGCGTTAGGGCACTTATTCTTCGCACGAACGTTCCGTCGTAAAGCGTACCTACCAGTATGAATCGCGCGTCGTGCTCGAGATCTGTGATGAGATACCGTGGAAGTCTCTCGAAGCTAGGCTGTTTTACAGTTAGGCCGAGGGCCAGCGGTCGGCGAGGGAATCGAAAAACCACTCGACGGTCAGAAAGTCCGGCAATTAAATGAATTGCCAGGGACTGCGAGACACGACATGGGTTCCAAAATAGCAGCGAAAATCATTGATGATATCGCTATGCAAGACGTGTGGGCTACCATATCGCTCCGGGCCCGCGCTATCGGTTGAGATTCTACGCCCGGCGAATCCTTTCATGGTGATGATGCGTGCGGGCTTGAAGTTGGATGAAGGAGCTCCCATGGAAGCTTTTAGGGGAATATTGTTCTGCACCACACGCTAGAAAAAATTCTGCAAGACGATCGCGAGTCCGAGGCTGAAGGTACACGTTCATAAAAGCTCACAGCGAGCGAGACCGCGAGGGGGGTCCGCTGCGATCCATTCGCTCCGAACGGTACCGTGGAAACCTTGCGAATTCGCCAATGAAGAGGTTCGGGATGGAAAAATACGGGGTCTCAAGTTCGCTGAACGGGGATCGAAATACTCTCAGCGGCGTCTAACGACGAGGTTTACGAATTCGGTTCACGCGAACGTCGACCGCGCGTGTTTTCAGTCTAGAATGGGAGTCGGCTCGATTCCTAAAACAGCGAACATCGCAGATGTGACCTCAGCTGTCTGTTTTCATTAGAGAGGATCTATTTGACTAATGTCGTGAGCCCGTCGCCGCGTGGGTGCCAACCGCGTCAGCGTCTGAAGGCAGACTCCGATCCGACAGCGCACTCATCACTCCTGCTCGGGATCGGTGCTTCCAACATTGACATCCATTCTTGGTCGAAACCCGCGGGGTTTCCACTGCTCACAGCTGCCCGGGGCCCTCGGGAAGAACTCACCTCATGGCTTGGTTGTAGTAGTTGTAGGCTTCGAGCATATTGAAATTTTTCTCGTGGAAACGACCCAGATTATTCCACATTTTCACGTTTCCGGGAACGACCTTGAGCGCCGAGGAATACAAACGATATTCCGATTGCCTGAAAAGGGTGAAGATTAGTCGAGGACGTTCGAAAAACCTCAATTCTTCGGGAGCTTTCGAAGAAGGCTGTTGGGCTCATTCTCTTATCGAGCAAGTTTAGGCCCGGAGAGGAACGGATGGCCGCGGTTCAGTGGAGTGACCAGTCAACTAGAAGAATATCATCTTAAATGACACTGGTAAGCGTCAAGAAGAGAGAGGATGGGACCTCTACAATTTTTGTTCTTCCGGGGGTCGAGGGAAGAAAAAAAGCCGATCAGCCGCTCCCCAGCCACGGACGGCGGCAAAGTCGGAGGAAAAATCGTTATTCCCCAGAAGGAGGAGAAGCCCATGAATCGATGGGCAAAGGACGACAGACAGCGAGGAACAACGAGAACTGAGCATGCTGAAGTCCTGACTGGCGCCGTGGCTCCGCTGTATGGGTGCCGGCTCAATTCTAAGAGCCATCCATCACTCCTGTCGATGTTCGTCGTCGTCTTCGTCGTCCGCCCGACCGACCGCCTGCCTGCTCGCCCATCTCTGCATCCCTTCGTCCGTCCGTCCGCCCGCTAGTCTTCCCTTTCGGAGTCGTCTCTTTCTTGTTCTCTTCCACTTTTTCTTCGCAGTCACTCTTCTATTTCTTGCCATCTCTAGTTCAGATGTCGTTCGCTACTTGGCACCCACGATTTCATCTCACGCGAGAGCGCTCTTCTCATCTCCATGCGGCGCTGTCGTATCAGAATCGGATGCGGACTCGCGGGAAGACGCCGACCGGTCGAACGGCCCAGCGGACGTTTTCGTATCCGATCTCAAAAGTTTTGTAACTGATGAATGCATCTCGGGATTCTCGGCTTCTCCGGAGGGAACCGCGGGAGACAGACGGGCGGAACCCACTGAAGTCCAGCCACCGATCGGGGAACAATCCTCTCAGGACATCATTGTGTCGAGTTGCAAAGCGTCTCGCGGACGCAACGACGCGCAGTTGTGGGCTACGATTTCTCGGCTCTTGATTCCCGTCTCCGCTAAGCAGCGAATCAGCGGAACTTTCGCTTTAAAAGCTGAGCCCGGATGTGCTTCGACGATTTCCTCGGTGTTTTAAGGGAATCAATTTAACACGTCGCGGTCCTCTGAATTCCTCAGCCGAGTCGGGTCAGTTTTGAAGCATCGCGTCACGGACGTGGACCACAACTCATCTCGAAGCGGAGCGATTCCCATAGCTGGAGGCGTGGAATAGTCTTTGGGTTGCCCGTCCTGCAGTAGATAACTCGACTGTATTACCTAATAGGGAGTCCTTTAAATTAAAATGCTCACACTGAGTGAGAGATAGTCCTTGCTATCGTCGTGGGTCGGACAACGACTAGGAGTTCCGGCGGCGGAACTGGGCGTTCTCGTCGGTGAAATATGGCGTCACCATTCACGCCATGCATATTTTTGAAAATGCTTCCTCCACCGTCGCCCAGCCATCTCAACTTGCCTCGTCTCGCGTCCGCCCCCGCGCTTCCCCGTCCGGCCTGCGCTGGACTCGTGGCCATTGGGAGCAGAGAAGACGGAATGATTTATAAGAACAATTTTGATTCAATGTCCCTTCGGGAGGCCCGGGCACGACCAGAGAAAATCTGGTTTGCCGCCTAATGGTCAACTCGAGGCTCCGCAACCCCCGAAGGCCAACGTCGAGCGCCCGGTCGCCGTTCTCTGAGTTTATGCGCGAGGGCTCACATTAAAGTGAATGTCCCACCGAATTAAGACTTATGGAAATAATCGTCTCTGCGGCGGCCGTCGCGAAGCCTTTCCCGGGAGTGTTTTTACTCAAATCGGGTCCCTGACGGTCAGGAGGCTCGTCATCTCGGTGAAAGAGAGATCCTCTCGGCTGAACTTGTTGCTCCGGCTGAACGAGGGAGAGATGATTGAAGTCCTGTTTCTGTGCATGGACGACACCTCTTCTCATCTACCCATAACAGTTGCTGACATCGCTGCCCAACGTTATGTGGCCGCCGTCGCAAGAGGATTATCGTCAGCTGGGTTTCTGGGCATCCCATGGGACGAATTCCTGCTTCGGAACGCTGTCCAGATATCTGACTCCAGGGTCTCTCCTTTGTTTACAGTCATCTGGGAATTCGGGGGGCGATTTCATTCCGGAAAGGGGCCGTAGGGCAGGAGCAGCTCACGGAGGAACTCCAATCGCTGTCGTCCGAGTGACCGCTCGCATCAGCAGACGGGCGGACGCGAGTTTATTCAGGAATTCCGACTTAGAATGGCTTTGACCTCCATTACGAGAATATTAGTCTCGCCGACTCTGTCCGTCCTCGCTCCCTCCACCCTGCTCCCTCACTGTCCTCCGTAACCCGCAGAGGCCAGCGATGATGATGATGATGATACTCGGAGGAATTTAATTTTAAGTTCGAAGATGTTCTCCATCCGTTGATCTGCGCAATCGTCCGTCGGTCTGTCCGACTCTATGTCTGCCGCGACTCAGGCCCTCTTGAATTTACGAGACTACCGCGTCGGCTGGTTGTAATCTACTCGTTCTTACCAGAGGAGCTATTGTTGCACTCTACTCGGACACGGCGACTTAGGAACGAGTCTTCGAGGGGAGAGGAAATTCATTAGCTGCTCCGAGAAGAGCACACCCGTGCAGCTCAAACGCGTCCACAGGGCTCGGCAACGCGATCGGTATTTTGTCGCAAGCTGTTATTGACATCGGTGGAGCCGATAGCAAACGAATTCAAATCAATTCCTCTGAGCCACAGCCTCGGGGGTCGACTCTAGCTCGAGCCAGTGTTCGAGAGGTGCTCAAAATGCATGCGATCTCGCGGACATTCCGAGCCGCGTCCAATGGTTCTGGACGATTCCGGAAATATGATGCCAAGACACGCATGGAGTCTTTACAAAGGTACCAATAGTCTGTCTGCTCCTTCTGTTTTTGCGAAAGTTTCTGATCTAGTTCTCATCCGACCCGCCAGCTCATCGTTAGGCTACCACACAGGAATCGTAGAACTCCAAAACTTCTAATTAGTGCGAGGGTCTATCTACCTAATCACGGAGCTCTCATTTTCTGTCTCGGATATTCCTCAATTACGCAATGAAGTTCCTTCGGGGGGGGGACTCACCAATCGAGATTCCTGAGAGCTGTCTTAGCCGAATGAGTCACCACGAGCATCGTGATTCCTGCCACGGAGACGGACCGCAGAGCACTGGAAAGAAAAATGAAGGTTATCCGATGAACTGATGCAGGTGCTGACGCAAGACATACCTAATTGTTGAAGCTCATCGAGGCGATGGACTTTTCACCAAGATACGAGCGATCGTATCTACGTCAGGGTGAACTCCGGAACTCGATCCTCCCGTCGGTTTTGAGGTGAACTCAAGATCGCTCGAGCCGGAGTACCTACAGAAAAGTTTCATTTCGACGCTCCGAATGCAAACTGTTCCCCGAGTTTTAACAAAAGCTTCAGCTTTTTCGTACTGCTGCGGCGCGCGACGACGTGGGTTGGCGCTAGTTTCGTGGCTAACGTGTCGGGGGGTAAGAAGACTGACGCAAGGACCCGGTAGCTGCTTCCTCAAGCAGAAAATGCGCGAGAGCAAGTTGCGAGCGCTGCCGCGAATGATGCACGAAATGCAATAGCACGTCGGCTGCATGTGAATACCATCAGGCACTACCGCTCATATGTTGAGCAGCTTTGAAAGGTTTCACCTAAATTATGGGGTGTCTTTTCGGAGCGGCTCAACTCGCGAAGCCCCTCCATCCGTGTATTCCAGCTCCGTGGAGTGAACAAAAACCGATCGACGAATTTCGTCCGCGATTCATGCGGAAGCGAAAACGTCGGTGAATATTCCCCGTGAGTCGGAACGCATCACATAGTACGTCCCATCTCGGAGGCTACTGCTGCGAGGCTCGATTTCGGACCTTAGAATAAAACACCCGGGAAAGTCTCGTGGAGAAGCTCTGTAGTCCGTCCTCCAGACTCTCACGACTACTAGCAGATGGGCACATTCGTAACCCTGACGGCCACACAGAGCCACGGGTCGACGGCTTGCGACGGAGCAGGACTGCGAAGTATAGCCCAAGAAATGGTCTGCGCCGGCCGCTCCATTCCTCTCTTGTCTGGTGGGCCCTCATCAGCCCACAATCAGCAGCAAAGGATTACCAACAAATCAAGACCTCTGAGACCACCGACGAGCTCGGACCGCTGCACAGGCCGAGTATCCTTCGGCGTGCTCTTTCGCACGCAGGTAAGGGTCCAGCAATGGGCTCCGGGTGCCTGTCCGCTCTTTCGGGGATGAGCGGGAGGGCTTTGGGAAGCAAGAGAACTCATGAATACGAACAGACGAACGACAGGAACACACTGCTACTCTGGATCCCTTCGGCACGAGCACAAGCAGAGGGATTACGAGATTTGCCCCCGAGCTCTGCCAGACTCCGCTAGCTGCCCTCGTTCCGGACAATAATACGTACACATATACGAAGTCTGATTATGGCTGCGAAGTCTAATCCGTTGCTGGCAGCAACCCCTTATCCCTTCAGTCTGCATCGAGAGCGTTAATTCCGTCGCGCGGAACGTTTCCGGAGGTCAGAGTGCTCGAGACAGAAGGCGCGCCCTTCTTCACGCAGTTTCATCGCCGGGACTCTTGGCGAAAACTGGCGAACTCTCGCTCGGGTATCTCGGCCGTGGACACCGATTGAGGCTCAGCAATGAGCCATCGCCCTCGACCACAATCGGTCCGATCCGCTTTTGCGTCACGCCCGATCGTCGCGTCGGCGTGCCCTTGGACATCTACGCGTCAATCGATACCGCTTGCCGTACTCTGATGCAGGCTCGACATGAGCGCGAGCACGCTGTCTGGGAGCGCTGCGGGTTCCAGGGTTCTCATGAGGCCCTGTCCCACGGTGGAAAAACGCCACGGCCTGCTAATTCATCAGCGGTAACGGCTCGACCGCCATGATCCAATGGATTTTGGTCGGTGGTCGCTCTCGCTGGTCGGACGTCGGGCGCTCGCGCGCTGTCGCCCCCCCCGCCAGGCTGGAAGCGAGCGATTGGCTGACTGGGGACGCTTGTGGTAAACTTGTTCCGTACTCTATTAGAGAGCCTGCGTCTCATTCTCGTGCTTCGTATGTCGGATGGTTCCGTGGCGTACGAAGAGTAACAAATTGCCATGACGCTGCTCCATCACTGTCTGGAGAAGGCCTCGATTAACTCATTTACATCGTCGCTTCTCCCTCACGGCTATAAACATCCATCGAGGCGGAGGATGGAGCCGTAGAAGTAGGCCACCAGCAGCGGGTGTATTCTTGGTGGGCAACATATCTTCTGTGAGTCGTGCTATCTCCTGCAGAGTTCGTCTTTTGTTGAACCGGAATAGAGAGAACCTGCCGCCGACCCGAAACAATAAAAGACAGGCCCGCGCCTCCTCCACCTGAATCGAACGCATGAGCAAGATGAATGCTCCGTGCGTGCGTCCGTCCGTCCGCGGGGCGTCCCATTCTATCGCCGATACCCTCCCTTATCCCAGAGCGAGCCCAGAGCTGCCATACTTACTCGGTGGGCTTTCATACGGCGAGTAGACCCGGTGACAGCCGGTGATATTCGCGCGGCACCCTATCATTCGGGTAATTCGAAGCCTACCGGGCCGATAAACAGGTTTTAATTAGCGCTTCGGAGCCGACAATTCCGACGTTCTGATCAGTATGTTCGTGATTCAGAGGCTCGGAACCCAAAGGAGCCGCGTCGCTCCATTGAAACGAACTCCCTCCGTCATTCTGAGAGAGTCGAAAAACTTTTCCCCCCACCAAGTCCATCGAAACGAGAGAGGTTTTCACAAGGGAGCAGGATTCAATACGCCTGCTTCTCGGTGTTCCGAATAAATGTAAAAATCACCGAGGACCGAAAAGAGAATACGTCTATTCTTCTTTATACAAGAACTCGCCTGCAGAAAGGTTTGTCCGACTTTTCAGCACCTACTGGGAGGGGACGTTCAGCTGAGAAGCAGCCAGGCGTAGGCGAGTGTTGTTCTTATGAACGTCGAATGTTTCGGTGCCAAGTTTCTCTGTTTTCTCTTTCGCTGAAAGCTCTACTTTCCTGCCCTCCGCGAACAAATGGTTGAATGGCGGGTTGCATAACACGCTGCCGGTCAAACTCGACGCCAAAAACCTTGAGGACGGAATACTTCCATCCGTCTCTAACAATTGTGAAATTGAAACGACCACAGTGCGATGAACGTGAAACAGCATCGGGACGAGTAAAGGGAGCGCCCGTTCAGGTGACGAATCGAGGCATCTGAATCCTCGTAAGGCAAGGCCACTTTGTCTGCTGATCGCTCGGCTCGCCACGGAACGAAAGGGCGAGAGTGTCCCGGACGGCAAGATACACTCTCTTCCCGAAAACGGTCAAAACGAACAGTTCGATAACCGACCTGGCGATAAAAAGCCTCCGATTTGTATGTGCGCGTCTGCTTCAGGAGCCAGCGAGTGCCGCCCCCACCGTTCCATCCAGCGTTCCTGGGCACCGTAGAAAGAAAACGAGCGGAGAAGGACTGCGGAGATGGAGAGAGTCGACCGGGCAGTGGGAATAGGAGGGAGAGGCGGAAGTGGCGCGAGGGGAAATAGCGAGACGCGAGCTCGGTGCTTCGAAGAAGAAAATCTATGCTGTCGTCAAGTGCAATGGTCGAACGGCTCGAAGAAAGAAAAGGTATGGCTCGTACAGAGCTTCTGAACTTGCGCTCGCCTCAGCAGCCAATGATTTGGGAAAAAACAACTGGGACGAAGGAGCGAACGTGAGAACAACAAAAGGCGATTTCGAACGAGTTGGGAATGAACAGCTGGCCGAGAAGCGATTGCTGAGATTCCCTCTCCCCTATGTACGTTCGGACGTCATCATTACTATCTGCAGGCAAGTCGCTGCTAAGGAACAAACAAGGTGAGCCGTACGAGCCCGAGTGCGACGCTGGAGAGTTCCCAGCGACGGGAGAACCATCAACACGTTCGGGATGATTCCTTGCTCGGAGGAAACTTCCCGAGCTCGTCAGGGAAACTCGGCACTGTTACATACTTGTGAGCGCAAGTAGGATCTTGTATAGTGACCATGGCGGACTCCGAGAGAGCTCTGCCTTCGCATTCGGAACGTTTTGCTCGCCCATAGGGGGACCGGGGCTGGGAGCTACGAATAATACACGAGGACTGAGAGTTGGAGCCTTCTGTCGAGCCTCGCGCCTATGTTCTCAGAGGCGGGAGACTCTCGCTTACCACGAACAAAGTGAGACGCTTTTTCATCCTCGAGTAGAATTATTAGAGGATCTCTTTCATTCTCCTATGTTATGATGATCTTGTCAGAAGAGGAAATATGGTCTCCAGAACTGCACTTCAAACAGTCTCATTTGTTCAATCTCAGCTCGTTCCATGATTTCTCATCTCCGTCGTCCAGCTCTACATCGCAGACCGCAGCGGCCGCGTCAGCGGTCATTGGCGAATGTAAAAGCAGCAGAGGCAGCAGCGAAGGCAGGATACCAAATCAAGTCCGTTTCTCGCATAATTGGAGACGGCTTACTCTCACCGCTCGGCTCCACGAGCCCTCAGCCGAGTTTCTATGGGTGCACGCCGATCTCGAACCCGGAAGTTCGGGTCGGATGGGGCTGCGAAAGTCTTTGGAATGAGATGACGAGAATGCTGCATGAAGCGGCGACCTTGAGAAGCATGGCCGACGCTTGAAGCTTGTGGGGAATTCTCGAGACAACGCGCGTCAACGGAATTGCGCGCTCAGCCACTCCCTCCCTGGATTGTATCCTGAGATCCCACACACGTGGCTTGCAGCTGCCCGGGCTGCGGCTGAGAAGAAATTCGCAGCATGGGTTCGTCCTCGCGTCTCCACGTGATTTAAGATGGGCTTGGGGGCGCGAGAAACAGCAGCTACCGCAGAATTAAAGCTCACACCTGCGGCTTACACTTGCTCCCTATTTATGAAACGGTCGACACACATAATCCTGGTAGACCTAAAAGCAGCGTCGAGAGCCGTGGTCGCGGAGAGCTCCCGCCGCGAGGCTCGTGCAGCCGAGATGGATCGCGATGTTTTCACAAGAGCCTCCCTTTTTCGTTCCACCGAGTTCAGGTCTCGCTTCTCCATTTTCCCCCTTTTTCCCCCCAAATAATTTGCAGCAGAAGAAGAAACAAAAAAAAATACCGCTACCAGGAGAATTACTGCTTCGCGCAGTTGCTGCCGCCGGCTTGCTGCTGGCGGGCTTTGAGCCTGTGTTTGCGCGGAGCGAGAACTTGAGATAAAAGACAGAAAAAAAGTGGGGCGGGTCGTCGAGCGCAGCTCAGAGGATATGAGATGCGACAAGACGTCGACGACGTCGGAGCAAGGACTTTCCCAATTTCGCCACCATGGCTGGCACTGCTTAACGAAAACGCGAACGGGCGAGCGAGAGAAAGCAAGGAAGTCGTTTCCGGAGAGGACGACGACGACGCTTGAAAACGGATCAGTACGGAGGAAGACAGTCGGCGTAATTGACTGCGACAGACGCCTGCTCGCCCGCCCGGCCGCCTCCTGGCATCCCGACAGTCGTATACCCACTCGCAGTCGGTTACCATCCAAGAAGTTTCTCCCTACTCCTCCCCCCCTCCCCCGCTCCTATTCTTCATTCCCCGGGAGCTCAGGTCCCCTCAAAGTCGCTGAGGAAGATGACAGAGAAACAACGGCACCACAAACTCTTCGTAGGGCCCAGGGAAAATTTGTTACGACAGCTTGTTACAAATATTTCGCACAGTTCCGTGGAGCTCTGCACGTCAGAACTTGTTACGCAGCGATCCGAAAGCCTCAGCGTTGGCGGCGGGCGGACGCGTGGCCTTGGCGAACCTCGCTGTCGTTGATCCCTCTGCGTCAATTTCGAAATTCTCCGGTATCGGGAAAAATCCGTGGCATTGCATTAGTGTCACGGTGTCGTTCGGACCCTATCCGCGCAGAGTTCCCGGGATCACGTCGATGATCCTCAAAGTTGAAACTTCTTCAAACTGCTCGGGACCGTCCATCCGGCACATCCTCGCCGTCTCCCGAACTCCAATCTACTGTGGTTTAATGGTTTCGGTGCCGGGAACCGGGCGCATCATATACGCTTGACTGTTTCCTCATCAACAACTGGGGAGGCTATGCCAACGATAGGTTTTTTCCTTTCTTCGATGGCACCAAACTGCTCGAGGAGGCTTCTCATGAGAAGGCTCCGTCAAGTGTGAATGTGTTTGAGCTAGAGCTACAAAGGCTGACGGCTCTCGATCCATGCGGGAGCGGAATACCGCTTCTCTCCCAGGGCTCGCGACTGACACAGATCAGAGAGGACTCTGACGCGGATCCGCGAGTCCAGAGGTCGAGCACGTTCCATGCTAATGAGGAAAAGGCAAAAACCGCCTCTGGCCGCTAGTGGGTCGGTGGGTCTCTTTGTCTTTGCCTTGCATCCAACGGCTACCAAGTTAGTCACTCGGTCAGAGCATGTCGACAGGCAGCAAACTCGGTGGTCGCCGAGCTGCATGAACGATACTCCTTGAGAGTTTCGCTTGATGGCAGCCTTAACCCACCACGGCGGTCCTCGCTCTGTTTCTCCCGCTCCCGTAGTGCTAATATCAGGGGAGCAGCATCCTACGCCCATGAATATCGAGCTGATCCCAGCTGGACGTCCACAGCGGATGTGTCCTGTTCGGGAGGACCCGGCTGACAAGTGAGAGCAAACTAATCTGGCGGCAGGTTGTGCTCCAACGCGTCCGCTCCGCTGATTCCCGCACACGGATTTACATTCAGCTGAGGCACAGTGAGCAGATGTATGGATGTGGTTAGCACCGGGATGGATTCTGCCTCGTGTGCGGCAGCACATTGTTTACACTCCGTGGATGGAGCCGGATCGACAGAATAAACCGAACGTGAACGGAGTCGCTGAGACCGAACTTGTTCGACGGCGGTCCCCACTGCTCATCGAGTCGTAATCCGCTCGGACGGGTGAGCTCACGGACAAGCGGGACGGAGGCTCGGGATGATGAGCCGGTAGCCTACGGTTTATTGAAGCGATCAACACAGAAGGGAGCTTTAGAAATGCTGCGAGTGTCTTTGTTGGAACGCGGCGTGCAACCGCCACGAAACAAGACTGGCGGCAGGGGCGTCGGCAGTCTTCCGTCTCCATCCAGCCAGCGAGCGAGCCATGCAAATGCTAATGCGTCATAATCATTCAGAAATACCCAGTTGCCCGCCCGGTCGCGCATCTTTTCATGATGCGATGCACGAGCTTCGTGCGAAGAGAGACAGCGCGCCGATGCCGCCGCTGATGCTCGTGGTGGTCTCTTTTGAAAAGAGCCACTTCCACTCTCTCCTCCTTACCCCCGCCTCCCGCAGCTCGAGCGGAGCAACAGTCGATGCCATAAACAACTCTGGGAACAGAGTATCTACAGCACCCAAAAAAAGATTTATTAACTCTCAAATCCGCTCAACTGGGAGCAACTCGAATTTAATTAGAAATCTGGATTACCGTACCCTCGGAGCCCAGACCCCGGAGCCCGCGGATTCCATCATGCTCGAATCGTGTCATTGCTTGCGGACAACCGTGTATCCATGTACGGTCTCCCGACTCCCATCTCTAGGAGAGCATCAAACGGAGACCGCTGTGCGAACACATGGGCCGCGCCGCTCACTCAGACATAAAATGCTCAATATAACAAGATGCCATTCAAGGCGTACCCGGGCAAGCTGATATGGCCCGGCAATAATCGGCGGTAAATGTGAAAATGGCTCTTTGGAATCGGTCTTTTATTGTTTTATGACGCTCGGGCAAAGCTAACATCCAACATTCAACACTGCACTACGACACCGGGTGGGGGCTCGGACCGCTTGAGCAAGAGAATGTCCGTGCCGCGGGGGAGTACATTTTTTCTCTGAACGAGACCACCGATAATCGATGTGGATATTTTACATTGGTAATATTCTGGAAATCCCAGGATGAAATCTCTCATCCGCTCCCAATCGATCCGAATATAATGCTCTCCTGAGCTCGGAGGGAACGATTTTCAATAGATGAGGAAGGTTTGATCCGATATACATATTCCTACGATGACTGATACCAGCGGAGAACTCTCTGAATTTCACCGTTGTGTATCTGCCGTTTTTTCCTCGGTCGATTCTAATACCCAGAGCGGAAAGATCGGTGGATGCTTCGTCAAATTAATCGCCAGCGTGTACCGCTTCCAACCGACGGCTAACCAGCAGCACCAGCATTACTTTAGCAGAATTTCAGCACGCCGCGAGCGCGCGTGCGTGCCGGCGGAAGAGTGGAGGAGAGCGTTAATAGACGCCATAGTTCTGTTTTAGTCCTCTCAGCCCTCTTTGGCGGGCGCGCAAATCGAATTAGTTCACGAGCTCCACCGCGGCCGTTTCGCCGTCTCCATCACCGCGTAAGCCGCCACCGCCGCCGCTTTCTACGCCACTATTGCTAGCCGCATCCGACGCAGCCAGATGAGGAGGAGCAGCGGGGGAACTCCGGACGGTCCCCAGCGGCAAAAACATCCCTTCGGTTAGTTTTTACCGCGAACCATGCGAGCGGTGCTCGGTACAGAACCGCAGGCCGCCGAGCTCACTGACCGATCAACGGGAATCATGGGACCGTGCACGTCTAATGGTCATCTTGGACGAGCATCGCGAGCGCGCCGGACGACCCCAGCAACGAACCCGCAAGCGGCTACTCATTTGAGACGAGAATAGATTCCATCCGCGTCGGGTCCTTGCTTATCTCCATATAAATCCGCAAAAGCGACCCGAACGATCTGTTCACAATAATTGGTCTTTCGAGTGGAGTTAGTCATGTGACGGTATGAATTCCGAGCTCAAACAGTCAGATTTACGTGAGGCTTGGATCCGAGCGTGAGTTTCCCTCCGGAGGGAGACCTGCACGTAGGTTCCTAAGCCGGTTCTGAGCTCGAGTGCTCTCACTTCGTCCGAGTGACAACAGCCGGAAGTAGTCTGGCACCAGTCCATGACGAGCAACACTACCGCATCAAGAGCCTCGCTGGTCAGCACTGACAACACTGAACCTGAAGAGGAACTCACTGCAAACGACACGAGTTCCTTTAGCTTCGCTGGTCCGGAACAGTTGAGAGAAAAAAGAGCTCCAACTCTCTGTTTGCACAGACAGTGAGATTAGAATCTATTAAGAGCAGGGTACAGCCATCGCTGCTGCGAGAGAGGGGATCGGTGTCGACGCCTGGCCGTTTTGTTCGATTTTCTAAGGATTTCCGATAAGATTTCTAGGTTTGCGGTGCTCGCAGGCCGCCTGCTCATGCCCCGCAACGAAGAGAAGGAGTGCTGGCGGAGCTCGGCAGCCGGAGCAGCGCAAGGCTTCGCTCGGAAATCTCGGAGTCGGATTTCGAACTTACTAGTCGGAATCGTCTGCGAGTAGTGTCTCCGTACGATCGAGCTTGAATTGATCGGTTCGGCTGTACGATAAAATGACGCGACGAGAATGACGAGACGAAAATGACGCGAAGAAAATTCCGCGAGCCGAAGATGACGCGGGCGGGAATGACGCAGGGAAAAGGACGCGAATCCAGAATGACGAAGGGAGATGCCGCAAACCCAAAATGACGCGAGATCAATGCATGCGTAATTCCGGATGTTGTTCGGCTATAAACCTATGTCAGGGCTGCGGGCCGGGATACGATTGGCTCGACCGCTGTCAGACGGCACCGAGTTTGAATAAGACAGTCCAGCAATCCCGCGTCATTTTCGGCTGGCGACATTTTCCGCGCGTCTTTCTCATCGCGTCATTTTCGTCGCGTCAGCTGGGGGTCCCCCGGATCGGTTCCAATCCACGCGCGGCGAGACACGCAGACTGGGGAGCGTCTCGAATACAGCGGGATGGATTGCGGCAAACACAGATAGAGGTTCGATGAGCGATGAGCGCTGCGAGCAGAGGATATGGGACTCGGAGCGCAGTCCAGGTCGAGACGAGCGGCGATGTCGACGAGGAGGTCCAAGTGCTTTTTGTCACGACATTAAAGACTGCCCGTAGTGCTGTATAAAAATCCGGGAGACGACTTGAAGAACCAGCTTTGAGAAAAACGGATAAGAAGGAGACGCGGTAGGACGAGCGCTAAGCTGCGTCATATCTCTACGGCCGGATTGAACGTGTTCCGCGCAGACGTCTAAGCTTAGAGCCCTGTCGGATGTTCCCCTTCTGGCTCGTTTGTCTGCTCGCCCTTTAAGGCGTTCTTTTCGGCACACAGCGCGCTTTTCCTGTTTCTGCGCATCGGTCCGTTCGAAGGAGGGTCGAAGGTCGAACAGAAGAACATCTCGAAGAACAGACGAGGATTTTCGAAGAAATTCTCTGTCTGTTTCTCGTATCCCCGGATGTCATCGTGTTCTGCGACATGTCACGGTAAGGTTGGGCTGGCGTCAAGGCAAGTGAAGTTGGTTGCCGCCGTCACGTCTCCAAAAAATCGAAAACTAGTGCGAGATCCTCTGATTGAATTCACGTTCAGCGTTGCTGTCTGGAGGCTTCTATATATTCTCCAGAATTCTCGGATCAGATGCTTCGCGCCGCCGCTGGACACCTCCGAGGGAACACCTGCTGCTCTGGCCATTCATAGGTACTGCCGATACGGAATCGCATTTCGGAGCGACTTTGCTCGCAATCATTCCAGAGGCACGACCCGCGGGAAAATGTAATCAACTTGAGACCTCGCTCTGTCGCCTTTCTTCGGAAGACTCAGTCACCCAGCCCAGTTCCTTCCGCCGTCGGAGCCTCGTTCCAGCTTCGGATTTTCTTTCTTCCATTTTTTTTCCTTATTCCCCTCCGCTTCCTCAATCTACTCGCCGTCACCGCTCTTCTCCGCCCGGTCCCATAGTTTTCTTTGGCTTCTTTTCCTCCACTCTGAGAATAGCGTGGCGAGCAGGCGAGAACCCGTTATCGATTTCGCATCTTGGCTGGCAGAAAGACTCCGCCCTCTTCCTCTTCGACGGTTCCTTCGCTTCGATCCTTTCTTTCGGCACCATTTTTTCCGTCCATTCACACTTACTAAATGAAGCAACCACAAAAGCCTCGCGGATTTAGTCGACTTTTCCCGGGACCCTCATCGGTTTCTGCGAGTGAAGCCCAATTCGTTCGCGATTAAGATTTTCGCAGCGAATATTGCCGAGTCCGTTTCAGTCCGGTACATCGGTGCGCCGATTCCATGCCGGGGGCCACAACATCCGTGAAACCTTCTCGGCCTCTTTCGGAACAGGACATTGCTCGCCGAGGAAGATTGTGGACTAATTGGGGACTACGGCAGATCGGCTGATTGTCAATTGAGAGTCTTAGTCGAAGAGCGGGTCATTTGCGCTCGTGATCCCCGCCGCTTATCTCAGGACTCTGGTTGCTCGAACCACCGCTGGATTTGTCAGGTTTGCATAGCCCGACCGCAGCCGCAACGGCTCTCTTCTTTCTTCTTTTTTTCTCAATGAGATGCGGGATAGACTCGGGACATTTTTATGTCTCTGCTACCGTCCGTTCCATCGTGTGCTAAGCAGGAGCCGTCGCAGGAGCAGAAACGGGGCCCCGCATGAACCACCCTCCACCAGAACCATAGTGAGATGGTCAAAGAGAGAGAAGACAGGTTAAAGTCTTTCCGAATCCTTACAAACTGAAGAACACGTCGCGACTACTTCCCTCCTCCAAATATAGGAATTACTAGGAGCATGCTATTCCTCTTTGCCACCACCGCACCCAGCTGACCGCATATCGCGAACATGCCTGTGTCGCTTTTACATCAAAAGGACAGAGGGACAGCGCTCACACTCGGATGCTCCATGTTCTCTCGAGCAAGAAACTCTCTCCCGTGTATTTTCTCGCCGTGATGCTCCCTGAGAGACTCGAGTCCATGCGTTGCTGCACTCCGAGTCGATGAAGCCATACTCGAGAGCCCATCGATCGATCGACGTCGGGGGAGAGCTGCTCTCGGAGGGATCTCAGCTCGCGTTCAAAGACTGGGGCCTGGAGCGGACCGGCCTTCTTCGGAAGCAGAATGCAGAAAAAGAGAATTAGCAGCCTGACGATCGGCTTATTCATATCTCACGCCGGAAGAGCGAAGTATCCTCGCTCCTCCCAAGACGGAGTCTGAACCGTGAGCTCCCAGCGATATCCTCTTCGGTTATTTTAGTTCCCTCGGAGAAGAGGAATTATTGAGGTTGCAGACGCAATCTCAAATCGGAATTCTCCTTCTTGACGAACTGAGATGCGGCTCCATCCGCGCCGAGAACACGTCGTCCGCTCCTCCTCCTTCGGGAGAAGGAGCCGGCATTGCGCGGAAAACAGAAAGAAAAAACCGACTTGTTACGTGAGTTGCTCGCGAAACGAGATCTGGAATTCCATTCTCCTCCGAGAATTCGAGAAAGGCTCCCCCTACGATAATTCAATTATTTCGCTGGAGGTACGCGATGTGCAGCGCTCAGGCAGCTGCCCTTCCGGATTCGTCGGGACAGAATGCGTTCAGTAATACGCTGTTACCGACTCCCACCGAACAATGCGCGGGAAACTATCCCAGTGAGAGGATAGCGGAGCTTCGAGCTCTGAGCTAGACTGCGAGAGATGAAGAACCGACAGAACTAGCCCAACAGACACGGGGCGCCGGAAAGGGGGGAGGAGGAGGATAAAGTTCGAACGAAGCAGCAGCATTCCATTAACGGGTAGACGAGCGCAGAGAGCCCCCGACCGAGTGAGCGGATGGGCAAACTGGCGGACGTTTAGACGAAAAAAGCGGCGAGGAAACGGACCAAACTTTCCGTAATAGGTCTGCACCGAAAGAACGGTAGAGTGTTCGGGCTCCCTTTGCTGTTGCCGCTGCCGCCTTTTGCGATACGACTAACCCAGGAGGAACGGAGCATTTAGCCCTCCGAGAAGCATCGCCGTTAGCATTCGATTCCGAGAAGCTGCATCGACGAACGTATTTCGCCCGTCGGTCGGTCGCCGCGCCTCACGTTGGGAAAACCAACTCGATATGCCCATCATCATTGTGCTCCCGCTGAGGGAGAGGTGCGAGACCGTCCCTCAACGGTCGGACGGGGCACGCAAGCTGCGAATTCTGCTCCCTCACAGTCTCCCTCGAGCCCAGGATAGTCGCGGAAGCACGGCAGCGGACCATCTGCACGATGCTGCCGTTGGCTTCGACAGGCTCTGCGTGACTGACGCACAAAAGCTTCGTTTTACCTCCGTTTTCGTCCAATTATGAGATTGCAGTTTCGCTCCGAACAAATGGGCTGCGTGACAACTTGAATTGAAAACGAACGATCGGCTTAACCTTGCAATTAGGTACATTCATTATTCCCCGCAGGGCGGCGCCTCTCGACGAGCGCCGCTGATTGTCTTCCCCTTCGTCTCTCAGCGAAACTCTCCTTCGATTCCACCGGTCGGTATCGATTTTACACAGTCTTCCATTTCTTCCCTCCTTCTCGATCTCGGTCGGAGAACGGAAAAGGTCCCCCCATCTAGACAATGGAAATCTGTTCCGATATTGAGATGTCCGAGGAAACGCGTTCTGTGTGCGATTGCCGAGCCCGCAGCCGACTCGGCGTTGAGGAGATCGTAGTCTTTTGAGAAATCTGGAATATCTCATGCTTTCTTGAGAGCACTCACCCCGATGAGTAGAATCTGTTCCATCCAAGAGCAACAAGCAACGAAAATCCCATACTTGGCAAGTACAGGACCCGTTCGGCGATCACGAAGCCAACAGGGAAAAATACATTTGAAGCTGGTAGGTACGGAATCGCAGCCATTGCGACCGCCTGAAAATGAGAAATATCTTGCTTGAGATCTTAGCGTGTGCGGAGAAACAGTTCAGGATTCACGATCCACCCTCCTGAAGGGGAATTAGTCGCCTGTCCTCGGTCGCCTCAGGACAATCTCGACGCCGCCGGCGCGACGTCGGAGAACCCAGAGCACGATTGAAGACTCACCATCAACGCTCCGGTGTTTTGTCTCTTAGCGACGAGCAAACTCCGGACGCCGAAGAAAATGAAGCTATAGACAATCAACGTGGAAACGTTCCGGCAGTCGAACAGCGAGGTGACCGGCACGATGCTCCCAGATGTCCAATCACAAGCGAGCTGACTCGGGAAGACGAGTAACGCAGCGTTCAGAGATGTCAAATAATTGTACGTCAGCTGTTTCACCCAAACACCCATCGTAGACACCGGGTTGTCCAAACTGGGAGGGCAAGGGACAGGCAGGTTAGCTCCAGCTCTTCGTCATGAGCGTGATAGTCTGATATGTTTTTATTCCAAGGATATTCATGAACTTCCCGAAGGGCTGGGGAAAATCGGGATGGGAAACGGCGCACGAACCTGCTGAATGCTGGGATGTGACTTCCCATGATGGACAACCGAAACGCAAGGATCACAACTGCCGTCGATAGAAGCCCCGCCGTCTGCTTAAATGCCGCCGTTTGCCAACTCTCGTAGCGATGGGCGTTCTGGCGGATACGTAAGGCCTGGTAGACGCAACACACCCCTGAAGAAACGATTAGCGTTAATGGACAACAAAACTCACCCACCCTTCGGTTCGCCAGCCGAGCTCGCCGACCATCCGCTTGCTTACTAGCTCTTTTCCCAATTCTATCGTTCTCTTTCTCGCTCGAGTATCCGGACGACGTACTCGAAGAACTACTCCCTCGAAGCTTGCGACCCGCGAATTGGCTGGGTCAGCCACCAAAAAAACAGACTAAGTAGGAGACACGTGTAGTAGGGGTCTCTGGTCTCGACAGTCTGCAGACGCGGACCCCGTCGTCGACATCGGTGACCGCAGCCGCCCCTCGAAAGCGGTCGTTTTCTATTAATGGTATTTTTGCCGAAGTTTTTAGCGAAACCACTCACCAATCGCCGTGATCGCTTGTTCCTTGCACAGCATACCGGCCCCGGACAACAAGGCTGTATTCAAGTAATACTGCCATCGCGTAGCTGAAAAATTCGCCGTCTTAGAAATCTGAACCATTCGATACCGAGAACTCGTGACGATTCTCAGAACCCGTGTGCGGGGGAGCTGAGAGGAGTCGTTTCGAGAAGGCTAATATTCCGCTAAGGGCTGAGGGTTCCGATGAATCAGCACAGAAACTTCGAAAGACGACAGATGGACCTTCAGATCTCCTTAATAAGCGGATGGTACTGAAGCGTTCCGGGTATGGGGGAGCTATAGTCGTGTGATGTACACATGGGGGCCAGGAGAGAATGGAACGATGGCGTGAGCCGCTCGTCGTTTGGAGCTCTTGATGAATTGCAATACTCACCATTAAGTTTTCCATAGCTGTTCTCATGGTCGTTGCCGATGTAATAGACTAAGGCACACAAATAGAAGAGGGCCGAGAGCAACTCCGCCCGACCAACGATCGAAGCAACCTGAAAAGAGCCATGCCTGCTTTAATTCTCCTCAATAGTCTCCCGCTATCGTAACCATGAATGATGACACCGGCAGCTTGACCAGCCGAGCGTCAGAGACGAGCATTCCCTTAAATCGGTCATTTCCCCATTAGGGACGATGGAGGAAGGAACTTACCGCTTCTGAATGTAAAGGATGCACGGCGAACAGGAGAGCTGCAACACGCGCCGTGCGCGTACTCACCAGCATCAAACACAAACGCATGAAGAGTACGCTTACAGCAGAGTGCAGAGCTACGTTGACCGCATGATAACCGATGGGTCGTAGTCCATCTAGCAAGTAGTTGGCTCGAAACGTCAACGTTGTGAGGGGTCGATAAGATTTATGACTATGCTCCTGAAAGACGGGTGGAGAAATGAATTAATTCTTGGCTACCACAACGTCGCAGTCATTTCGACATCAATGTTCTCTTTTATTTTCTCTGATTCTCAGTCCTATCGGTTGGGCGTGATTCGATGAATACGAAACTAGTTCCTCGGGGCTTTCAGAACCGGCCGGGTTCCGGACGCAGGAACCTATGACGGAATCTGCGATCTGTAGGATCTGCAGAACCTGTGCGCAAGCGCTCGGGGAGGCGCCTCGGATGGACGCGAACCGATTTATCGATACAAGCAGACTCGACGCTCACAGACGCAGCTGCTCCGAGACAAGCGCTCGCTACTTGTGCGACGGCATCAATTCTAGTCGTGGAGGATATTTTTACACACATGCATGTACATATGTATACCGCTAACGGTGCCGCCGACGTCCCGTAGAGAACCTCGTTTGGCACACACTTCGGTCGTGCTCTGCGGCAATTAATGACAAATAGAGATGTAATCGTGCCAAGCTGTAGCGGACGGAGGCAATAAACAACGCAAAGAGAAACGGAAAGCAAAAAATTATGCCGCTTGCCGAAGCATTGAAGCATTCGTCGGTGGCTGGGAAAACGGAAATGGAATTACTACCGCTGAAGAGAAGCCAGCGAGCAGGGGAGACTACGCAAGAGAGGAGAGAGGAGGCCACGTGCGGAGAGGAAAAAACTCCACCGGCGTCCCGAAGTCACATCGGCCCTGTCGTTGCAAGCGACTGAGCTCGCGACCAACGAGCCTCCGGCTCGTGTTCTAAACCTCGGCGGCTCCTCTAATTGCGCCATTAAACGCCGCCATTGTCACAAATATTTTTTCGAGCACTGTCCATTGTTACCGTTTATTGCGACGTCCAAGTCAATCGCAACGAACTAGATGTGCTCATAAGATACGCTGCGTATCGCAGCTTGTCGTGAGGCGGATAAATAATACACATGTATGTGCTAAGTAATCAGCTGCACAGACTGACTGAGTAAGACGGCACTGCTTACCTTTTGGATTGGGGTACCCCAGAAGTCGTTTCTGAAGATGTTCTGCATGGGGCTGTGCGGGCGTATATCGCGGTTCTCCTTGACGGCTATGACGTCATCATAGACCATATCTCCGGGGGTGGCTGTGAGGTACACGACTGCAGCGACGATAGCGATCAGACTCGCCCATGTCCGATGCCTGCAAGGTTCGTCTGGAGCTGGTTCTGGACTACTGCAGCGTGAGGAATTGGAACCCTCGGAAGGGGCCCGACTTGAAGCGGGTGACACCCGCCAAGTCTTTCCTGAATGCAAGCAGTCAGGCATCTGGAAAAGGGAAGGGGAGGATGTTATTTCCTGGTATTCACGTGAATCTCTTCCATTTTGTCGACAGTCTGGGGCGAATCCATCGCCGGGAAGAAGCCAATGTAACTAAATCTTGTATTTCCATAAGATCATCCGCGTATACTATAAAGCTGATTCGGCGATTCGGAGATGGATGATATGGAAAAATTATAATTGACGCACTCGTCGTCAAAAAATTACGACCCGGTCCTCTAGTCACCTTCTTTTCAATCACGCGTTTTTTTTTTTCGATATTGCGCTCGGACAAAATGATGCAGCTCTCATTTCTACGAGAATGCGAAGGATCGAGAGTGCTGCTCGAAAAGCTTTGGCTCTCGATTTGATGAAGTAGAAAACAGTTACCCAACTGCTCGGTCCCTTTCGTACGAGGGGAAGAGATCCAAAATGAGGAGCAAAAGGCGGAATCAACGGAAGGAGCCGACGAACGAAGTCTTTGATGAATTCGAAAGTATCACGCGATCCGACCGCTGTCTGCCGCCCTCGGACAGGCTAGACCCGCTTGCCTCTCTGCCGCGATGGGAACTCGGATCCTCTCCTAAATGGATCTCGTCTCCTCTCCGTCTCTTTCTCCCCTCCTCTCTCTCCCAGTGAGTCTCGTTCGTTCTTACCCGCAGCAGCAGCAGCAGCACACTGCACGCATACTCCTTATTGCCGAGCCAGTGGCTTGTCTTGCTTTGCTATATCCTCGCCACAAAGTTGCCTCACTGCGTGCTCGTCCGTTGAGGGCTTAGTTTAGCCTTTGGTCCGCCACACTTTGCCCTTGTCTACCGCACACCTTTTCCGGCTTCGCTACGCTTTTCCCATCGGGTCGCTACTCCGCTATGGACAGAGCCCAACCTGGGATTGTTGTATGTGGGTCTTGTTTTGTTCCTTCTGCGTCTTCTTCCGACTCCCGATCTCTCTCAAGCCCTAGTCCGCCTAGTTCGCTGCTGAATAGTCTTGGTCTGACCATGCTGGACGCGGCAAGCAACCGAAGAGCTGTTCCGGTTTTGCTCCTCCAATGCGCGCTCCCACCTCGGACCTACTATTCCTTATTTCGCTGGTGAGCTCCTGCTCACCCGTCCGGCCAGGCTACATCTCCGACAGGACTTGGCTCGTGGCAGGCCGTTCTGCCAACTTGGCCTCCGCCCCGGCCATGACACTCACTCGTATTGCTCCATCCGTGTACAAATCCTATACGTAGGAAGTAAACAGTGGAGCCATGGAAGTGAGGAAATGAGATGGGAAGAAGACGAAGGGAGAGACAACAATTAATTCGCTTGGCAAGAGAGGCAACAGCAATTTCGTCACGAGGAAGACAAATTAGATGTGCTATACCGCTGACCGAGGCCCTGCAGGCGAGCCTCGGTGGGCATCTAATACTCCGGTCGGCTCTCGGCTTGTGAATCACTGCCATGCTCCTTCCGGTAGGTAGAGCGGTGTAGAGTTACCTCGATCCAGTCGATCGCGTACAACGTTCTCGATCCCGAGCGGCATCGAATTTCGGCGAGAAAATTGACGAAGGAACTCATCTAGGTACCGGCACCGTCGCTCTAAAGCGTACAGCTCACCGCAGCGTCCACTCTTAGGGAGAGACTGAACGGCGCGAAAATTCATTCTCAGTGGACGACCGTAGCGTCCGATAATAATCCGTGCGATGCCGACGCCGATCTTGAATCCGCCCAGTCGAGTTATACGTTTACTACCGATGGATTTGTCCATGATACTATCATATGATCCATGGACTCCGCTCCCCCCAGTAGAACTGGGCGTCGAGGCGGTTGCTTCCCCTCCCCCCGCCCCTTGCGCTCTGGCAGAGGGATGACATCCAGGCGAGAGAGGGAATGAATTATTGAAGAAATGAAACATCGCGAGATGAGATAGAGAGTATAATGTTCATTTGTCCAGGCTGAGAACGGAGCCACTTGCCGACCCGCATTAGTGCCACACAGGTTTCAGCTCGTCGACGGCGTGTTCTCCGTAGCGTGAAAGCCCTACCTGACCCCGGCTTTGTCTCTGCCTGTCTACCGGTCGGTCTGCACGCCCGTCCGCTCGCTCGCCTGACTGTCTGCGAGGCTCCGGACAGCCACTACACTGAGGCGGCCCCCGCTCCGACCACCTCCCTACCCTCGGTCGGCACGTGGTCGACGGAGCTCCGCCGTAGGAGCAGATGACAAATGTCAACAGACTATGGTAAAAAGTCGAGCACACATTGAAAAGAGATCCGGTCCGATGGAACAGAGCCATGGTAGCCATGCTCCGTGGTGGTCAGCTGCTAAAATTATTGCGCTCAAGGTTCAGGCTCTTTTTTCCCCAAGAGCACTCGACCACTGACTGCAGATTCCGTCCGAATCTACATGAATCACGCGTGCTCTCGCTTGTGCTCGGCATCTGCTGGCGAGCCGAGTTCGACGCATCTAATTCTGAGCGGAACTAGAACAACAGCTCATTACGTTCGGTTGTCAGGGGCTGACCGCCCGAATGACTGAATGCACACCAGTGTGAAGAAATCAGAGCGTGCGAATCGTGTGATGTCCGTGACGGGGATTCGGAGTTTTCAGGTTAGTTGCGGGTGCTTGCGGGACACGTTATGGCCGGATTCAGGGCGCGGTTCGAGCAGCTGACGGGTCAGACTAGATTGATGGCTTCCTCGCCTCACACTCAACACACTGGTCAACCGACGGACGCACGGTCCCGTCCGAATTCGGCAGTTAGACTGTTCCTCTTACACGTAACTCGTGTCCTCGACGCAATGAATGGCGTTTGTGCGTGTCCGCTATTACGTAGGTCCGGTCAAGCAGCACATACACATGAAGTGGATTCTCCGTCTACACCCGCGACCCCCAAAGACCCGGAGAATATGAGAAGACGTCGAGTCCACTAGCACAGAAGACAGAGGTGAATCATTGTAGGGCTTCTTATCATGAACATCGCCTGCCGGCCCGTGGTTTCCACCGAAAAAGTCAAGCCCCGGTAGACATTGGGTTGAAGTTCTTCGGAACTTTGGGAAAAGTTCCCGGCATCCATGAATACGCGTAACGTGCCTGGAACGATACCCCCGCCAGTGGATACGCGCTGTGTTTGGGTCTGTGGACCGGCTCCCGCAGCTTGACACGAATGGATCGGTTTGTGAGACTTGTGAGCGTTCGAACGCAGTATCAATCAAATTTTTGACAAACGAGACTTTCGATCGCCAACACTCTGCTCTCTCTCTAGGCCCCTATGGGAATATATTTCGCGTGAAGCGATGGGAGACGCTTGCGAAAGCGGGTTCCGCTCATAGCTTGTTCGGCCTGCCGTGACGCTAGGTGGCTGGGGTATGGCATCGCTCAAATAATTAAGTGTTTCACCATTAAGATAAGAGTCGGACTTATCTAGCAATTGATAGCGAGACGGACAGCGTTCATCCCTCCACCTCATGCGCACACCGAGGAGCGACCGAGTAGCCTTGTGTCGGTCTGTCTCGGAAGCTTCCGGGCGGCAGCTCTGGCGATGATATTAATACCTCGGTCTTCCGCAAGGCAGGGTAAATATTTGGCCAATATCACTATGTCGTCGACGGTGTTGTGTTCGCTCGCTACGAAAACGAAAGCGAAAGTGCTGATCCTCATCACCGGGGTGATATACCTCTGCTAAGACCTACCGTCGAATCTAAACACGAGCGAATCGCGAATGAACCGCGCAGGATCTATGCATTTGATTCCCCGAGTTGAGTTTACAGTTTACCGAGCTGGAAAACCGGGTCCTTGATAACATCGCGAGGAAGTCTTGCAACACCTCGGTGTGTACTTCCTCTGTGGCGCATTACAGAATCGAATCAGGTGTAACCCAAACAGCTGGAGATATTGAAACACATATGTAGAACCAATAGACCCAGAGGCCTCGGACAAGGCCTCGCTTCGGAGCCTGCTGTCCGTCTAAATCACGCAGGAAGACAAATTTATGGTGCCTGCGTGCGTCATCGGCGTGTTCTAGAGAATCCGATTTCTATCCACATTGCCAAAAAATAAAGATAAATGCGAGCATACTCGCTCACGATTGAGCATCGAACGGACCCACCGACCTCGGTTGTAATTCTAGCTTGCCAGTCAAACCACGAATTGCTGGAACCGGCTCGGAAAGGTTGGAGCTGGTCCTTAAGGCTGGAAGTGGTCCACAGGACAAGTGCACGGGAATGTGTCGATGCTCAGAGAAGTTTTCCGAATAGCACCGAAAATAATCAGCCCGCCGAGGAAAAGCTTCAGGTCACTCCAAGTTTCGGCTCCCTTAGGAGCCTAATATCATTCAATTAGGGATTCTGACCTGGGTCTACAGGAAGCTGCAAGTTTGAACTCCTCCCCGGAATACCGTGCTGGAGAGGAGGTCGAGTGGGGAGACGTTGACAAATATGGGGTCCCTTCTTCAGAGAGCATGAGCCCTCATTGAGATGCTAATGCCACGCTGTCAACTCGCACTTCCTCGCCGTAGGTTCACTTCGCTTCTCCTCTGACATGCTCCCTCCGAAGATCTTTCGCCGCTTTCATCTGCTTGGTGTCGCCCCTCCGCATTCGCGAGAGTTGCGCAACGGTACACAGAATAGCGGGTGGGAAAATACTGACGCGATCGGGGATCTTTGAATTCGGGGAGCAGGAAAGCAGAATATGGCGATGTTTTCGGCGTGAAGAGAATAGACGCGGAGTAATCTTTATTCCAGATCATTCACGTCAGGAATAGAGTGACAGTCCTTGACGGGCTGCTTTATCGGTCCCGTTCCTTGATATCGCTGAGGATCGCGCGAATCCGTACAAACGACTGCGTCAGACGGGGATTTTTCAGCGCGGAGCGTTCTCCGGAGGGAAAACGAGATAGACGACTCGGCATCATCGATTCGGGAATTGTCTGACCTCCTCCAAAAGCGTTCGCCTGTGATATCGACAAAACAGGGAAAATCGCCAAGGTGAGGAGGATGGGTAGGCCTTTGATCCCGAGTACCCGAGCACGGGGAATCTCATCGTAACATCCAAGTTCCGGAGCAGCGGCTCGCCAAACAACCGAGCCTTCTCTTCATTTGGAAATACTCAGCTTGTTGCTCAGATACCGAGTTGGAAAGTTCGAAGTCGAGGTCAGAAGGAAATTCCCCAGACCTAACAACAGAAGTTGTTTAGTCGCAGTGTCTGGACCTCGGGAGTCGGGAGCTTTAAGAGCAGACTTCGCGACTCCAGCACTGGTGGGATACCGTGAGGACTTCCCGAGAGACAAGCTTCGGAATTTTACCAGCGGATTAGTAGAAGAAACGGCAAGATTGGACCTCCCATTGATGGTACTGTCGGTCGCCACGAGCGGAATCTGTCGAGTCGAGCAAGAGCCAATATTGGTGACAGGAACTGTTTAGACGAGAAACGTACATATTTGCGAACAAAGGAGCGACGTGCGTAATTAGGCGTATTTTGGATCCTGTCGCTCATTCACCTCCCCAGTTTCTCTCGCGCCAGCGGACTGAGCGAGTGGAAGGAGCATAGCCTGCCTTCCTCTACCGAGCTATTTCGATGGAATTTTTTCATTTACGGAACTAAACTCTTTCTCGTTAGCCTTGACTCGAGGCGGAAGAAACTTGTTCGAGTTTTGCGTTCGTTTGCGTCCGACCGCTTCGTTTGAATGGCCGGTCGGCTGACTCGTAGGATGGTGCCTGTTCGCCTCGTTCTCGAGGCTGTGCATGTGCGTCATGACGTAGAACGAATTGCCGGCGAACTCAGAGCGCCAGAAGAGGGAAAAAAAGCTCGGTGATCTTCTTCTTTAACCTCCGCTCTTATGGCGGTCGACCGCCGAGATGCAGCACGCCTTCGAGCAGTCAGTCAGCCAGCGAGGCAGTCCGTCAGTCAGTCAGTCTCTCTGTCTGTCTGCCTGTACGTCCGCCTGTCTGGAGAACAGGCATAGAGCTCCGAGTGGGGAAGAGTCGAATTCAGTCGGTGGGTCCATTCATCCGACGCAAGCGCTTCGCCATTATTTAAATGCGTTCACTCTCCTTCAAACGCTCCTCAACAGCGTGCCGATGGAGCCAACCGAAGTAAGCGAGGCTCGTTCGAGCCATCGTTCAGAGCCGAAGCGCTCAGAGCTCAGGAGAGAAGAACCATCTCAAAACGAGGGAAAAATAAAGTTGAAAAGGAATACTCGCGCTCCTTGAGTGGAAAGTTGCAGCTCGGCCCTCCGAGCATCGAGCAGGAGTGAACGACGGATTTCCAGTTCAGTTCGTTGAGAGTGTTCGAGGCCGAATCATTCCAAGTCCCCTCCCAGCACAATCCCTTATTGATTGCTGGCTATTCAAAAGCGAGGATCGAAATCGAGCTCATGAAAATAACTCGCGAAAGAGGATTTCCTATTATCCAGGGCTCGGGCTCTTGCCCACTCTGCATCGTTCGGAGAAGCAGCTGACGCCCCCATTCTATTCATCAAGTCAACACGTAACGACATTAGCCATCCAGCTGACTGGGTAACCCTCTGGTTGATTGGTTGCTAGACCTAGCGAAGAGGCAATGCTGGCAGGCAGGCTGGCCAGCAACGAGCTTGATGAATATTCATACTTTTGTGGAGCGGATCCGCCTCTCGGAACATCTGCTGCCAACCTAGCAACCGACACATCGACAAAGACGGACAAAGGGTGCCAATGGGAACGTTCGAATTGACTTGAGATCCTCTCGTGCCTCTATCTCGAGCGAAATGAACGGCTCCGAGAACGAGCCGGAATCGACGCGGATTCATCCGTAGCTATAGTACGTTCGTCCGTCCGTCGACAATGTACGCAAAAGTGGATGGTGCTACGCCGACGGCTAGCTGGACTGACGGAGCGCGGGTTTCACTTCCATTACAGACCAGCACCACTACCCCGGCGACTTGTCGCTGGCACGGCCAGGATATGGAGGTCAATTGCTCCGCGCGTTAATTAGAAGCACGCAATGTTGGTCTGTCTGCACGAATTTCGTTGCCGCTCGTCCGACTGACTGACTGACTGACAGAACGACCGTCCGACCGTCAGTAGGACACAGGGGGAGGAGGATCAGTTCGATGGACTCCGTTTCCCAGACGCCCCGGTCGGTCCTCCGTTCGTTTGTTCGAACCGCTCCTAGCTTGTAGACGGGTTTGTCCTTGCCGGGCGACCTATTCTGCGGACCAATCTCTAGGGGCTGTTAGAACAAGCCAGCGGAGAGGTCTGACTGCAAAAAGTTCCCCCATTGCTGATAGTTCCTTGACTGGGACAATCCTACAGAAGCCCACTCGCCCGTCCGCCTGCTGCCTCTGTGCCTGCCAACAAGCCTGCATTACTGACTAGAGAACAGTCAGACGAACAGACGATCGGGGGACACAAGGACGGATAGACGGACCGACGGCTGACTGCAGGAGGAGTGCAAACAACGAGTTAATATCCTCCAGCAAGCAACAAAGCGAGCCGGGCTCTCCTCCATGGACTGTAGCGGCGGCGGCGGCGGCAGCAGCAGCAGCTTCTAGTTGTCGGTCTTCTCCGCCGGATATAATTTAAAGTGTTATTCGGTTCGGCCATCCGCCGACAGAGCCTTGATGCGACCAGACGGGGTTGGACGGCCGTCTACTGCCGGCAAAGTTTGCGGCAATAATGAATGCTCCTCCGTATCCCCTCGGCGGAGAGCACCCCGGATCGTTCTCGTGCTTCATAGTCACTAACTCGTTCACAGTCACTCCCCTCGCTCGGCTGGCACGACGTTTGGCACGAGTGAGGCATTCAGCCTCCATCCGCGCAGTGAAAGAGCGACCAGGCCTAGTCCGACGGGAGTGCCTCGGAAGGGAGAGCGACCATGGAGCGGCAGCTTTAACTTCGACTGAGTTACGGTGCACTTTCGGAGTGGAGTAGACTTGAGTCGACGAGGAAAACAGCGGAGAACTTGTTCCTAAGCCGCTTGTCGAATCGCAACCTCTGCCGCCATTGTATCCGAAACCCGGCTTGCGATCGGAGCGCTGAGCTTTTGTTTAATTATTTCAATTTCGTCGTTTAGTTGTCCTTGTCACAATCGGAAGACCGAGTTGAGCCGCGCGCCGGAGTCTGTGGGCTCAGATAAGACGCGTCTGACGTGGCCGAACATAGAGCTCTTTCAAGATAAATAGAATTCGATTGTCGCTTCTATTTCTGTTTCAGTGGAGGAGTGTTCTCGAATAGTTTCGAAAATAGCTCGTACGATGCGAACCAAAAGCTAAATGCGTCTAGCCATGGGAGGCTCGTCACTAAGATATTCATTATAATTCTTGGCACAACAATACCGAACACTTTAAGCGCTTCGGAATCGTTCCCGGTAACTCTTGTTTTTCTCAGTCGTGCAGAGCAGGTTCGTCTCTGGCAGCGGGGTCGTGAGGGCGCCACGGTATCCGAGCCTGCAGTCTGTGGGATTCTCTCGGGACTAGAGAGAACGAAATACACTCTCACAAGTTTATATTTCTTGCAACACGATAAAACCGAAAGTTTTCTCTCTGAACCATCCTCCACGCAGCATTCCGGCGATGGATATGTGAGCCTACATGAATTCGATAGGGCTCGCCGCTCGAACCTGGGTGCCCCCGACCTCTAACAATTAATTCTCGTCTTCATTGAGCTTCGGCGTTTGGTAAGTCTGTAAGGAATACTCTAGAGCGGAGAAAGAGAATAAAGAGGACGCACAAGAGAAGCCCCAAGTTGGCAGACTCCGTCACGATAGAGAGACAGACAGGCGGACGGACGGGCAGATAGAAAGAAGGAAACGGAGACAGCGAGAGCCTATTCAAAGCCGACAATTAGGGGAATACTTGGAAACGACTGAAGACAAAGCTCTTGGGATTGCTTCGACGAAGACTCGGCGACGACGGGACGTCGCAGTGTCCTCTCAAATGTCGTCGTCCTCGTCGTCCGCCATGAGGCAATGAGACGGACAGGCGGACAAGACAAGTTGAAAGGGCGGATGGAAACGAGTCGAGCCACGTCCCACTAGAGGCAACGTCCATGCTTTTTTTCGTTGAGCTGTAGCTGCATCCCTTCATTCCTCTTTTGTTTGGATCGATCCTAACAATGCGCGATCTGTGACGGAGAGGACACGCGGTCCTTAGTGGAGTTCGACTCGAATTCCTTCTTTGTTCCGGTCGCGGTTCACGGATCGAGCCGAGGGTCCAGCTCGTGGGACGCGTTCGGGGAACATTGTCGCACAGAATAAAAATCCGTGCGATCTGAAGGTCACCGTGGGTGAATTCGGGCTCAATCTATCCAGTCCAGGACAAGCTCGCGACTCGACGCGGCTCGGGGAGCCGATGCATCGACACTCGCACCGATAGTCGGGGTCGCTTCGCTGTGGTTGTTGTCTCGTCCACAGAGGCGTAAAGCATCCGCTGATCCACGGCGGAGTCACTTAATTGCGAGATAACCGACCAGAAAGTTCCCCATTATTTAGTCACGACTTGCACCATCTACGAATATCGTTCTAATCCCTTGTTGATCGCGTTCGCTCCGCTCAGCCGTCGCGGTCGGTGAACTTTCCCGTAATGATCGCTTCCCCGAATTCCTAGAACCATCGTCTCGCAACCACGTTTTTCCCGGACTCACCGCCGAGGCGGAATTTCAGCAAAGCGAAGGAAGGGGGGGAGAGGGTGACTGGTGGGGAATTCGATACGACGTGACGTGAGCCTCGTGTGGCGCTCAACAAAACACAGTTGAATTATGCAGAGAGTATAGAATTCCGTTGATTAGAACAACGACGCCGCCGCCGCCGACGAAGATCGAGACGGAGCTTGTCCGACGCCGCCGTACATGTCGCTCGGTCGCGCGGAGGCAGCAACTGCGTACGGTAGACGACATCTGGAGGCGCAAGATTGGGCAGATCCCGCCGGGGGGGGGGAAACAGATGAGAGAGTCAACGGAAGAAGTCCCCTTCGGGACCCCAACGATGACGCCGATGTCTCTGCCGCTAGTGGCTGGTTCATGGACGTTGTTCTTCGCAGTAGTCAGTCTTCAGGGAATAGAGGAAATTAGTTTGCCGATGTGCCAAACCTTTGAAACTCCTCCGCGGAGGACCTCCGCTCCCCTGGAACTATTGCCCGAGCCCGTCGAACGGTAGCAGCTGCGAGGCCACGTGCTCATATCCTCTCATTCCACTGCTCAGTCACTCATTGAATGAGTCCTGCAGCGCCCTCGCTCCTAACCTGGTAAAATATTCAATTTGCGAGACACGTCAGCGAATACGTAGCCGTCGTCGACCTAAAAAACGAGCCGCCCTGTTTGTGGGCTCCGTTCAGGATAGGAGAACTCTGCAAAGTCGTGTTCTGACACGCGGTGGATTCATCAACGAGAGTGGGGAAAAGAGAAACGCGGACGTTCATCCCGTTTCCAACAATTCAACAGAAATGCCTACAGCGATGGGAATGCCGCACACGAGACGCGGCTGGAACCTCCAGGACATGTCGCCAGATATGAAACATCACCGTCCGAGTGCGTAACGACATTCAGAGACATCAAAAGGTTCATCAACATGTCCCCGGGCCTTCGGTCCGAGGGAAGCCGTCTCGCTTCGAGTCTGTCAAGAATCCACGAGCAGCCGACTGAGAATCGAATTTCACCGGACGACGGACTCTCGGATTGCGGTATTCGAAGACGGCGTGCAGACGAAAGGAATTCGGAGGGAGTTCTACTGAACGGAAGAGCCCATGCCCGGGTCCGCATGCGCGCAGAGGCTCTCGCACATCACGCTGCAAGCTATCGATGTCTGAATCTGCTCACCGATGCGCAGCTCTGTCGTCCCCGAATTAGTCTCATTGGTCGAAAACGCTATACCCGAATCAACGTGGCAGAAGACGATCCGAGCGAATTACCCCGCAAAAAAAGCAGATGACTCGCAAAGCAGCTTATCGTGAGGCGAACAGAGGAGGATGAGCCTTAGCCTTTTATTAAGCTATGAATGTTACGAACAAAACGAGCGAATCCGTTTCGGCTATCTTCGCTGCGGGCACACGGATGCAAAGATAAAGCTGGGACTGATCCGAGCGGGTTGAGAGAAAGACATCGGTAATGAAGGCAAAGAGCAGAGACGAGGGTGCACTGCAGCGATACCGAAGGGCTCCGACCAGCGGCTCCGGATCCCGCGGAAAATTTCGCGACTGGTCATCCTCAAAGAGCGAAGCTCGCGAATACGAGTCAAAGTTGGTGCCTCCGCGCCAGCACTTCTGGGTCTTGTTCAAGAATAACTGTCGCAGCTCTCAGTCGGTCGGATATAAATAGCGGTGGAGGGTAGCTAAAGCAAAAAGCGCATTAGTCACTCTCACTTATTCGTGGAATTTGACGTGAATCCCCGCTGAATCCTGATGCAAAGCATCACCGTACAGATATGAGTTCAGTTCGTTCGATGAACGTCAATTATTCTGATGGAGCACTGGAGATACGACGAGCCGAACGAGAGAATCTTGCGCTCGGCCGGCAGGCTCGGGCGTAGGGTGCAAGCTCCCATACAGGAGCCAGCGGAAACTTGCGACAACAGCTGCGTCGAGAAAGCTCGCGAGGAACTCGAAAGGAAAAGATTGTTGCTTTTTAATATTCGTTTGAAGGCTCAAAGCAAAGACGAGGAGCATTCCTTACACGCAGTGCCGCTTCGCACGGCGTCGACCCAGAAACAAACACACAGTCGAAGAAATGGAGGAGAATGGAACGAGCAGGAGAGGACATTGTTTTTGTTCTGTGTCGCTATAATCATCATCGCCGCTGCCGCCGCTGCAGGAGCAGCAGTTGTTGTCTCCGTCGTCGACGGAAACGAGGCCGTGACGTCGTACACCCAAGGCTTAAATTGAATTCTTCTTTCCTTCTCGTGTCTCACAATTTCTCGTTTCCGACTCTTGGCAAGCATTCCGTTTGACAAGGGAACCTCACAGTGTGCAATCTTGACAACAACGCTTGACACACCTCGTGTTTTTGTCCTTGGTCAAATGAATAGTTTTCGAGACCTCCGTCTTGGGCGGAGGAAAAATGTTTTATCGAGGACAAATCTAGACGAACCACGCCTCCCAGTCCTTGGGTCTTGAGCCAGATCCCAAATCCAAATTTTTCCTCTTTCTGCAGGAAAGATTTGATTCCTTCGCGACCTTTGTGATTCAATCTTGGCTTTTTCAAGGGAGAGAACAGTCACTCCGAAGTCCTACATATGACGAATCACAATCCTCCGAAAGGGATTCTCCGGACCAGCGAGGATCCCAAGACTCCATCGACCTCCGCAGGAAAATCGTATGAAATCGGAAATTCATTCCACATTCTCGCTAATCCCTCGGGCTGGTCCGTTCGGTCCTTGGAACTCTCTATGAAGCTCTCTTCATATGTATAAGGAGTCGATGCCGTCCTCAGGAACGTTTAGAGTCAATGACGCACCTTCCGTATCTACGCTTTCCATAACATCTCTGATTACCCGCTGCGGGTCGATCGGACTGATTCCCGTCTTGCTGACGTCTTGCCTCCGCCGACCTGAGCGATCGATCGCCCGGCCGAGTTTATCTAGACGACAAGCTTAAGAATTCGCCGAGCAATCTCCCCATAGAAGCGAAGCGTCATACCGTACCCGACCGGTAGAGTCCTCTCGTTGGATATATTCGCATCCCCCTCGTTTCCCATTCGAGCGGCCGGGGGGGGGAACTTCACGATCGATGGCGATCCCTCGGAATTCGAAGCATCCGTCAACAGAGTGAATTCATGGACGAAGTGACGTCCCAGTGCGACTTCTCCGCGCAGCGAGATGGGGACGAACGAGGGACCGGGAAGCATTAGAAGCAGCTGGGGGAACGAAGTCCATCGCATGTCGTCGAGCTCAAACGTCAGTCGGATCGGCTGTCTCCTTAGTCGGGAAGCATTCTCCGAGGAATAAGCCAGGCGGGGAAGAAAGAAACCTTCGAAAGCGAAGATCATCATCCATGTGCTCAATAATTCACCCGATTCGTCCGTTTGCTTGTCTTCACTTGTCCCATCGTTCCTCCGCACCCACGTCCTCAAGTACTTTCCTCCACCCCTGTTCTGCCCGAAGCTGCTCCACAGACGATGCCGACAAGACATCCCTTGGGCCATGTGACAAACGTCCTGACTCTCCTCTTCCCTTGTATATCTCGGAATCTTAGGCTCGCAGTCGTTTTTTTTGGTCCCTCATCGGTGATTCCATTGTCAGAGAGATATTTGATCAGTACGAGGAAGCACCTGAGATCCCATTTTTTCCCCATCTGTCCTCTCAATATTCAGCTTTAGCAATGAAGGAATTAAAACTCTCGGGTACGTCCCGAGCTCGCTCACATCCGGGAAAAAACACACATTCTCAGCCATTTCCTTTCACGAAAGCCGGAGCGGAGCCCATGGTTCATGATAATCGATTCAATGACATATCGCCAATGCGAATCTATAATGAGCTATCCCGATCGGAGATGTGATCACGGAACGAATTCAGCTCACTCCTGCTATGAGGAAGATCAATACCATGATGCGACGTCTAACCCAAGAACCCCTGATCCGGTGCTCGATCGGGCCCTCAGGAGGACAAAAGTTACGGAATTCCGAGGGAGCGCTTGAGGGTCGTGATCAGTTCCCCGGGAATGATCTATCGTCAAATCGATATCTTTAACAAGGGGCTACGCAGTGGAATTCAACGATGCGAGATCCGTGACTCAGTGACTCAAGCAGAGCCTGGTCGACAGAATTATAGGTCAATGAATTTCTAATCAGAAGAAGCTTGTAAACGAATCCTTTACGGACGTACTGAACAATTCACAGCCCTCTTCGTGTCGGTACATTTTAGTGGAGGAGGCAGAGCGCACTAGGAAGAAAGATCTCGCATCTTAGGAGCAAATATCGAGCCTGTAAAGAACTTCTGCGGAGAGCGGATGGACCCAGCACAGAAGTCGGAAGATGGCGGAAATTCTTGCCTGTCGCGACAGATCCTATTTGTGGCAGAGGGAATCCCGCCTCTCCATGGAGTATGCAAACGTCTTACGAGCGATTTTCCCTCTCCAGCCTTTCACCTCGAATCCTTAGTGCCGCGGGCGTTTTGCTCCGTGAAGGCCAAAGACAAGCTGGGTGGAGCTCCCTCGCTCGCGGGCGAGGTAATCGGATCGTTGCTCTAATCCTTATTTTTGCTTTTCTTTGGTTTCGTTCCCGCTTTACGTCCGAAAAGCCATGAACCCTCCGGGAAGAGCACGGGAGAGCCGGCGGAATCGATCAGTTCCGAACACTTACTAAACGTGAGCTTTTGTCCAGTTCTCAGATGCAGAAGGGAGCTAGGCGACGGCGCATGCTTCACATTCCCGATCCAGGGGAAAAGGGGAGAGGTGAAATTCGAGAGTTAGGTCTCCGGGTACTGGCCGTGTACCCCGAGTTTCGTAATGAGGGTGACACTTCATCCACGAAGAAGCATCATGGGTCCGGAATCGGGTCTTTCTGTGAGCTCAAGAGGGAGTTGCATAGAACTCACCTTTGCGTTTCCGCTACTTTAGGAGATGAAACATTTCCTGAAAGAGGCGAAGAAGTTAGATCTCGTCAAGATTCTCATCTCACGAATATATCATCGAGGTTAACAGCTAAAGTTTCTCGATCGATCAAGTTTTTCCGCCGATTTTGGGGAGCTGTGGAGCTGGGCTCCGCGAAAGCCGAAATATGTTGGCCGGGGTCTCGGCTTAAATCAGAGTTCCACAGAGACACGTCCCACCTTTCTTTCATCGTTTTCAACTCGTGCAGGAGAGCGCGTCACCAGAGCTTGACGCCCCCTGAGTCGAGTTGGGAAAACTCAATCGCCGCCACGTCGGCAAAGCAACACTTGAGGCAATTCCAAACGAAGAAACTCGCAGTGAGAGCGATTAAGAGCTCGCGTTCGAGAGGGATGACGCGGAAAATCTTCTCGTCCCCGAGCAAGCAGACGGGGAAGATCGTTGCTGCTCAGAAAATACTCGAGAAGCAGCTGTACGGCAGCCACACGGAAACTGTTGCGAGTTCCGTGAAACTCGACGGAGCAGTCAACACGACACGGCATTTGCGCCTTTGCCGAGTCATATTGGACACAGCTGCATGAGCTCCAGAGTCATCGCAGCGTCAACTTAAAGGCCCCCTCTCGGCTCCCGGTCCGGGATCTCTCAAGCAGCGGGGCGAGATCTGCGAGAGCCCAACTTGCCATCTGAAAGTGGAGGGCAGCGGATCGGCGAGCGGTAGTCGGACCGACAACTTGACACCCGGAACAGCAGAAGCAGCAGCAGCGGGAAGGGCACTTTCGTGAGCTCCCGTAGCCTCTTTCCGCATACGGAGCCGCCCCTGACAAGAATTGCAACAACGACGACGACGACGAGAACTCTCATTTGTCTCAGCTGCGCCACCAGTCCGTCCGCCGCCTGCAGATTGATGTTCGCAATTAGAGGCTGCCGCCACTACCCCGGTGAGCGGGTGCAAAACCCTGTGTGGCCGTGTCGCCAGTCGCCGCCATCGTTCGGCTGTGCTCCGCTCGTACCCGAACGCTCGAAAACAGACACGAGAGAGGGACAATTCTTGCCGATCTCGGTTCCGTCCCCGGACGAATATTCCTACAGCTCGACGATGCAACTCTCCAACGAGTTGAACCAGAAACTTGGAATGGTCCATCCTGTGGTTCCCGCGTTTGCGACACGATGTATTGCCGAGGAGTACTGTTCGGGCTCCCAGCATCCAGAGCCAAACAGTTGGACTGCGGGGCACGACTTTCTCTCCATTTATCTCTGTCGTCGATTCTTTCAGTGTGTCGCATAGGAACACATCCGAGGAGTACGATCAATTTACATGAGCGTCCGCCGTTCGTCTCCGTTTTTGCCGCTGCTCCGGCTGTTGGGACTCTGGTTTTTCCGCTACACTTTGTTCTCGAGAGAAGAACGAATGGCAATGGAACGGAGCTCCAATGGCGCGAGACCCTGAACATTGGTAAGTTGCTGAGAGAGCCCGTCACTTTCCACAACTTTCCAGATGGAAGCAATCCGCTATTCCTTGTTCCACGGCTCCAATACAAAACATTCTATGTAGTTGCGCCTTACCCTCGAAACAATGCGCGAATCCGATGGAGTTTTTTGGACCCTTTGCAAAAAGCCCTGATGTAGCCTCTCGTGGCTTGGCGTACCCAGGCTATTAATGAATTCTCGACAAAATCGATTGCATTCCAGTATTGATTTGCCGAGTAAACAAGAGAGCATTTCCATGCACTTGATATTCCGATATCGATAGAAGAAACGCGAGGCATCGCACAGAGTGATCAGAGGGAGTCGCTGTGTTCTTCCCGTTTATGACTCCACCGGTCGGCTGAGACACAAGGTAGTTCCGCGTGACATCACTGATACTTCAAGGGGAGGGCGTTCTAGATCACCGTTGGGACCCGAACCCCGCAGCGAACGATAATTTTGTGAGCTCAGAAATTGATTTTTCTCGAGGTAGTTACATTCGACAGGAGACAGGAGGCAAGGCAGACATACCGCGACCGCAGTCCCCTCTCTCTCCCTCTCTCACTCACTCACAGTGGAAGAAACCGAAAATAAAGGAGTTGATCTCGCAGAGCTCGATCTCCCTGGCTTGTGATACAGTTTGTGGCACGGACGACGCAGAGTCTCCTCCAGCGGAGGCTCTAGAAACGAACAGATAGCGGAGGCGGGATGAAGGGAGTGTTACCGTCTCCCTTTTGACTTTCTCTCTACGTCGGTCGTTACTTCCTTGCGAGTTTCGGACAGCACTGGCCGAACGACGCTGCTCCTTTCAGAAGCGAACGACGAAGGCGAAACGGAAGGAGAGAAATTGTGTCCAATTGTTGACTCTTTCCATTGATCTGTTGGCAGCTCTGCCGGCCAACTGTTGCCACCCGCGCTGCTCGCCACGGCGGCCCCCGTCTTGCCTCCGACTCCGAGCTGCAACTGACCTTCGACCGTATGGAGGCCTGCCTTCCGAAGGTTGACCCTAGGGTGGGAGTCGGAGTTCTTTCGGTCGACTCGTGAATGCTTTCGTAGATTTCCTTCCGACACGCCGCCGGAGGAACCCTCGTTGGATCGACGTCGTGGAACTTAGGTCCGAATGGCTCCACGGATCAAATGGACTCAGATAAATGAACATCACGGCCGCGCCGTGCGATTCGGCGTCTTCGATGATCTCGAAAGTCTCATCCGTTGTCGAGATCGTTCTCCCACTCGATGAGACGGCCTTAGACGAATTTGTCTCTGTCCCTCGTCAAAATTCAGCGGAGGATCGGCCGGACGACGCACCAATTTCAAGCGTCGAGTACCGCCCAGCGTGTTTATCGATTCATCCTCTTGGTTCTCTGTCCGTTTGCTCATGAGCTTTTGTTTTCGGCCGAATCCCGACACACTCGCGCATCGAACGGAGCAAACATGTTGATTCCAGAACAAGTCGGAATCGCCCGCCGATTCGATAATTCGCACAAACATCGAGGCTCAGAGCCACGGCGTGCTACGATGCTTTCTTGATTCGACCTCAGAGGTTTCTGCTCAACGGGTTCGCTTCCGGGGAGAGCACAGCCTCGGAGATGCCCTCGGAAGAGCTGACACGAAGCCGTTCTCGAAAGGTAAGGAATCCACAATTCACGCCTTAGTCTATTGCTTTTCCTTTATGGAGTGTTATTTCTAAGCCGATGGCCCATTCCTAGCGAACGCATCGCTGACAGACCGAGTTGGACGATTCGACGCACGAGAACCTCCTTCCGGAAGCTTCTTGTCAAAAAGAGCCGCTGACTGCTGAAGCCTACAACTGCATTTCTTCCATTGTGTGCCGCTATTCGCTCACATTTCCATTGCCCTGGAATGACGCAGTCGAGCCATTGTGTTTTATTCAGGGGATGCGGTCGCCGCGAGGGAGGAACGAGACACCGACCTAGTGAGCGAGCACGAAGCCGGCCGACCGACGGACCAGCCAACCAACCAACCCACAAGTCGTCCGTACCCCAAAGGGCCATGTCGAAAAGACCTCGCCATAACGCTAGTGGAAGTGACAGTGACCGAAGCATCACAAGGTTCCTCGACGGGACCTTCACAAAACAGCGATTTGGCGAGGAATAGCCGAGGGGCTGAGGGTGGTGAACATTCGGCGCCATCTCAATGGAACCGGATGAACTGATGGTAAGTCACGAACGGTTTGGAGCAGGCTTCATCTCAATATGCGATCAGAGACCGAAATTCTTTTCGGGAGGACAATCGGGAATCTGCGACGAATGATTTCTTCGATAAAGCAAGAGATTATGTTCTGGGTGTTGTTGTGTAGCCCTCGCTGTTCGGACGCGACTCGTATTCAGACTCGTGGCGTTGGAGCCCCTGGGCTGATTAAACTTAATCATTGCGCTCGGTCGCAACCCTATCTGCTCCCTGGAGGAAATACACACGCGGTGACGGGAGAATATTCTGTTTGTGGGAGAAATCATTTCATGTAGGAGAATATGTACCCACGCCGGTACGCCGCTAGGAGTTTCTGGCCGGATCGACGAATCCGAACCGAAGTCGGGGGGAACGGCCACACAGCACTGGGAAGACTCCTTCTACTGGGAGGAAGAACAAGCGGCAGGCAAACGAAGAACAATGTGCATTGAATACTACTACTCGAGCGAGTCGCTCAGCACCGGGACGTGAGCCGATTTGAAGATCTCAGTCCGTCCGTCCGTTCATCCGTCAGTAGCAAGTACCCAAGTCGAACTAGAGAGGGTGCACGGAGGAAAGGCTCTATTCCGCTCAGCGGGCTCCCCCTTTCTCGGCTCTGCCTCTTGTCTGTACTCTACATTCTGAATCTCCCCCCGCGATGGACGCCGTCCCCTTGCTGAGCTCTACGCTCGCCATGTTCGTCACGCGGAACGGTCCGAAGGTAAAGAGTGCTGCATGACGTCTGACGACCCGTTGAATTCAAGCACAAATGACGCATGATCGACTGCACTATTCGTTCCCGCCTACCTAGCGCCTGTATTTGCAGAAGTCGGAGCAAGCTCCGAGCCAGGATGACGATCCGCAGGAAAGATGGACGACATTGCCGCGGGAGCTGCCGGGTCTGATAAAAGCAGTCGGCCCTCGACGAGATCTTAATCCCTGTCTTAGCGCCTCGACCGGGGTTTTCGCTTTCCTTTCTCCCGCGAGCGACGGAAGGGATGAATGAATTAGAGGATGGATGCTCGTAGAAATAATGGATGAATTAGCGGGTTCATGAGAGGGGCAGGGTGCGAGTCTACGGATGGCAGGCTACGAGAGAATCTGCTCGGATTACCATTGAGTCACTGCGGCTGCCCTCGCTTCTTGCTCTCCCCCATCGTCGACTGCAAAGACGACCGGAATAATGAAGATGGAGAGAAGGAAGAGGAACAAGATCAGACAGCCACCTATTCATTAAGTATAATCATAATAATCGTAATTATACTTCGGACGGACTCGGTGCGCCGACCCCGACTCGGGGCCATGCTTTTGCGCGCGTCGCAAGCCGGGCCGAGCTGCGGGACTGCTGCCGGATCTCTGCGTTTGACAGAACGCCAATCCGGCCGCTCGTGCTGTCATCCGCACTCTTCTTCTGTGAGTGCCGCCAAGTCGGTGTCTGAGACCCGTTTTGTGATTGGGTAAGACCACTGGGCTTAATATAATCGACTATCGAACGCTTGAATAGGGATATTTTCTTCACCTCGATTCCTCCCGGTTATTCAGACGCTCTGGAACTATCGATCTGAACAATTCGAGCTCGGGACCGCCATGACTATGAAATGGTACCACGTAGTACGTGCTCGTTTTTTTCGCGCCGCGAACCCCACTCCTGCTCCTCGAGCTCGCTCAGGGATGGGAACGAACGAGATCAGGAAGACCCCCCACAAGTGCTCGCCGACAAGGTTCTCAACGCCCTCCGACTTGCGATGTCGATCCCTTCGTAGCTCCACGTACACCTATGTAGTCGCCTCCGCAAACCTCGCGTCTGAGCGTGTGTCTCTTCAATTCTGTTCAGAGAGCAAAGAGACTAATGTTATTTCATTTCGACCTCAGAAGCTGACTGAAAAGTCTACTCTCGCTCTCCTTCTATTTCGTCCAGCTCGTGCTCTCGGCGCGATTTCTCCACTCGCTCAGTGACTCGCTCAGTCAGTCAGCCGGTTAGTCAGTCCAGGCGTGCCCGGAGAATTCTATTTGCCGTGCCCTAGTGTCTTAGTACCTAGTAGACTTTTTAAAATCAATTTACTTTCCGTTCTATCAGCCCCGACCTCGACGAGCTGCTCTTGCCTGCCTCTCAGCGCGCAGTCCGGCTCTCTACCACGAACTTTCCCGGCTCGACAAGCACACCATCGACATCTTCGAGCTCCGACTGTACCCGAAAGCGATCGTTATCGTAGATCGAGACGCGAGCGGGTTAGCGATCAAACCCGGAGAGGGCCGTACGGTCATGCCTATTATTATTGCAGCTTTTACGATAATCAGCTGGAAGTTCGACTTAGACCTATTTTTTTTCTTTTTCGGGGTGCGTGAGACGATCGAAGGGGATGCAAGACTCGAGGCGCTATCACGCTCGCCGCGAGCCGTACCAGGACATGGTCCGGAGCCTTTCGTCCGCCTGCGCCGTACGTTCTCCCCGTAAGCGATCCAATATCAAACCGAGCGATGTGTCCATTGGCGCTCAGCCGACTGGGTGGCTCCCGGTATGACAATCAATTAGTGCGAAAGTAGCATTATCGGTGATTGCAGGGCTCAATCATTCGTTCGTTCGTTCGCTGGCGATGGGCGAGCTCAACGCAATCAATATATCGAACTCTGAGGAATGCATGCGCAGTGCTTCCCACATACACTGTATTAATATTTCTCCGCGCTTGCTCCCTTCCTCCGTATTGCCGGGTCGTTGTCCCTTCCTGATCATCATCGATACACACGCACTTGGGCAGAGCATGGAATTCGATAATTTCTCATGAAGGAACTACATCACGCTATGACTGAACAATATTAGCCGACCATCCATCGATCCTCGGTGGGACCCCGCGAGCTCCGGCTCAAGCCGCGTTATTGCGTCGAGCGAGCGTTGCCCCGTAATTGCTGGCTCCTTCTGGAATCTGAATGACACGGTACGTAGCGCAAGCGATGCACATACGTAACCGTAGCATTATAGTAGACGCTCCGCGTTTCGCAACGAGGAGCGAACCTCCATCGAAATGCGGGAGGCGGCGGGATACCATCGGACAGCATTCCGTCGCAAGGCACGAGGATCTCGTGCTCACAAGGAAACGTCCGAGGACGGAACAGGTTTCTAGGTCGGCTGCCTCCGCTCCGAGCTCTTCAATGCCGATCTGACGCCAGCGTGCGTCAAATGCCATTCACGTACTAATTCAATCAATGACCGCCGATACCGATGAGGAGCCTAAGGAAGCGTGGGTCCGCGTCAATACGTACGTGGAAAACAGGTTCCAGACGGTGCCCGCCGACGGTAGACACACTGATTCCTGATCGGGATCGAAAAGACTCCGACCCATTCTCCGATTTCGCTCCGACTGACGATGACGACAGCGGCGGCGGCAGCAGGTCGAAGCACTCGAAGGGCTGTCGTTCCGATCCGCAGGGTCGTCGGTCGGTCGCCCACACGCTCGCTATCGCTTGCAGCCAACCCCATGGAACCGCGGCGAATACGTGCGTCGGCGTCGTCTCATTGCTCCTACGTCGGAGCGAGCGGAAAAGAACGAAAACCGAGGACGGAACAAATTTTTTTCCCGATCAAGGTCGTTCGCCCATCGGCCAGCCGGTCGGCTGGCTCCCCGGAAGGAGCCCGTCGCGATACGAACTCGACCTTTCCTTTCGACCAGGTGAACCCCAGCTTCCAATCCTATTTTATTCCTGCGCCATCCGTCTGTCTTTCCGCCTTAGCGAGATATGGATAGAGTGAATGGCGCGCGGTTGTATCTGATATTTTTCTCCCTTCCGCGGGAAGCCTCCCACGACGGATTTTCTATCGGGATGCCTGCCAGCCGTTCCCTTTCAGCGGAAGCCGCCCCGTGACTAGACAAACCCGCTTTAGAGTTTCGTAAGATTCTTTCGCCTTGCATAAAACCATAGCCAGACAAGTCGACGGTGGGACGAGCTGAGAAAGAAATGCTTTGTGCAGAGTTTGGCTTTGTTCCACCTCTCGATTTCAACACAGGGTCGCCGAAAACGCGTAGGTATCCCCAGGTTCCGGTCACTCAATTTCCATAAGTGATTTCCTTCATTTTGCATAAGAATGGAACAATCCATCAGATGCGCGCCTAGAACGGCTTCGAGAGGAAGTTTTCGTCAGGAGCAGATGACTTGAGCTCATGTCCCGTTACGGAATCGGGCATTCGTTCGCATTTCCATCCGACCCGAAAATTCGAGGTCACTCCCGCGAACGGAGTTACCGGCCGGCCGGCGAAACGACCCGGCCGTCGGCGACTCTGAGGTCTGAGCGGATGTGGCATCGATTCGTCACCGGTGCCTCCGTCATCGATCAAACTAGTTCGAATCGTGCGACAAATCTCTTCTTCTCGGTTCGGAGGCAGTCGAGGAGCTGAACGGATCCTTCGACACCAACACAACTCGATCGAGCCGAGGGAGAAGGGGGGCGTGAAGCTTCGAGCTCCAACTCGATTTCCAAGAGCGTAGTTGTTGAGGAAAGCCCTCGATTGGCTTAGGTCGCTCAGTCGAACGGTGGGTTTGTAGGCCTAGTCCGGAGCCGGGATCCTCCGGGGGGCTAACTCCGCTAAAGGGGTGAAATGGGTCAGGAGCTGGGCGTGGCGGGCCCCTTCCGCTCAATCCATCATTCCTCTGCCACTCGCAGACACCCCGTAGACTACTTGGCCTCTGCTCATCCCATGCCGCCGCCGCCGCCGCCGCCGCCGCCGGTCGTTTGGTTTCTTCATGAGGAGAAGCTTTTCCCCGAGGAAATCGGCATATGAGAATGGCCGAAAGACTGAAAAGCTCGGTCGGGTGGACGGGAAACGCGTCACGGGTTTGTCCCGTTGCTCGGGGGAGGAATAGCGAGTTTTACAAAGCGCGCTCACTGAAGCCTTGTGTGGCTTGGCGTCATTTATATTTTAGCTTCCTCTGAAGAGCTGTTAAGCGCGGCCGTACGTGTAGTATGGTCACGTTACGGATGTTCGCGTAAGATCCCCACGGATCAAACTCAATAGTCCGTTCACAAAAATGGACGAGCCACCGGAGTGCTATCCCGAGGAGAAAGCCCTCGCGTAGCATTAGCTCCTCCATACATGTGCGGCTCACAATATGGGCACATGCGGTGTTCTCGCGATCGCGTTTAATGCCCGGCGGTACTGCTCGGGCATGGGACGCGTGAAACTACTGAGCCTTGAGGTCGTTGGATTCCCCGGGAGAAATTGATTCTCTTCTTATCGAGCGCTTGTCGCCGTTTGGATGGGTGCTCGGGAGCTATGGGAGCAGCACGAGTCCGAATTAAAAACTTCTCAACCTTAGACAAGGAGCGATGCAATGAGATGCTTGACTTCTTCCCTTCACGGGCAGTTGAACGAAAGAGAAAGCGACGAAACCGAGCACATTTCGGAGACGACGACGGCGACGACTGGTGTGCACCTATTAGGGAGACACCCCCGCTCTATCTCTCCTCATTCACTGACTGGTCGTGAGTCACCTTGCCAGGAACGCGTTCGCAGCCCCTTCGACTGATTTTCTCTTTCCGAAGAAGACATTCTCCCGTCTAGCCCCCTTCTCGCCTCGACTAGACCCGAGCGAAGAGCATACCCGAGAGCTCTCACCTCCTCTCCGGACAACTTCGTACCGCGACCCTACGATCTGGTCGGAGCAGCACACCAGTGTTTCAATGAGAGCCGAGAGCATTTACTCCAGCAGGGGTGCACACCGATGCTCCGAAAAAAAAAACACGAGAAGTAAGAGCGGAACGTACAGACTTGGGAGCGGAGCACGAGAGAAAAGAAGTGGATTCGGAATTTCCCTTCGCCACCATGGGACGAATAGCGCCTTTGCTGCTGTGCATGTACACAGTGAAGTTTCACAAGGAGAAATCTGGACACATTCCAGCATTCCAACTCTTCGCCTTATCCGAGGGAATGCTCCTCGACTCAGTCAAGCCTGTGAGTGCCAGTCTCTTGCGCTCTTGTGTCGGCGTCTTCGATTCGCGCAGTTCTGGAACAAAGTTTCGTTCATACAAAAGCGCATCGGTCGGACTGCCACAGCAAGCCACGGCAGGAAACTTCCTCACATAGCCGAGCGTAATTCTATTTCCCGTCGAGGTGGTCTCTGGGCCACGGCCAGCGTCACTCGGAAGGGCTCTACGACTTTCGGGATGGGATAACGGCTGAGTGAGAGAACCACGGAAACTCACATCTTGTGTGAGAAAGTCCAATAACGAAAAGGACGAACAAGAAAATCTTATTTTGTTCGCCCTGCGCCCAAGAGATCTCTGTGCTGACGAATCTCCGCGTCCTCATCCCTCTCTGAACGGGGAGTGGATGCATGAAATAAAAAAGGAATAGCCGTCGTCGTCATCGCCGCTGTTGCCGCCGCTCGACTCACGATTCATGGTCACACGAGACAGGTGCGAATAATAGTCGCTGTGTCGACACAGCCGCGTCCAGCTTTCTTGCCATAACGTCGAGGAAGTAGCTCCATCAAGCTTGCTGCTTAATTGCCGATGGCAACACGAGAGCGGAGATAGGTATACGGAACACAAGGCTGTTTTCTCTTGGGAAAAACGACGACGGGAAGTTACATGCAACGATAGGCCAGCGCGCAACGTTAACGGTGCCGTAAAGGTGCATCGAGAGGCCCGAAGTCGACTCGGCCGAATTTATGAGCCTCATGCATTAAGCGAATCGCACGAGAGTCCGAGCCGACTTCCCTCGCGAGCCACTTCAGTCAAAACCTTCGGTTTGCGAGGCAGGGCTTCGCGAGCAACGCCATCTTGATGGATATTGCATCGTTCCCCTAGATGACCTGAATTATTATTATCCTACATATATGTAAGTAGGTTCGGTCGATCTCGCCCGGAGTATGTTTCACGGAGGCGGAATACGTTTGATGCATCCGAAGCTGCTCTGTTTCGCACAAGGCGAAGAGTCGAGTGTTGACTTCCCTAAGAGCGCTCCTCGCGACGGGGACTCGTTCAGATGCCGTTCCGAGACCATGAATGTCCCCAATCCAAGATTGCTATAAAGAGGATCGAAGCGCTAAGGCGCGCCACGTCCTCGATACTCTACCGTTCTTCGACCGCTCCTCTGTAGATATTATATTTTTACTTCCCCGCAGAGACGGGGGACACCACCGGAGGTGCGGCCAGAGAGACTGTGGACGCGGAGCAGACGTTATTTTAATATGTGGCTCAGGTCACCACTATTCGGTGGCCGGGATGAGCTAGCGGCGAATAATATATTGGCGTTCCTCTACAGTCTGCGGCCGAGCTCACGGACGCCGATTTGCCACTTTGGGCCGAAACATCTTACTTAGGGAGCACTGGAGCTGGCTCGTTGCCATAGAATTCTCCACGTTCCGCTTCTCATGATTCCGTTCGTGAGTCAGCGAGAAGGGCCTCGAGTGGATCACTCGCTGAATTTCCGATCATCGATGGGTGCTTCGTGGGGCAACTGGAGAGAAGGGTTCCGCTCAATACTAACTCGATAGTTCCATCCCTCCAGATAGGCAGGAAGTCGTCGGCCGATCCCTTTGTTTCCCGACTGGTTTGTGTAGTTTTTCGTAATGTCGGACGGACCAGCAAACAGGCTTTTTATGAGAACAGGGATTCGGCATTAGTCGATTGTTCCAGCCGGTCGTAAAAACGCCTGTCGACATTGACGCTTGTCGAGGCGAGCCGGTCGGCCTCATGAAGGAGTAAATAAAATGTCCTCCGTCTCAGCTCAACCGGCCGAGACCGCAACGTAGTCGGGACGGTCGCCGTCGCGGATTTTCGAGCGCGGCCCTCACAGGAAGGTCTTCATCAAATCTACGCCGATAGCAGCTGGTGGCGATGGAGTCGACAATCCCCGCGCTCTCCGCGGTGATAGGGTCAACAAAATGTCCGAAGCCAACTTCGAGCAATCTGCAATCCGACAAATAACTCCGAAAACGGCACTGGCCAGTTTCGCGGACGAGATTCCGGCAGCGGAAAAGTTCTGAGTCGAATCCTCGACTTCAAGCAATCGCGCTAGCGAGTTAATTCCTCGCAGTCCAGGCGAGTCCTGATTCGCATGTCAAGCGAACGAGTTGACCGAAGCGACTGCTGAGACCTCACAGTCAAAAACGAATGAAACAGGCTTTCGGTCAAATACCCGAGGCCGACTCTTCGGGGACATGAGAGCCAAGAATGAGAAACGGGAGGAGACAACGTACGTCTGCACGTTACAAAGGACCAGCAGCAGAAAACAGAGAAGGACGACATTTGCATAAAATACGTGGTGGCAGCTGGCAAACGAACGCTTGGAGTGGCTGAATTGTCGGACACGGATCTGGCCGCTCGGTCGTCCGTCTGGCTGGCGAGCTCACAGAAGCGAGCCAGCCATTATTTCTGCCGATTCCAACGCGAATGACGGAATACGAGAACGCGGCATTGAATAATTCGATCTTGCGTTCGAACAGAGCCCCCATATACGGAATCACAGCGTCATGGGATCACGTCAAGATGAACCGACCGCCGCGGTGCGTTCTGAAAAGTCCAGGGCGCTGCGAACTAGCAGCCGAACTCGCGACCGGACGACGAGCCGCTAAAACTATCGCTGACGAATGTCGCACGTCTGACGGACGATTGGGAAATTGAAGGTGGGGGGGGGAGGCGAGGGACGGGGTAAGGACACGACGAAGAGGTTGCTGCGGTGGCGGCAACTGCTGCTGCTGCTGCCGCCCTATCTCGGCCGAACGTATTGATATTCAACAGGCCGTGCCATGTATGGCCTGTGGAATATCTTGCGCTTCTGTTATCAGCTGCAGCCGCCGACGGAGCAGCCGCAGCACGAGCACCGCAGCGCTGCCGTCAAAGACAAAAAATGTGCATCCGAAGGCCGAACAACGCAGACGCCAGCTCATCGATATCCGAGCGAGCATTTTGCTGAGCCTCAAAAATCCCGACCGATAGGAATATGTCTTGGCGAAGCCAGCCAGCAGCCTCAACCGCTTCAGCGATCACTCTCCCGACTATTCATATCACGATCTAATTGATCGGGACTTGCTTGCGGGAACCCATCGTGAGATGCTCAGGAGCTCCTGTTCGCCATCGATCGCATCCTTTTCCTCTGATATATTCTTTCCTCCGAATCGGGCGAATGGTGTTCGTAGGTCGCAGCGAGATAGAGTCACCGAGCTCGACCCTTTTCCGATGACCGGGCAATGGTATTGAAGGAACGGACTGAAGGCCACGAAAAAAAATGCCGAGAGACTCGCGGGTCTGACAGAACGTGATGTGTATTTTGGAATATGCGTTCAGCTACTCGGCGCTCCCTGTACTCTGCTCGGCCTGTCCGCTGCTTTTTCCGCGAAGGAGCGAGTGCCCATGCGACAGAACGGCGAGAAAATTGGTTACTTCCTCCGCGAGGTGTGCTGCTTAGCCCGGGGGTAACGCCTTGCTTTGCCTCGGCACACTCCGCCTCAGCCTCCGACAGACCCTCCGAGACTGCGTCAAACTGCCTCAAAAAGCGGGTCAACGTCCTGGATTGCCCTTTTGAGGACGCTGCAGAAAAGCACGCTACAAAGTGAGGTCCGTGAAAGCCGCTTCCGACACAATGCCTCGGCGACAGACCGGATGGAATTCCACCGGATTGTCAATGGAAATTTCCAGCGCCATGGAATATTTCGTCTGACTAGGTCTCGGGAAGGCTGGCCCTCGGAGGAAAAAAAATCGAGGGGTTAGAGACGCGTTGAGCGGATACCGTTAGAAATCGGGGTGGGAATCGGCTCGGACAACGATCCGGGGGAGATCATACCGACGGACGGCTTGAGCCCATAGTTTCAGCTTTCTTGCGGTCCGGGTCTCGGATATTGGTGTTGCAGCTCCCGCCGCCGGTGTCGGGGCATGCAACCGAGGCCTCTGTTCATATCCTGTCTCATAAGCCTTGCGAGCTATTACAAAGACCTCCGGCTCGTCATTCTCGCTGCGGACATTCATCTTTATTGCGAAGAACCCACCAATGAACGGAAGGAACGGGAGCTACCGGGCTGCCTCGCTCTCTCCCCCGCGGCTCGTCTGTCTGGTGCATCGACCCGCTGGATGCTCGGTCAGTCACCAGTCTACTCTCGGGTGGACATCGGAGCCGGTATGACCGGCTGAAGTTTTAGGTCGGCGGGCATGCTCGGACGTTTGAGTCTCCCGAGTCTCGTTGTCCGTCAGGCAGAGCATTCATGGAGTCTTCCGGTCATCAGAGACGCAGTCAAGAAGGTGGGCAGGGAAGCAAACAGTCCGGTCTGCGCTGAGACGAGCAAGCATTAATATTGGTCTCCGTCCGTTATTAATGCTGACAATAAGCCGAGCGGCTGAAAGGTATTGATAGACCCGCGTCCCGTCCGTGCATAACCCTTAGCGAGCCTAAAGCTGTCAAGACAAGCAAGCTCACATCTCAATTTCCCAAATACATGGAGCTATGAAGCAAAGAACGATAAACTGACGAAGAGCCGACGGTTTACTGTTTTGTCAACCGAAAACGATGGATTCGCGGTTTCGAGAGCCTCTCCAAGATCACAGCCAAGAGATTTCTAACTCGAATCCTTTTCTCTAGATTCAGGGGGAAAGAATCCGAGAATCGGTGAGGCAAGAAATCGGAGTGCTGGATGGCGCCGAGCAACGAGAACGAGGACAACCAGTCTGCCTGACGAACAGACGTCCAACGAGCTCCCGCTTCAGACTCCGCAGGAAACGAAAACGGAGTCTTGCGGGAAATCTTCGATATTTGATCCGTCGAAGCTCTAAGACCGAATAGATGAAGGAAAACGTGCCGGCAAGGCTCACCGCGAGTGAAAGCTTGCAGGAACTACTGCAGAAGCGAGTCGATAGCAAAACCGTCGTGCAACCGACGACGACACGATAGGAATATTCTTCTCTTGCGATACTCTACCCCTGTTGCTGTTCATCAGCGCTCAGGGTTGAGGCTCATCATAGTATGACACGAATCAGGAGAATCGAAATGCAACGAGATGAGACAGTGAAGATAACCGAGCTCGACCGAGAGTTGAGGAGAGCGCGACCGAAATATGGAGACCCGAGAGAGCTAGGGTCAAGGAGCTCGACACTCTTCCTGCGACTATTGTGACACATTTTTCTTCAAGTGCACAAACGGAGCGAATGGAGGACAAGAGAAACGATGACGTCGGCCGGGTGGTGTCGCCAGGCGAGCCGAAGATCGAATGTGGAGATGCCAAGAATCTGGCAGGCGCCTAGAACGGAAGGATGCCGGAGCGCTCGAGGGAAAATCAGTGAGCGAACACCCGTTTCCTGCCTGGCACCATCCATCCACTCCTCCTCTCCGCATTGTTTCGATTTTGGACCCTCTGACGGGTGACAACGCCTCCTATCAAAGCGAACGACGCCCTGACGGGAGCGGTGGACGTCATCGGAGAGACTTCACCCGAATTTCGGCACGGACTCTCCATTTGCCTCGTTGCTCGACCGAAATTCGGATCGATGATTTTCATGAAATATCTCGTCTCACCTAATATCGCTAAAGTTGGGGGCAAGAGGGAAATGTCAACGAGTTTGGAAAGACCTCCTCGAGCGCCATTTCCATTACCTCCTCCTCCTTCCCCGTAAGCGGCGTCGAGTCGGATTTGAGCCCTCACGGAGCTCATTCCGGATTTTATCGCATCTGTTGAAACTCGACTCCTTTCGTTATTTCCACTTCCCTCTAACTCGTCTGCTACTCATCGTTTCCTCGAGAATCCCTGACTGACCCGCTTCTTTCGTAGATTCTGCTCGCCCGTTGTTTCTACCGGACCGCTGATAAGAATGAATGGCCTCGCTCCCTCCTTTCCTCAGCAGCGTTCGTGCAAAGATAGTGAGGGCATTCTCGGGAAAACGGCAGCCATCCACGACAAGACAGAGCAGAGCCAAGAGCAAAAGGCGAAATTCCGATCGCATTCGAAATCTCTCGGAATTCTACCGCGACCGTGATTCTGCTGACTAAGGAATTGGTTCAGAAATCTCGCGATCGTCCAGGGCGCAACATCCGCGTACCCCTGCCGTGGCTGGTCCATATCAAGTTTGAATACATGACTGAGTGCCGTGGGTGGTTCCGGGCAACCACCCCAAACCTACGCTCGTTGTCGCCGTGAGCGGCAAGAAAGTTGCGTCCCTAGCAGAGTATTTTCGAAAGCAACTCGCTTTCAAGGGAGGGGCACTTTGCGATCAAGGGAGGGGCAGCTTACGAAACAGCAAGCGACCACACCAACGGAGCAAACTATCCTACATCAGAGAACAAGAGCCGAGAACCACAGCGGCGAGAGCGGTCTACTGACAAATGGCATTGTCTTTGCTCTTTTCCACACACACACACCCAGACCCGGAGCAGCAAGCAGTTCTCTCGACCCACAGGAAAAATCGTCCCAATTTTTCAGCAGTCAATGCGTTGTTCTCACCACTACACGGCCTCAACACCCCAATGACCAGCTTCTATTCTCCTGCGAGAAGCTCCTTTCGAAACTTCTCCCACCAGTCTGAGCGTAAGGCTCAAGTGTTGAACGTTGCTGCGAACAGCGAAGAAAAAATTCACATTCCACATAAGGCGGGAGTGTCACTCCAGCTCGGGTAGACTGAAAAGTTGACGCTGTAGAAGCGGTGGCAGCAGCTGCGGGAGCAGCAACAGCGCTTCTCGGAGAAGATTCCACAGTTCTCTTGCGCCGACCTCAACGCTGGAATGAGTAGGCCTGACCCCAATACTACAAGCGACGGGAGACCGAACCCCTCAGCGAATCATGAGCAACTTATGCTTCTGCATCTTATAGTGGAGACTTCTGATTACAATCAGCATTGCTCGTCTGCGAGGGCTTCGGGGTGTCTGCGGTAATCATTGGCGAGGTCTAGCTCGGCCGAAAGGTGACATAATCTCGAGCTTGGAATCATAGACGATGGACCCACGCAATCGTGAACGCCCCCAAAAAATGAAACTCTGTCATGATACTCAAACCGGAAAAAAAATACGTTGGCATAGGGGCCTGAGCGCCATCCATGAAGGGCTTACACAATCCGCGTCAAAGGATAGATCACTCGTTTTTTGGGCAGCCAGATGATAGCACACACTTTCGACGAATTATGAAACCATGGAAACATGATTTGAATGTTCACCGGCGAATGTCACGTGAGCCCCAGACAGCCCTCGCAGCCTTCGAAGGTCATGTGCTCGGAACGTGAGCCCCAGCCGACGGAGTGTCACCATGCCCACTCAACCGCTTAGCCTGGCAATTTGCAGCAACGGACGAGTTCTGAATCTCTTGTCGCCGCCGGAAAATGATTGGTTTTGTTCTCGTAATGAGCCAATCCAGAGGCGATTGAAGAACTCCCGGAGAAATCTCTCATGGCCGCTGCTTCCGAGCCAGCGAGACAACAACAACGACAGCGATGGCGATAAGGTCACGGACAGGAGGGTTTTTTTCTGCTTGCCCGCGGCTCCGACAGTTTCTTTGTGCAATGTGAAGATCTTGTTCTCAACACGTCGCTAGCACGCACGCGGTCCCGACCGAGCGCGGTCCGACCTCGTTCCCTCAAGAGCGGGTGGGCGGGCAGGGAACTGAGCGAGCATGTGACGAGCGACCGACTGCCGGTTCTTATTTTCTCTCCCGAGCCGCAGCAGGGAAAACGTAACCGCCGTCACCACAACTGACAATGGGAACCAAAGCCGTCGCGGTGACGAATAGAGAGAACTCGAGCGAGAAGGAGGAGCAGCGAGCTTTCCGACTCATTGCCTCTTAACAATTCTCCAACAATCTAACGTACAGACCAGTAGTGCCTTTGCGGTGATGTCGTCGCCGTTGTACCGCCATCGGTTCAAGTACTGTGTACTGGTGATTTCCTCCCTCGACCAGATTTTCAAAGAATATCCAACTTTAGGGCTACACCGCACGTCCCGAGAGCTTGTAGAGAACTCTGAGCGTCATCTCACGCGAGGGATATATCCAAATACTTTAGACTCTCGCGTTTTCACGTCACTTTCATGCCGTACACGCTTTTGATGGATTGCCGCGTAAAGCATGCGCGCATTTTTAACCCCGCTTTCACGCTCCCCGACCCACGGAGCGCGAAACTGAACTCAGTCAGTCTAATAGTGTTTTTTTTTTCTCTCTGATATCGGTCTGGAACGACCGCTACCTTACGCCGGCGCCGCAGCCTACTATACGAATACTGTGTATCGAGGTCAAACTGAATACGTCCAGCATTAAACGTCCCGCTCGGCGCGCCCGTCAAAATGTTAGGTCTCCCGAAAGATGTTTCGGATTTATCACCGGTCGGAGAGTCCAAACGTTTTTTCCGAATTTAGACGAGCCCGTACCTTGATTCACGGAGCGAGATAGACTCATCAAGCATGTCCTCCGCGGGCCCGTCGGTCGGCGCGTCGACGGCGGTCCCTACCTGGTAATCATTGGGGTACCGCGTCAATTTGTTTGCATCGCTAAAAGCTTGGACGCCATACGAGAGACTAATTGATCACGATCTCGACGCCTGCCGCGGGAGCATCGAGCGAATCGATTATTCCTAAGTCGAGGTCTGCATTCAATTATGGATCTATGTGCGGAGTTGCAGCAGGCAAAGGGACTTGTCCTACCTTGATCGCGAGTTGACCGAGAGTTATTTTCGCGAGCTCTATTCGTGCTGCGGGGATGCCCACCAAAAATGAAGAGAGACGAATCGATCGGAGTCGTGACAAACGGGCCCAATGACGTCTGATGACTCCCCCGAAAGCAACTTGTATACGAAACAGTTTTCGGCGACTCGTTACCGAATAAGGCGCGGTTCCGCTTCGGGGAACTCTCTCCAGGAAGTACCGCGGGAAGCTACGACCCCACGGCCGGGGGATCAAAGCTACAGCACAAATACCCCGATGACTCCGAACAGCAGTCAGCACTTATTCAGCAGGTTCAGGCATAACATCGCCTCCAGCACTGGAACACCCGTCGCTGGATTCGAAAGATTAAGGTAGGCAACGGGTGCGCTCTATGCAGCGATTCATAATTTACTCGCCGAAGTCGAAGTTCCGTCTCGTGGTCGACGAAAGTCCGCCGACGAACACGAGCGGCGGCAGGATCGTAGTTTTTCCCCGTTACGTTTTTTCCCGTCTCTATTCGTCGACTCAATCGGAATAGTTGAATGCACTCGAAAGCCCCGTAATATTCCCACGTCGCCCGAGGCGTAAGCATCATCTTTCTGCAGAAAAGACGATGATGATCAGATACGCCGTCATAAGAAAGTAGGATGAGCGGTACGAGAGCTCAGATCGACAGGTAGCGCGTAAGGGAAATAGCCCTGGGGTCCTTCGGCTCTTCGTATACTTATGCAGAAGATCCGTAGAATATCCACAGCGACTTTAGCCGCGCTCCCGATCGCTCCGGGGATGCAGCCAGGGCTTTATCGCTTCGAATCGTAACACATTCGAGTCACTTTGAGAATTGGGAGCCGGACCCAGTTGATCGGATTCGTCGGATCGCCAGGCATAGAGGAATGAGAAAGCTCGACGGGACGTGGGGGCTAACTTCCCTCTGCCCCAACGGGAGAAGGAATGCTTCTCCACGCGATAATATCGCCGATACCTTTGCGAGCGAAACGAATGCCGATTACGCGTACGTCGATGCATACTTCTGCCCACGAGTTCATTATTCATCGAGCTATAATCATGGTAATCATCATCGACGGAGCGGTGTCGGCGGCATGGATGATGATGATGATTGGTACAATATCTAACTGCTGTACGGCCGTTCCGATGGCAGCTGTCAATCTTTCTGCCCACAGGCCTCGAGCACAAACGCGTCCCACGGACTCGACGGCAACGAAAAGCAGGAGGAAGAACTGCCGAAAGTGGACTTTTTCGAAGTTTTCACTGCTGATGGAAGACACACAGGAGGCATTCCGTTTTGCTCTTCATCCTCGGTAACTGAGAGCCTAAGTGGCGCGGAAAATGCGCGAGAACTGCGGAAGGCAGACCAAATTACTGCTTAGATGGCGGTTCTATGAGCGCATCGGTGCCGCGAGCCCTACACCGCTATCCATGTGCATTTTGCTTGCTTTCCTCGACGCTGTTCTTCTGCAAGGTATGGCGGACGCCTTGGCGGTATATTATTGTGGCGGTGGCAGTGTGTAGGTCGACGGTTGGCCACTTGCTCGCTCGGCCGACTGCCCAACCGACGCCCGCCCGCCCGCCTGTCCGTACGTCCCCTGCCCGTTCGCTCGGTTGGTTTGTGGGTTGGTGCCTGGTTAATCTGTATACAAAGTGCATTTGCCTAACAAGAAGCAGCTAGGGTCCGTTGCTCCAACGATGGAAGCTCCGGCCAGGCTCATATATAATTCATAGTCGACCGACCGGCAGCCAGGCCGACCAGTCGGAAAGCATCGCTAAATGCCTTCCACCTAGTCCCGAGCAGCTTGAGGAGGAACTCAAACAAAAGCCGCCTGCGAGGAGGGAAAAATAGATAATCACACCGGAGAAGTCGGAGCTCGCCCGGACGGCAGACCGACGCCTGGATTTTCGTCCGCGAAAAATAAAACTCCGACCAGACGGGGGGAACAGCGCGGGACTTTTTTCCCGGCGACCAGGCGCCTTGATACCCGAATGGACGGATGGGAGCTAGCCCGCGCTGCTCGGAGCGATTGCTTAGTGAAATATGTATGAACGAAGCGATCTCATCCACATCCCGAGCGTCGTGTCACTCTCGGGCTGCTCCGTGTCCTCGACCTGTTGTACGCGGTGAGTACAAAGAGAGGTTGGCTGAACGACGACCTGGACCGACACGACCGATGCGGAGTTTATTTTGCTTCGTCACTCTTCATTGGCCACTGAGCAGTTCTAACACGGCTCCCACTTGTCCACCTGTTCCCGCCTCATCTTGTTCGGAATTACACCGTACCAGGACACATCATTAAAGAACTACAGTCTTCTCCCTAGTACGACAGACACGGAGCGAAGATTGTCTTTAACGCATGGAATTATTTACGAAGCTCGTCGCTCAACCCCACCACCTGATTGAAGTTGATGGCCTGAGCTGCGTCCCGTAGTTGCCACAGCTGTCAATTCAGTTCCTGTCTGAGCTCCCCGAGTTGCCTTTCCTGATCGTTTTCGAGTGATTCGGACATTATGGCCAATTATGGGTCTCCGAGAGAACGAACACGTTCCTTGCAATCAGACCAAACCTAAGAACACTCTGACTCGTCGATGATTGGGCCAGCGAATCGGTGTTTTTATTTATATCCGATTCCGTTTCCTTTTCTCTCTTCGTGAGAGCGAATACCGGGCTGGATGTAAATCTGGAGCCTCGGCACCTCGAGGAGATACATCCGGAGGGACTCCCTCAGAGCCGCCCGAAGACAACAAGCGGTCAGGGCCGAGCGCGTAGCTTGTGGCTCCGTGCTCGAAAATGTTCGTCGAAAAGCCCCTATGCCGAGATCGGAAGCAATTTTGCTCTGAGCGTGCCATTTCGGTCACGTCGGGATGAATGCCTGATCCAAGCATGACTTGCAGATCGTTTTCTGTGCCTTCGCTTTCGGCGGGCTCCGACGTGAGATGCTGTCAAAGGGCTGCGCAATTATTGAGCAACGCTCGCGCCGCCGTCGCCCTCTGCCATACGCCTACGAGCGGAGCAGCTGAGCAAGCTACTCGCGTGCATATGAATCACTCCCCCTCGCTTTCGGTCTCTCTGCGTTTCTCTCCGTGAGTGGTAAACAAAATGCACTAATGTGACGCATGGATTCGCCGCCATCGTCGCTCTATAATCATTCATCATCGAGCCCTTCTGTCTCGATCCGGCGTCTCCGGAATGCACGAGCGATGCCGTCAGGGAAGAGCCAGGTGTCGATGAACGTGTCACGTGTCTGGGCGCCGGAGACCGGCTGAACTGGGGGTCGTCATACTTCGCGAGAGAGACGTCAGGGGGCATAGGGAAGGAAAGCTCTACAAGAGAAGATATGGAGAGCCATGAGTCCTCCGGTATGATTCTCTCGGACGTAGGCGGCCCGGAATGAGTTGGACGGGACGTTCGTGGGTTCGAACGCGTTTTCGAGAGCCGGGGCTGCCGTATCGCCGTCAACTCCGCGGCTCCCAAGTCTCTTAGGCAGTAGAGGTCATAAACATTTCGGATAACAGCAGAGCGATACTATGTTTCAGCGGACGAGCGAGCAGACCCTTGCAAAGCCGACTACTAATAAGCGAGCGAGTTACCAGTTAGGCAGGAAGGCAACCAGGGCCGACAGTGATTCAATTCCGAGCTCGGTCATTCCGAACGAACGAACCAAGAAGGAAGGCTTTCCGGCTCTGCTGAGTAATTACTCGACGCCGTCCCCAGGGACTGCAGGAGCCAGACAGCAGGACTGCTCGACGGGCAAGCTGAGAATGGCTCCGATGCCACTCATATGGCCTCTGTGCTCGTACCGTCGACCCATCGTGCCGACCCATCCGGGCTCTCAGCGAGCTCGTCGACCGCTCGCCGGTCGCTCCGCGAGCTACCCGACTAGATAGGCGTTCCTTCGAGTTCCCACTTTCCGTTTCGAGCTACTCGGATTACTTAATCTCTGGATGTAATGTTTTGAGGACTAGCGCTCACTCCTCGACTTACACCCCCGGGCCCAGCTTGCTCTCGCGGTAGAGACGAATTTTCTCTCTCTCCCTGTCTTTCCCGATCCATTCCCCTCACCCCTCCTCCGTTCGGCAAAAGGGATAGAGACTGATTCCGACAGCGTGTTCTTCCTCGCGAGTCTTTTCGGCTTCAATTCTGTTGCTGTCTACGATCGCCCTCGGGTCATTCGTTCACCTGATTCTTCTCCCTGCGCCGCCTCTTCTCTCGTCCGCTTTTCGCTCGCTCTGTTCAGCGAGTCTCAGGCATCAATCCTAGCCGATGTGTCGTCGATTTCGGGAGGCGGTTCGAACTCTCCATTTTCTTATTAAACGACTGTCCTCGGCTTTCGGAGTCTGTCGTCGAGAAAATCGAAGGTAGTCAGATGCTTCGCGATTGATTCACAGGTCCCCACCCTGCCACGGAACAAGCGATTCCGACCGAATGGGACCGAGTTGAATGCGACAAAATGGAGACGCTCCGACAGAACGTCCTAGAGGAAAACTGTGATTTTTTATCCTCTGGTCCTCTCTGCGTTGGAAACTCCCTTGAGGTCCCAAAAAGTCTCAGTTCGACTCCCAACGTCCTTCCAGGGAAACTTTTCATGCTCCATCGGATTAGTTCGTCAGACTCGTGCATGAGACTTGATTCGAGAATCTCATACGATTCGGAAGCTAATTCCGGCAAGATTCCCTCATTCATTGCTTCATTTGCTTCTTTCATCGCCAGCTCCCTCAAAGGAACTCCGACTTCGCCGTACTCGAATCGAGACCGAGGCGACGACTGGAGCACACGTAATTGATGGAACCTGTGACGCAATCCCGGAATCCCGTTGGCTAACAACGACAGGAGAGCGCCGCCTCGGAAAATACGAGCTGATTTAATGCCGATTGTCGTCGGCCTCCATCAATTCCTGCTCGGTGCGATGAAGTCGGCGGTTGTGTTGACTTCCCGCTCCTAAATCCCGCGCTCTCTTCCTCCTCTTTTCCTGACGTTGTTCAGATATCTATCCCTCTGCTCTATCGTTGTCGTCGTCGTCGTCTTCGATGTTGTCGTTCATGTTGTTGTCGTCGTCGTCGACGTCGTCGTTTTCTCCAACGTAGGGAGCTCACGGAAGGAGGAGCGAACAAGGATAGACTGTACTTACAAACACGTCTTTCTCGTCGCCGCTGTCGAGGTTCCACACCATTAGTCACGCGTTGGGACAACGAGCAAGCAGGGAAAACGAGGGAACCAGCCATCCCGACCGTCGACTTCCTAGCTTCCGTCCCCTGCCGCCGTTCCGTAGTCGCTCCGTACGGGCGGGGCACTCCTCCGCGTCCCCTCGATCCCTCCCCAATCTTCCACTCAGCCAGCCATCGCGAACCCGTGCAGGAAGAAACAAGCACTCGAAGGGGAGGAACAGCAACGACGACGACGACAACAACAACGACGACGATGGCGACGACGCACAGGACAACGAGAACGGGATGAAAACGAATGAGGAAAAAGAAGACACACAAGAACAACGAGGTCTCTCTCGACGCCACAACGAGGGAAATTATTTGGAATTTTTGCTTCCAGTCTCGTCCTTGTTTCTCGATTCGTCGCCCCTCGTTTCGTCTTTTTTTATTTCACTCCCTGAGCCGCGCCCCCATCTTCGGTTCTCTTGCCCCCCAAACTACCTGCGCCGCTACTGCCGTCGCCTGCGGCGGCAATCAGGCTGAACCGCCATTAAAGTGATTGGATGGAAATTCAAGAGGCGTAAGAAGTGCGCGCGAACACACAATTCTTCTTCTTACTACTGATTTTTCTCTCGAGCTCGCTCTCACAAATGATGCCATTGCTGTAAGCTATTCACCCCGACTTGGCTCAAGGGCCTCATCGCCGCTCGGTATCCACGATCTTGAAACTTCAACTCCGACACTCAGGCCGTCGTCGACTTCTCACGGAAGTTCAGGAAGTCGCACACAGCTCTCGTGGTGTTGAGCCCCAGTTTCACTCTCCAAACCCTGTACCGTGATTCGCAGCTCTTCTGCTGCCTTCTGCTGAGGAGCTCTCAGCACGGGTATCTCCAAGGTCGGAATCGTGATCAATACGATATTTACCTGGAATTAGGAAAGCTCGAATTAGTTGTTTAGTTTTTTTTTCCAATCATTGCCGACATCCTCTCTCCGGTGACAGATCTCGACCTCGACGCGAGTGAACGGAGACACCCCGACGAGCCGGAAGCTGACGTTGCAGCCGAGATTCGTTCGCTTTGGACTTGAGAAGCTACGAAAGCAGACTTCTATAATTGGCACTCGGAGCCGGGTCGCCGATCGCTCTGTTGGTAGAGATCAAAGCCGATCGCGTGATTTGCTCTGCTTTGCTCCATCCCCGCTCCGCTCATTCTCACTGTCTCTTTGAAGGGCACAAGCTCAGGAGGACAGGAGTCGTATGTTGCCTCCCTATGGCTCGTCTCGCTCAGATTTTTTCGACTCACTCCGCGGGTCAAGCGAATGGCTTCACCGCCTTCCGTGACGATTCGCTCGTTCACCATCTCGGTCGAAACCTCACAAACCTTATCAACCACCCTCGTCGGGCGGAGTGGCTTTTCCTCGTTGAGAAGGAGCAAAACGTTGAACAGATGGCCAAACAATCCTCTCCGAACTGGTGGTTGCTCCTAGTGGTAGATATGTATAATATTTCCTTCGCCGCTCTCCTCACCGCCGCGTTCCTCGGAGTGCCCGCTCTTCGCCCGAATCGGGCCTCCTGCTATTGAATTACACTACGCCGAATGCATGACGACGATGTCGAGAGCCCAAGGGGCGGAATCAGAGCTTCCGCGAGCCTGTGTTTCGAAGCAGGGGGGTCGAGTGTTTGTTGAACATTTTTATATCAAACCAGATCTCTCGTCCTCCTGTCCTCCTAGGCGTGGGAAGACCTCGGACGGATGGGCGGGCAGCAGGGAAGTCGCATCCGATTCCCTCGGATTTGCAGTAAAATCGGACTCGATTTCCTCAGATACCCAGTCAGATCGATGTTCTCAACCCGCCAATTTCCACAAGACGCCGGTTCGAGCCCTCAAGACGACTCATTGGGACCCCTGTATACGAGATTACAGATCGAGTGATTTCCGTGCGATTCAGGTCGATTCGTGGCGATTCCTCAGCATAAAGGAGAGGGTGCCGTAGAAATGAGGCGCAGGTGCATGTGGAATGGGAATAGACGAAACATCGGATCTCGCCCGTTGTCTACAAGCCGAGCAATCCAGTTTGAAAAACTACACAGCTCACGAGAGAGGGAGAAGGGAACAGGAGGGAACAACCCCCCAGGTGAAAGTCAAACGAATCACCCATCGTCGTAATGTATGGCTTCTCGCTTCTAGGACCGGCGCAGGGGGAACAGCGTCTGAGTGGGAGACAAGGAGAGTGAAAAAGTACGTCGAGCACGAGTATAATGCGTCGGGGAAACTCATCGAAAGAGGAAAAACTAGGAAGTGCTCCGTAGGAGCTTTGACGCAACTCTGTCGAACGGGGCTTTTTCGCTGCTCTCCGCGGATCGCATTTCACGCAAGGACGGCTCCGTGAGCGATGATTCATCACTCAACACATTGTATTGCAACGTGTGCACGAATGCCTCCTCCGAGATCGCAGGCGATTTCTCACCAGGGCTACGATCTGAGTCGATCCTTGACAAACCCACAGAGCGGCTCAGATGGGTTGTCCGGTATCGAGTTTTGCCAAGATGAAACGATTTTCACAATTCCGAAAGTTTCGCACATGCGGGCTTCCCTCATCCTACCGTGGTTTCGCAACTTATCCACTCCCCGACGTCGTTTCACGACCGCCGACACGCCCATCGAGATCCGGACAGGCGGCTTTAACCGAAACAAGGCCCCTGAATGGGGCAGAACGCTCCCCTCGAATTCCTCACAGGAGTAGCATAGGGATTGAAGCATGCACCGTAGTCCGACAGTTCGTCCAAAAAGGGATGAACCGACAGAAACGCGTAGGGATCAGCGTAGGGATTTGGCCCGCTCGAGTAGGTCATACGACATTAGTGCCGAGGATGACATCGCAGTTCGTTAGAACGGCTCAGCTCGGCACGAGCAACTCATGGAGCGATGAAGTACTTTGTAGTAGTTGTCGTGCCGCTCCCGTGGCAGCGATGAGCGGCGCGCCACCGCGACTCCTCAAACAGAACTCTCTCGGTAGCGAGCCCGTTGGTCGGGGGCGGAACCCGCATGGAGCAGGGAAGAGTCCGGGAAACACCGAGAGAAGTGTCCGAGAGGAAACGAGGCGATATATGGTCACGAGCCATGAGCGGATGGAGCTCGCTTGGTGGGCCGACTGGCTGACTGACTGACTGGATGACTGCTGGAAGATTGGTGAGTTGGTACTCCCCACACACTCGCTCTATTTCGCTCGGGGTCGTCTCACAGACAGTCGAACCATAGAACAGGCGGGCGGGCGGACGGGCGGCTGCCCGGTCGGCCACGAGCATTGTTATCTCGAGTGTGGAGACAAATGAAGTCGCTCACTGCTCGTTCGTGCTTCGTTCGAAGATAACGCGTACTCACACGACCTAAACCGGAGCCGCCTGAGTCAGCCTGTCAGCGCCTGGGAGTGTCTCAGGAAGGACATCAGCCCGCCTGCCAACGCAGTAACCGAATGCAAGATGTCTCCTCAGGAACTCCTACTGTCATTTGAGATATTCATTGCACTCATCGAGAACGATTGGCAGCTCGCCGCCGCCCCGTCAGCGAAACCTTGCTTCTGCATTTACCGCATGAGCTCTTTTGTTGCCGCTGCATTCATCACAGACCTTGCCGATCCCGGTGACGTATGCACCCTGCCTGCGGGAGACGTTTCTCGTTGGGACCGTCAGTTTGCTGCCGTGGAGCTCGCGGTGGGCTCGGCTGCCTCTATTGCAGGTTTTCTCATTGCTCACTCTGGCGCCAGATATGAGACACGATGTTCCTCAGCGACTGCTGCTGACGCTCCCGATGTCAGGCTGCTGCAGCTCCCGCCTCACGGAATCAGCCTCGGCGGCTGGACGGGGTCCCGTCGAATTTTAATTATCATACGAAATGAGAAGCAAGAATATCATATTATACATGTGTTGCGGCACTGGAAACACCACGTTCTCGGGCGGAAGCGCGCGGAATCGGTAAATCGTAGGATTGTTTTTCCCAAGGCGGGCGCTTCACTCACGCGCAGTATTCCGTACTTACAGGGTCGAAAATCTAGAATGAGCTCCTGCGATGAATCAGGGAAGAGAGCGCTCGGCATTCCTTCGAGGACAGGGACTGGGTTGCCGGTCGGGAGATTGTACCCTCCTGGACATCACGCGGGGATGCCGGAAGAGGATCCCCCGAAAGTTCATGCGCTCTCGCAATCGTTCCGATGTCCGCACGAACCTCAGGGCAATTATAAATTGCGACTCGGATGAACTAGAGCTGCCCAAATGATACGGGCAGGCTCTCTGAGGGAAGATCGGTAAGCCATGGCGTAGCTTAGGATCGTGGATTGGCTGCTCAGAAAGCGGTGGTTTCTGAGCTCCCATGGAGAAGGGTGAATAAAATAAACGCCTCGCCGTCTACTTCCAAACTCGAGCGGTAAGGAATCAAGGAATTACCGTCCTTAAAGAACGAATATAAGACTTGGTGAGAGGCTCGGTGTGGGTGCTCGGGCACCGAGAGCGAGCAGACGAGCGAAAATATGAATAGAATGAAGCAAAGAGCGATAGATGAAGTCGAGCTCAAGGCAAATAAACCCACCCGCATAACAGCACGCTCGACCACTCAAGGGAGTGATGCTGCTGAGGGTATTGCACTCCGCTCACAGAGCCTCCTCCCCTTCCTGACCGTCTATATCACCGTGTTTGTGAGGGATACTCCTGGCGTTATTTTATTCGGCGGGAGTTGCCCTCCGCCAGAGCTGTACACTGCCCGAGATTCTTCAATTTCGCTCTCGAGCTCCCTCAACTTTCCCTCACGTTTTCACTCAAAGTGTTTCGAATGCTGCTCTGAGCGACTTGAACGCATCTCTCCTCTTTTGGAATGTCCCCCTCCTCGCATACATGTTAGTCTCGCTTCCGGTCCGATACATGCGATTTGCCTCGAGTAGACGGAGGCTAGATCTGACAAAATTGCGAATGAGAGAGAAGATACTCGGTCAGTATCTTCTATCGGTCACTATTTTCTCCCCTGCCACGGAAAGAGGGAGTGGATGTTTGACAGCCCATGTGTATTATACACGCACCGTAATGCTCATAAGATGACGTTTACGATGAAGAATGCAGGAGCGCCGTGAAACTTTTATAGCCGACTCTCAGAAAAAGATACAATCAGAATGAGGGCTTCTGGCATCCGACACGTGGAGGGACGGAACGCGAGATCGAATACAGAGTCGTCCAACGAGAGGTCAGTCTCCTAGCGAAGACTCGGCCTCGGAGAGCCCAGAGCTGCTGGAATAATCAAATCCTCGAAGGGAGCAGAGTTACCCGCACTCCATTGTCGGACCATCGTCGATGCTTCGGAGTTACAACTCTGCTCCAGAGCAGAATGAGCGGTTCGGGTGCTCCGAAAATTCGATGGCATTTAATCGCGCGAAAACGATGCCATAACACTTTTTCTCCGGCACTTCGCATGGCGGCTGCAGAACTGGCATTTTTCGAAACGGCGACTTTTCGGGGAAAAGCAACTCGACGGAATACACCCCGCGAGGGGGAGAACTCTCGAGGGTTTCCCGGATGGGGTTCCGCGAACGGTTCCCTGGAGGGCTTCCTCGAAGGGGCTGCCCGGAGAGCCATAGAGGTATTCCGATGGAGAAGGGTGCCGAGCCGTCCCTCCAACGACCGCATGCGATCATGTTCGGCAGCGTTCCATTGCTCGCGGAGGCAGTGGCCTGCTCTCCCGTCCGTTCGGTTTGGCGAGAAAACATTAAAATTTCACGGGTGACTGGGAGGAACGCCTCGTTGGCGGCTCTCGACCCCAGGACGTCCGATTTCGCGTCATTTGCGCCTGGTCGTTCCAACCGTCGGTTTGCCCGTCTGGAATCGGTTCTCTGCAACAATTAGGCATTTCGTCTCATTTCGTCCAGAGCGTTCCATGCTGCAAATCACCCCCAGACTCCGGAATCGTATATTCCGGCCGTCTCCCACTTTGAGGAATTCCGACAAAACGTAAGCTTCCGGCCGATGGTAGGCTATCGCAATTAATTGTTTACTGGGATCGAATTCCTGGTTGAGAACGCAGATCTATGAGAGAGCGAAATTTCCTTCCTCTCCAGGGCTGCTCCTGTCTCGCTCCGGGGAGGTCGATATTAAGTATACAGGCTCATGCGAATTTCACATGGAAAAGCTAGGTGTTCGGCACCGACAATCTTGATGATAGGTCGTCATTCTCCAGATTCAGAGGGTCGTAAGGGAGGGTCCGGAGAGAGTCCGGCAGGGAGAGCACTAGCCGACGGGGGATCTTCCGATTTCCGCTCTGGTCGCGTCATTGCAGCTAATTACGCGATCGAATGTCATAGCGAACGACGGAATAGATGAACGCGAATCGGGAACATTTCTCCCAGCTCCGATAGCTGTAGGGATCTAGAGCAAAACTCGGTAATATCGAGTGGACATTGTCGTGACCATGTGGAATGGCCACGCGCGTCGACCGGGGAATCGACCCGGAGCTCTTTGCCTATTCATTGCGGATGCTTGCTCTCTTGATCGGACAATTGCGCAGATCAAATGGACACACTTCGTAAGGCTCAAGCCACTTTATTTGAGTGCCGGTCGAGAGCATTCTGTCGCTCTGGCACCGAGCTCTCATATCGTATCGAGCACCTCCAGCCCAGCTGCTGTACGTCGGTCCCGCGGGTTTTCATCACCGATGCAAGAGGATCTCCACGTTTTCTCCGGTTCGAGGGGATAAATCTCCATCGGAAAGTAGCGTCGTGATTCCCGCTGAGAGAGAGGAATCCCTCTCGAATGCTCCGTGCTCGACCAGACGGTGCGAGTCCGATCCTTGCGGGGCCATCGAGGGTTGAGGACAAAGGACAAGAAACGAATTCTTTGCTCATTTCCGCTCCCACTAGAAGGGAGGAAGGCCAGAGTGAAGTCCCCGCCGGAGTCCGATCCCTTGGCGAGAGCATCTGAACCAGCTGCAAATGGTATTCAATGGGGGTAACTATTAAACAATTGCCTTTTTTTCTTTGTCGGATGCACTTCCCTCCCATAGCCATCGTCCAGCTCCCTCCTCCCGTCGACCGCCGGTTGTTTAGTGCGCTGATCGGCTGGCGAGCGGGTCCGCTCACTTGCCATCTATTTCCTCTGCCCTCGAAGGAGAGTCGCCGCTGTGGTCGCCAGCGGCGGTCTAATGCATTTCTCAGAGGAGGCCTAAACTTTCTGTTGCTATCCGTATGCACTCAACTATGCTGGAATTCAACCTGACCCACCCATTCAGCTGGCTAGCCGAGCAAGCGGGTGAGTTCAGGAGAACGGGGAGGGCGAGGGGGCGGAACGGTCATACTTGGGGTACGGAACGAAGGAGCTGCCATCGAGCTGATTTTTGAAGTTGGGTCGCTCAACCATTTTGCTGCTGATACAGCAGTGGCCATATCTTCCGTCCAGACTTTTCTCCTGATGTTTCCCCCTCAAGAGCGTATTTTCGAGCTTGAGGTCGAAAAACCTGACTATACCAGTTTGATTCAGAAAATATGCTCTGCTCGATACCGAGTCCTCTTTCCTCGTTCATGATTGCGTTCGTTCCCAGCCGATTCGACGCAGAGCCACAGAAAGAAGTGTGCATTGAGTTTGGTCCTGATTCATCGGATTGATTTTGTTTCCCTTCGATTCGGGCGGTCGAGCGAGACTCGGTCTGGACGGGAGCCCGCAGATGGCAGAGGGCTGCTCAAGGCTGCTTGCGGAAGGAAAGGGTCCAGGGACAACATGCCAACGAGAAGAGCGCTCGGAGCACGAAAAGAACGCGGCCGTTGAGAACGTTCAGTGAAGCCTAGCGGCTCCTGCTCGCGGAACGCTTATTGTCGTCTGAGTTTCCTTAGACGCAGTCGAGGGCTTGGGAACTTAGCAGTAGTAACAGTGGAAGTCGTAGTGGCGAGCAACAACGGAGGTCCCCTCGGAGGAGGATGGAGGAGGGGGAACAAGAATGCGGGGAGCTACCGAGCTTGAAACAGCAGCCAAGAAAATGTTTTTTTTTGTGAATCGCTCGCTGGTTGGCCAAATGGTGAAAATAGCCAGGGCAGCAGCAGCAATTGCCCCGAGAACGAAGCAAACTCCTTCCGAATCACTGCATTTGCGTCTTTTTTTCCTGTTTCCCCCGGGGTCACGTTGAGCGGGTGAACGAGCCACTGTCTCGCCCCGTCCCGACGTCCTGTCGCCAGCACAGCGTTCCCTCTCAGGCCTCTGCATCCGTCGCGAGTCGCGACGACGACAACTGATTCTACGGTGGGCATGAGAGCGATGTCCCGAACACCGGCAGGAAGTTCGAGACCGAAACGAATCAGGTCGGCTCAGGCTAAGCGTGCCGACGGGTAGCGTTTAACCTCTCGGGTAGATGGAACCGCAAGCAACGCAACCCCCTCGTCGTACGAAGAGCGGCGTCCGGATGATGCGGGCCGGCAACGAGGACGGCTAGTGCGGGAGCGGCGTGAACGTTCCCGCCGCTTTCATTCATCACCTTTTTCAAGATTTATGATCTCCCTGGCTTGCAGCCGGAGCATTGCAGTCGGCGCCTCAGAAGCGTGAGCTATTCCCTCCCCCCACGCTAGTCTTCTCACCTGCTCCTCCTCCTCCTCCTAACTTTGCTGTCCTCACAGTAGCGTCTAGTCGCTGACGGAGCTGCCGCGTGGCCCCTTCATTTCCAGGGACCCGTAAACCTTCCTCCCTCGCCGTAGCCGCCCTTTCTTCAAGATCATCCCATCAGTTCATCCTTTTGTGAAGGAGACCGCGCGAGTGTGTGTGTGCATTGTCGTCATCTCTCCTCATGCCTTTCGTTCTGCAAGCGCAGTGGATACTTCGCCGCTTCTGCTTTCGACGACGTCGAGGTCGGTCTAGTCGCCGCCACCGCAAGCGTCGTCGTAGTTTTCTTCGACCGACAGGGGTAGGGAGGCGAGCAACCTCAATTAGCTTTTCGCAGCTGCGATGCTGCAACTGACACTAATATAGAACGTTTGTGGCGCGTCTCGAGCAGCTGTCTCGCGTGGATGAACTCCTGAGAAAAGAAACAGAACACTCACTCAGCCACTCATCCTTTTTTTCTTCCCTCGATCCACCTTCGTACATACATAGCTGTCGTGCGACGAGCAGGCAAACGAGCGAGCTAACTAAGCGCTCGTCTACTGTAAACAATGACACCGACAGCGCGGTGGCGGCGCCAGAATACGCCTCGAGAGCCCAGAATGGGAGCGGTTTCGGGAACTTCCAAAATACATGATCCTCCCAAATGTACGCTTTCCGTTCCATGGCTATTCGAAACGATTCGATGTTCCCCGCCCATTACTCCGTGATATCGCGGAAACATCCGGAATCGTAAGCGTTCACTCGGTGAATTCCAGCGCGTTTACTCGAGCCGCATTCTCGCAATAAGTGGTTAGATGCCTCCGTTTGTCGATATCCGGTAAATGCATGTGTACCCCGCTACCATGTTGTTCTTCTGGTCGAGCGAACTAGCAACAACGCTCAATATCGTCAATGTTGATCCGAGAGCAGAACAAATGCCGCGAATGCGGTCGAGCAAGCAAACGGCCGATGCACCAGGGCACAGAGGAGAACGAAAGGACGACAGACAGACCAACCGACCGACCCGCCAAGCGACCGACCGGCATCCATTGTTCGAATGCAAATTCTTTTCTGCGCGCTTGCTTCATAAGTCAATGAATGTAGCCGCTGCCTCTGCTTCTTCTTCTCCTCCGAGTCAATAAAAATCTTGTCACGAACTTTTTTCGGTGGGAACGTTAAGTTGGGAATCACCAGCTGAGCCATGCCGAACCCCCTTTGCTTGCTATACTCCTACACTGTTCGCTTAAACGCTTCAAGAAATCTACGAAGGGGACTTTTCGAGCGTTCAGCCGTGCTTTGTCGTTAGCCGTCACTGCTCAGGAGCAGTCGGAGTTTGTGTAAGCCCTTGGCTAAAACTCTGGAGGAGATTTCCGCCTCTCAATTGGACTTTTCCTCTTTGCTGCTGCTGATTCCAGTTCACTCAGTCAGACACAAGTTCTCGGTGCCTCCGTCTCAGCCATCGGTCGCATTGAACGTATTCGTCCTTGCACAGTTTATTTCACACGATTCCTCACGATAGAGCGTCGATTTGTTTGATTGAGATATAATGCCTATGTCGAGCCCGATGCCTCGTCGGAAATCATCATGATTTGAATGACGATCTGTAGACATCACGTGACTGTTGGCGCCCACAACCGTACATTTCGAAGATCTGGCTCGATAGCCTCTACTGACCTCACTCGACGCGTGCACGACGTATTTACGGTCAGAGAGCCCCGGCAATTGGACAGAGTTCATCTCGCACAGGATGAGCAGATTTTCAATCCCATCAGTGTCCTCTATAGTATTCGTCTTCATCTTCGGAATCCAGATTGATGAAAAGTGAGCTCTCGCGCCGTGAAATAATGAGGGCGTCGTCTCCATCCACGGTCACGGCGGACCCTTCCTTGGCGTGTACCTCGGGACAATTCATGTTGACAGCCCCTTGCATTTTCTTGATCGATTACAAATCAATGTCGCTCTCCCGAGCGCCTCACGACTACATAGTCCACCGGTCCTGATCGAGCTTGTTGTGGGCTCGCTGACCAACAGATTGGAGTTCTTGCCACGCGCCTCGCAACAAACTCCGACCGACCACTTTGCGTCATGTGTGCAGTATGGCAGACGCCAATTATATCGTCTGAGTAAACTCCCGAAAACACGCCGTGACGCGCTTTAAACAGTACCGGATTTCGTGTTTGTCATCACGCGATCCGCAGACACGGAGCTGCACAGACTGCAATAATCCGTTCAACTGTATGACATATCTGGCGTGACGTCCAATCTTTCAGACACGTCGTACGGCACAAAATCTCTTGACGGCTCGCGGATCACGTATGGCTTGGTTGTTGCTGATTTTCCACTCTGTTAGCTAAACGCGTTCTGCGACCGATGATCGACACCACGGTGTCGACAGCGGCTACATAACGTTTCCATTGAATGCGACGGCAATTCCCGGTAAGTTCACGTACCGCCCTCCAAAACAACCACCGGACCGCCGTCGGATCAAGCCGACGTTCGAATAACTCCGACCATACGGTCAACCGTCAAAAGCACGGCGATTCCATACGAGCGCTCGGTCCCGGCCTGTAGCCGCTCCGTGAAGTGTAGCCACGAACTGGCCGGCACGTTGTCGGGGAATTTTCGCAGATTCGTAGAGCTCACCTTTCGACGGAAACAGTTATCCAGAGCCGAATGTTCAGCTCGCAGTACCAATGAAAGACACGCACTTGAACAGTTTATTCACTTGATCCACTGAATCAGCACCACATGAATTGATTTTGCCCCTCGCGCACAACTTTGCTTTGTTGCCTCTCTAAGACTACGGTTGTTCGTCAACAACAATGCTGCTGTTCCATTACGGGATAGGGAAACGACGAGTCATTGACAACATTTGAATGGGGAAGGATCACTGCCAGTTAGTTGTTCGCAGGGGATCTAACACGAACGAGCACGAGCTAAGACTGGTAGGTAACACACTTCGAAAACAATGTCAGATGGCCTGCCTGTGAGAGAAACGAAGACTGGGTTGTTCTTCACTGCACAGTTCACTCCTCAGGAGGTTCTCTGATAGCCGGCTGCGATGAACGAACTCCTTTCGCGCACGATGCCTTTCCCAGCGGTCCCTTTCCTCCGCTTTCCTTCCCCCAATCCGAGAGAAAGGGAAACCTGTACACAGAGCACCGCTATGCCGACTCGCCGAGATCGACAGGAGCCTGCCTGCGACCGAGCGTCCGAGCTCGATGGGCTCTCGGCGGCACAGTCGGAGCAGAGTCGCACGCGCTCGACGGTACAGCTGTCAATCAGTTTGTCCTAATTTGACTTCTCCTTCCTCACCCCCACGGCCGAGCCTCGGTCTGATCCGTCCCGAGAGCGTATGCAGAGTTCAGGGATCAGCCGAGAGGGAGAAGCGCTCCGAGCTAAATACTGAGCTTGTCGTCGTGGTGGTCACTCAAAACTTTGCTGCTACGAAGCGTTCTGTGGGGACAAGCAGGAGGCTCACGCGGACCATGTAGACGAACTGGCGAGTCTGTAGCCGACAGCGCCTATAATTAAAGTGAACGATGCCTGAGTCCTGTCGGCATGCATCAGGTGATTAGGGCAAGGCGGGGATCCACCACGCGTGTCGTCCACACGGGGGTCGAGATACTCATGTTCTCGATATTAATATCATATATGTACATTATAAATGTATTGACATATATAATACACATTGCACATTTTCCAATATATTGTTGATCCAGCGAGAGGGATCTCTGCCGTGCCGATGTCGCGCAGGGAGAACTCAGCAGCGGTCCGCGGTGGGATATGTCCACAAGATAGCTAGATACTCGACCCCCCCCCGATGAGGCTTATCCGACGATTGTCGCACAAGCCTGGAAGACGCGTTGGACGGTATGGCTCGTCAACAATACCATCGTCACCGCTGTATTCGCATCATCATTATCATTTCCATCATCACCCTGCTGGCCGCGATAAGCTGCACGAATGCTCCTGCTTTGCTCCGAGTGACCGTAGGATATGTGTGGTCTACACCACGTCTCGGAGTATGTTAGACTGACTCTTAATTTTGACAGCGGCTGCATTAGCTTAACGAGTCTTTCAAAAATAGTAGCAGGCTTCGTGGTCCACGTCCACGAGAATTCATCTCCGCTCCACCTCGCGGGGGTAATGCATAGAAGAGGGATTGACCCACAACTGCGACTCCCACCGCGAGTCAACTCCTCAGATTGGGTAATCTGCGACCTCGGAGAGTTTTCAGCTTACGGTTTCCGGGGCTATTGGGCCTCGGGTCATATGTTGAGAGTCCGGAGCATCTTGTCGAGTTCAGGTTCTATCCGATCGAGCTTGCTTAGAATAATTAATTCGGTTCGTTGGCCTCGTCAGCTGCTCTTCTTGCGCCATCATTCTGGAAGCTCAAGAGAAAACTCCGGCAGAGGAGAACCGCATGGCTTCCACTCTACTCGTTCCATAGTAGATACTCCTGTTCATCAGTCAAGTCTTCCTAAATTGAACCCGCCCTAAATTGAAACCTCGCTAACTTATAATTTGAACCAATTTCCAGCAGCGCTCCGATAAGTTGTAACATAGACTTTCACCATAGAAATATTAATAAAATATCGCTGGAAGAGGAAGAACAGGAAAAAACATGAGCCTTCGCTAACTTATAACTTATAATTTTCTCCGAAATCGGTCTCCCGAGAATTATAACTTAGGAAGACTTGACTGTAGTCGTTAGTAGCAGCGACCAAAAACTTCAAGCTTCCTCTTTTTCGACAATCGTTAAGGGGCCAAAATCCCGATGGACAGCAATCGACGATTGGACGCTTCCTCGTAAGTCAAGCAATTCCCCGCCGTTCCCCGAATCGCTCTGACGCAGTCGCGATAGATGCCAAGTTTTGGGGTCTCAGAACATCGACGGCAGCTCGCTCCGTTCCTCCTGACGCTGCATGACCCGGTGATATTTGCGTCAGGATTCAGCGTATACCGTATGCCTCCCCTAGGAAAAGTGTTCGCCGAAAATTCTCTGGGCAGGCATTCCAGTCGGGTATCCGGGGGAACGAGCAAAACCGGCGATCCGGGGTGTCGATCCTCGAACTCGACAAGGATATACTTCGACGGGAATGGTACCAATCAGTGGTGCTCACTTCCCTCAAAAGGAGCGATCGAGTATCTGGCCAAGCTTCCGATGAGTGCCCTCTTAAAGTGGAAGAGTCATTGATGTCAGACCTTCGCCCTAGTGAAATCATCGCTTTTTCGGGTTGTATAGAGTGATGAAGAAGTGGAGAAGATTGTCTACACACGGAGAGCGTGAAATAGGAAAACTCCCCGACCGGGCAACCACCTTATCTGGGGCCCCCAACATACGTCGCTGTGCAAGCGGGCGAGGGATCACAGGGATTCTGCGCAAGATGTGCTGCGACAGCAAAAAAGGAGAGCATGACGCCGATCAGTGTTCCGATTATTCGTGTTCACGATCCGCCACTTTTGCGAGGACCGAAAACTTATGCTGCAGAACTACAAGGATTCCTCGGAAACTTTGGCCTTGTCCGTCCTTCAGAAGAGAAGGAGCCGTCGAGAATTCCCGGAAACCTCTTGAAACTCCGGGCCTGGTCCTGTGATGGGATGTCACAATCATTTCTCAGTTGACTACTGATACCGTCAACAAGCTCCCTCGGTGGGGGAGTATTCGAGCACATGGTGTCATTCGGTTGCGTTTTCGGATCCACTGTGGCGTCGAATACTACTCGTTTCATTCTTTTGTGTCCTCTCATGTAGCTGTCCTCGGGGCTATGCTTCTGGCACTAGTCTCTCGTCGATCATATCGACTGCCTGCCGCGCCTCCAGCGAACGCAAGAAGAACGTTCGTTTCATTCCTCGTCTGGGGAATTCTACGGAGAACCGATCGCTGGTTGCAAATGATCCTGGCCTCCAAGCCCAGATCAGGTCATCTAGGATCGAAGCTGGAGCCGGGTGACGGAGAAGCCCGCGGTATCCATAGGAACGTCGACTTCTAATACGGACCTGATCGAGCCCGCTCACATGAGCCGCAACATGAGAGTCGTCGCCCTGTATCGTGTTATTTTGACCAGAGGCGAACTTCCCACCCGTAAACGATAGGTGTCCCGAAATGTAGAGAACCCGTCGAAGCCAAGGGTACGTCACGGATAATACGCGGTTCCAGGAGTTGGCAGTTTCCTTCGTCCTTGGGGGCGCTTCTGATATGGAGCCTCAGGACGGAGAGTGGATGTCTGAAGCTCCCCCCCCCTACCGAGACAATAAGGAATTCTGCGACGTCCGCGGGTCTTTCGATGCTGCGACATTTATTCGCCCTTTGTGTGGAGGTTCCCGATGGAGAGAAGGAATTTGAATCCTCCAGCCTTATCCGGCAACAATCCCAGGACCCAGCTCGTCGTGGCGGAACTTGACTTTGAGACTTGAAGACCCAACTCATTGACGCCGTTTCGCTCTCAACGATGATTGAGGGGGAGAGCTCACGGACGGTGATCCGATGGAAGGCTTGGAACGACGGGCGGGCATAGGATATACCGACTTCATCTGTTTTATTCCGTTGAGGTCTGCTTACGTCGACGCATGGGCTTCCATAATATCGAAAGTCGTCATCGGCCTCGAGACGAGCCTTGATACAATCGTTGCGACACTTACCAATGGCACGGTGGAGGAATTGGAGCGAGCCAGTTCGATTGACTCAAGTCGGCCACTCGGTGGCTCTCTATTCGACTGAAAGTCACCTACGAATGTCTCAGGGTTTTACGGCCGGACCGAGCCGATCAGAGTCTGGGGTATGAACTTCCGTTGAAACTCTCGAGCCACCATGCTTCTGGTGACGAAAAATCGGAGGTCAACCAGTAAACGGGAATTCCTGTAGAAATGGAACGTCTTGATCGAGAGCCCTCCATCTACCCTCACGGAACGGCGTCACGGAGTGGAGTCATGACATGAAGTCTTGGAATGAGGTTCCCAAATAAAGCGTGTTGTCATGAAGCGAGAGTGTGCGGAGTGTCAGCGACAATTTTCGACCATTCCGACCCAAGTTGCGTCGTAGCCGCGATCGCTTGATTGACTTGGAATTCCGTCCTTTGATTTTCTATTCGGGTTCATCGTACCCCCGTCCGCCTGGTTCAATAACCTCTCGACGAATCCCGAAGCGAACTCCGCGTTGTGGGTATGCTCCTCTTCGGAGCAACGGGCGTAGGTAGTTGCCACCACGACTTCAAACGCGCTGTTGTTGTAAGCGACGCAAGTTTGCTAGGAGACGTTGATTTGAGCGTGAACGCTTTGGAGCACACTCCAATTTGTGAATAAGCTGGCTGTTCATCTGCGTTCATCGACATATTGGAATGAATGTCCTAACGATTAGAACGAGCTCGTTGACCAGGTAGCGAAAGAATGAGGAATACGGCCGCTCCGCGTTTCGATTATCGAACTGTCCAATTGGTGAGCGTTGTGGCGTACGAGACGCCAGATGTCTTGCTCGGCGGAGTGATCAATAAATCGACGGTGCTCCCGATCTCGGTCATGCCGGAGCGACTACCGATTGGCAGCAAATGAGGGCATTTATTCGAGAGCTGGTGGAAGATGCCGTGGATGTCTGATTGCCTCTCTGAGGGGAAGGGACCCGATCGCGCTTGTGTTTAATATGTTAAATGGTATAGACGAGGATCGACGATCTTGCAGGGTCCTAATAGAGAACCTAAGCTCATAGGTCGTTGTCGATGAGGAACTGCTCGGCTCGACTAACTCAACTCTCGCCGAAGTCAGTTCGATAGAATCCCGAGAACGTCTCCGAACACGGCGGAACTCGCCACTAAGACTTGATTATCGATATGTCGATGGACTCACTCAGAATTCGAGCAAATTCAATTTTCCATTTCCTCGCTTCAATTATGAGAACGGAAGCTTCATGAATTCCCTTGCGAAGTAGGATATTTCATTCGCTACATCCACAATACTCTGAGACATACCGAGACAAGATGTCCCCTCTAATCGCCAGTCCGTCGTTCGAGAAGAAAACGACGACGACGACAACGAATACGGCTCATTACCGATGCATAATGGGGGAAGTAATGGCCACCCCGAACGGTCGAAAGAGTCGCCCGAGACAAGCCCGGCTCGCCCGTCGAAGAGGGATGAGTTCTGCATACTCGCCTACTCGCCTACTCGCTCGCTTTATCCCACTTGCTTGCTCCCTCTCGCTGGCCGGGGATCCCGTCGCCAGCATTGGCCAATTAGCTGGGGATTAGGGTCATTAAGAGGAAGCGGACGAGAGACGTACGTCGATGTCGACGACGACAGCGACAACAACATCAGTTCTTCTTCTCTTCCTAAACGACTTCTGCTCTCAATGACAACACATTCTGTCTCGTTTCGTTCCTTATCCGGTCGCTCGTCTGTTCGTTCGGGATTCGTGACGACTTTCGCAAGGCTCCCGATTTCGTCAGGATTCCATAATTGCGTTCGGAAGCCTTCAGCCGTCCGAGTTCAATTCTTCTCCGTCGAGAAGTGAAAAAAAAATTCTTTCTCGGAGGCAGAAACCATCCGATGGCGACATCGCGGAACAAAAACTGTGCGTTCACACGGACCGAAGGCTCATGTCCGCCGTGGGACCAGCCGGGCACACAATCAAAAAGGAACAGGCTTCGGGAAGTAGAAAAGATCGGAAGGACCGGGAAAGAGGAACCGCGAGAGAGGTTGGCATGGATTAGCCTCTGATTCAGGACACTGAACAAAATCCGAACGGATGCCTCTCGAGATAAAGCCAGTAGATCTAGATCAAGAACCAGGAGGGGAAAGAAAACAACTCGGAGACATAGTGACTGTTGCGAGCCTCGAGCGAGCGGGGCGTCTCTCGTTCTCCGAGCGCAGTCCAGCCAGTGGACTGGCCGACCGCGCAGCCCCTTCGCCACCATCGTGAGCCGTCTTCATCGCAGTAGTCGTTGGCGGCGGCGGCGGCAGCAGTGGTGGTGGTGGGGGCCAGAGCGACGGAATCGAGGCAAGGATTCGGCTAAGGCAATCTGAGAACTTCTAAGAGGATCAGGATCAGTCCGCTGGGCGCTGGCTCGTTTCGCAAGAGGAAAAACGACGACTACGACGACGGGAGACAAAGAAGAGAAAGATCGTTACAGAAAATGTACCCCGCCGCCTGCGACGCATCCGCGAGACTGTGGCCAACACGGAGCTCCATATCTTTTTTCTTCGCTGTCCACATTGTGCCAGGCTCGCGCCGTCACGCAGTAGACAGTGAAGGGTAATTGAATCGCTGAATCTCCTCGGGGAGCCTGCGAAATAGTGTCTCGTCTACTGAGCGAGCCTATCTGAGCGGTAGCGTCCTGCGCGGCTAGCCGGACTCAGCGGCAAACCCTCGAATGGCTCGATGCCGTTCTCGTTCGAACCCTCGACTCCGTGATTCTTCGAGGGCGAGCGGATTCCTGGAGCTTCCCCGAGCACAGGTTTGACAGACTCGGGGCGCTAAAGGCGGATACCGCTTTCGAGTAAATCACGCGTAGAATTATGATAAAATTCAGAATTTTCGTTATCTCCTCCGCTTTCGTCCAGTTCGTCGTCGGAAAACGTTCTGAAGTGGGCCGAATTTACGCTGACAACCTCACCTCAGGAATCGATTCCTGTTGCTTTTTCCCCCAGGGGGTCGTCCCTGTTGTGACGAGGACTTTGAAGAAGATTTCGGCATCCCGTGGCGATCGTTCGCTGGCTCGCTCTTTGCGAGCTAAAATCCTCGCCTGGTTTTACGCGTCTCAGCCGCTGCGCTGGTTAAACGACGGCAGACTAAGTAAGCAGATTGAAAAGTTTTTCCCGCAACAGGAGCAGCACTTCTGAGGCTGCTACTTAATCACACATTTGCGGAAGAAGCGTTGGACACTGGGGGCGGGGCAAGGAAGAGGGGGAGGGGAGAAGATGGGGCTTTTCAAGCTTTGTTGGCTGCCACCAGCAAGCGAGTCGACGGCCGAGAGAGCGACGAGAGACGCGAATGTGCATCGAACCCCGCGCGGTGTTCTGGGACGATGAGGAGGAGAAAAGCTCGGAGTGCTAATGGAATGACCACATTAAGACAACGAACGCGCTTGGACCGTGCAAGCCTGGCCGCCATGACTGCTTGCCAGTCGGCCGGCCGGTCGGTCGATCCGTCGCTGGCTCTCGATGCCCGAGCCAGATCTCGCCAGTTGCCTTGTACTCTAATTGTGCCGCTCAACTCGAAGTTGTGGTGTCATAAGATAGCAGCAGCAGCCACACCCACAAACACCAGCATTGGGCGCTGGGACAGATACCAGACAGCGAAGCCGACTGGTGACTCCGAGTCCTTTGCGTAGTGACCGAAAATTCCCGACCGCCGCAGTAGCTTGCAGCGGGCCACGCAAGTCGAATTATGCGACTTCATCCTCTCGAAGCCGGGCATCATTGTGGCAATCGCAACTGTCATGCAATCACCCGAGTGAAATTCGGAGAGGAGGAAATTCAGGGAAAATTTTCCCACCGTTCCGGGGATTCTCTCCTGGTACTTCAGTATGATCGCTGAGCCCCTGCAACGAGTTGCTCCTACACCGGGCATTGAGATTACCGGATACATGGTCGAGCTCGATGAACAAGAGCGAGCCCGAAAGTTTCGATGATGGGATCAGTGGTGCAATTTGAGCCGGACTGGGAAAGAAGCGGCACTGGATGGCTCCTCCTGCGGTTGAATGTTGATGCGCGAAGAAGATATCGACTTTCGCAACTTACTACCGTACGGAGGAACTTCTTATCGCTAGCACTCCATCTCAATAAGTGGCAGCAGAGCCATATGTTCGTCGATCCTCCCGCAACTTCATCCCGGGGGTATCATCAGCGTGACTGTATACGCCAGAGTGTGTTACCCACATTCCAGTAGCTAATACGTAGTCGTCCGCAACGGAAATAATACGAGGAAACGACGAGGGAATGCAACAAATTGTAGCTCATCGATGTCTCGACCCGAGGGTTGCTCGATGATGCAGCCTACGAGGCGATGACCCGCCGTCCGCCATCAATCAATCATTGTCGAGTTAAACTTCGAAACTCTTCGGCATGCCCGCCCTTTTCAATGACATGTCTACAGCCAGTGTTTGGATCACAAGAATGGAGCCGGCAGAGAATACTAAATGGACTTGAGGGGGCACTCCGGAGAGCGGCGCAGTGGAGAAAGGAAGGAAGGAACAAATTCATTCAGTGAAATTCGGCTCCGGACAGCGGCTGCTCCCTCCGCTCAAACTGAGACGATATTTATGCGAAGCGGAGGAACAACGTGGGCGAGGGGATGGATCCTACGGAAGAGACGGAGAAAGGAGCATGTGAGGGTGAGAACTCCACCGTCGTCGGAGCATGTTAAGGCCTCTAACATAAGAATGACCCGTCTTGCCCCAAGACGAGATTCGAACTGTTTGACTCGGTCACTTCTTCTGTGTTCTCGGAGGAGTTGACCTCACTTCCGGAACGCATCTTCTTCACTGCAGGACGGCAACGGAAGAGTCCAAGAGACCCGATATGTCAAGGAAAGTCGACGACAGTGTTGGAATCGACTTCGTACACATCGCGAGCGGCCGGACGAAGGAATGCGGAATCACGCTCCTTCGAAACGGTGCAGAAACTCCGAATATCGGCTGAAAAACGTCGTTCCCCTGCAAGAACACAACGATATTGCTCCTGTGAGTTGAGAATCAAAACGAGGTACTCAAACATCTCATTATGAGCGATCCGTTCGAAAAAGCCGCTCGAGGCAGCGCGGATTCTTTGACGGACCGGGACTCTCGATTGCTAGCCGGCTCGAGAGAGGAGGAGACGACAACGGAGGAATGAAAGGACGAAAAGACGGACAAAAGAACGAACGCACGGAACGTGGGAACGCGCCCAACGACACTCACACGGACAGATCGACACACGATGTGAGCGAGTGGGCACCAGAGCGGATTGCCAATCAGGCGGGCTGCCAGGGCGCGGCCGCGGCCCGGACCGTATCCGGGGTACACATTGCTCCAGGCTGTGTGCTTAAAGCCAAACTCCTCCGAGTTGCCGCGGGTGATGACACTTGGATTTTAGTGACGGAACGCACAAGGAGCAAGTCGTCAGGAGCAGGATTTCTCGGGCCGGGAGCCCTCGAATACATTGACTCGGGAGTCCACGGATCTCAGTGTGGAATTAGGGAGCGACGACGGAGGCTCCGAGAGATGGCCGAAAACAAGAAGCAAACAAGGTCTCTCTCTTCATTTGAGAAAAAAGCACATCCTAAGGAAGTCCTCCGCTTTCGCCCTTATGAGTCACTCCATGTCTTGGTGCGTCTCATATTGTCCTTTCGATGCCCTAATTAGAATCCCATGTTCCAAGGAACGGAGCTCAAGATCGGGTATTCAATTGCGGAAGCTTTCGCTCTTGAGAGAACTTTGTAGAACTTACCATTAATTGTGGGGGCTCAAGCGCTGAGACGAGGCGGTACGATGCGAGGCTAGTCACCGAACGATCCACGGAAGATCTTCTGCGACGGATGGCAGCATGGAGGACTTTCTCATGCCGAGAATCGATGTGAAGTCTCTCTCTGAAAGTCGTCACTCTCACGCTTGTGGCCGGGTGGATTAAGCTCGAGCGGGTGGTCAACTTCGGAACGGAGACAGACTCATAGGGAAGCTCTGCTCGGATGATCTCGTCTAATTCGGGGAGGTCGAAAGCTGGGAGCGTCCGCATTTCGCTTGCGAAACGTAATTCAGCTCCAATGTCGCGAATGAAAGTCTCCAATGCCTGCGACATGAGTTGCTTTGTTCACCATGTAGCCCGCTCATTTGTCTCATCTTTGATCTCCCCGCAGTCATGGAGAGGGCGTGGGACTTCGCTTCTGTCCCGGCACGGTTCTTCCATTTGGAGCTCGGATCACATACACGAACAAGAGCAGATCCTGTGGAGATGGTGGAGTCCTTGGGGGAAACGTGGTAGCGGATGAAAAACGGAGGCGATGAGCGTGCTGGTGCCCGTATTTCTTTAATCCATGACTCGGAGGAATGAAATTCATTTGAAGAAACTGCTCGAAATCACCTGCCAATTTGATGTAGGCACTGAATTGATGTATAAATTCAGGAGAGGGTCTCCATGTTCGTATTCGTTGAATGTCCGCTGGGCTTCCCGAAATAATTCTCAGAGGTCAATGTTTCCGACAGCTTGGAATGCGGGTGACGCTTCAAGCCTTGACGAATCGATAGAGCGGCTAGTAAGTTATTCAGAACGGAACCACGAACGCGTCTCTCGAATGTCCCAATTTCTCAAGCGAACACTCTCCCGAGAGGCATATTGGCGAGGGGCCATTCGTAGGATCTGCAGTGATCACGTCAATTGGTACCGTGGCAGTAAGCGACCCAGCTGCCTGACTGTCCCGAGCTTGATATTTGAGTCTGCTTCTCATCAGTTCGATGAAAAAAGAGAGAGCTCAGCGGATAAACAAGAACGTCAGGGGCCTTCCAACTGACGACGGACTCTAGCTGTTCGAATATATCCACAGAGACATGAGACGCCCGACGGAGAAACTCGCTCACGGCATGTGGGAGAGAGAGGAGCATGCGCCCGTCGCGAGTGGGGAGGACTGGACGCGCGAGATAGATTTATCTCTAGTCACAAGTTAACACCAAGAAGCAATGGTGAGATCGAGCGGATGAGCGTGTGCATGCTCTCTCTGAGTCGGAAGAGTCGCAGCCATTCTCCTCCCTCCCCCCTTCCGATTCCGACGTACGATCACAAGCTCTGGATATCGACAGAAATTCCGTACCTGAAGACCAGAGCTCAAACAAACGAAGAACTCTTCTCCCTCTTGTGGGTTCTACAATGTCCCAGACCCCAAGCCACCGGAAAGGAAGCCCACAAGTAGAGGAACACACTCACTCAGTTGGATGATGACTCCTCGCGATTGGTCCGAGTTCGCGTTCAGGCAGATGAAATATTCATGACGAGCTCTTGTTGACATTGTGGGTGAGCCGCATATAAGTGATTCTATTCCTCAAGTTGTGATAAGCATTCATCTCTTGAGCCTCTATTAGCGCCGCATAGGGAAGCGGTCCAGCACTTCAAAAAGTTTGCTCAAGAAAAAACGTGTAGGGCTTCGGGAGCAAAGAGCACGAATGACTTGAAGTCTTGGGTTGAGGAGTTCGCGCTATATTTTCACATCCGCCCCTTGTACAGCCATTCTGACATCTAGTTAAGAAACAGAGCAGACTCTCGTGCGAATCTATGATACCTCAACGGTCGATGGCGGCTCACAGACCGAATTATTGCTTCAGATGAATGACGACATGCAGAAATCCGTCCCAGTTCATTTCTTCATGGCTCCGCATGCGGTCCGTGTCCTCCCGCTCAGTGCTCGCATTTCAATAGAATTGCCGCGAGTGACTCCGGAAGCAAAAACTATTTTGCATAGATATTACTTAAGAGCAGCAGGCTAGAGGAAGATTCTCAAGTGGCGCATTCTGTTGAGATGTCTCCCTCGAGAGCCGTACGGAGCTGAGAGCTAGAGAGCGAAGCCGGCCACGGTTCTCCGACACCGCGATAGGCGAGCTGCAGAAGAAGCATAACATCGCTCGCCGGCCCTCTCGGCTGCCATCTCGTTTTTTCTTTTGCTTTCCCGCGACCGACCGTCTACATTATTTATTCGAGGAGACTCCCGTGATTTCCATGGCGTAGCAGTCCACTTTTCCTCAACAGTCGATGAATAATGAGTACAGCAGATTTGAAAGCTGAAAGAGATGCATGAAGATCAGCTGGAGCACATGAAAATGCCCTCAGCCTCATCTGAGATAGGGGATTATTCGTCTTCCGTTGGAACGAAAGCCTCCACGAGTCGGTCGTCTACCAGAGAAGCGGGGCCTAGCTTCCTAGAAACTACCGTTTTGTGTTGCCGTAAGCTGATCGCTGTGTCTGGCGTCTGGCTATGTGTCGTTTAATTTATGCACCTGAGGCCTCGCTCGCCTTCTTCCAAGTTTCGGGGCATTTCCCGTATATATCCCTCTGCGGGGAGTCGCAGACTCATACGGGAGCTTTCGAAAAACTTGGAGAATACTTTCTTTGCATCCTTCCGGTCTATTACCCTCATCTGCTGGCATGCCTCGTCCTGAATCAGCGGCGTCCTCTCCCCAAAAACCCTCCAGCTCATCGTGTCTTTCGGTTCTCCCACGATGCTGACGACAGAATGTAGTAGGCGAAGGCTCTGACACGGAGCTTCGGGGAGAAGTGTAGCTAAGCTTCCTGCCTGGAGGGAAGTCGCCCGATATTCGGCGTGGAAGACATTCCCTCCGGAAGACACTGCCATGGAGAACCTCATTCCCAATCGAATGGATCCCCGACACAGAGCCGGGGTACATCGGTTCCATTCATAGGCTGTGATTCCGCCGGTCTCTAGCTCATTCTTTTGGGACGGAGTCGCGCTGATCGTCTCAAAACGTGACGGAATCCTGCCTCACCAATCTTCGTGGATCACGTGAAGGAGAAGCTCGGGAGAAACTTGAGTGGCTGTGGGGAGAAAAAAACTCCGCTCGTCTCCTACACCTGAGGCTTGTCGTTGCGGCCTGCAAGTGGCAGTCAGTCGAGGAACAGACGATGGAGGTGGAGCTCAGAACGAGAGCTTGCTTGCTATCTGCTGGCCCTCCCGGTCCCCCTCCGTCACCGCTTGTCTACATCTCCCTATCCAGGCGTGGCTGTTGTACCGGTCGCCTGCCTGCGAGAGAAAAACTCTCTAAATAATCTCTGTTTGTTTTGCTCTCCTGCTTCCGTCGGCTCCTTGAGGTAATTGAGAGGTGTCGCCTGCTTCTTCCTATTCAGGCTGGGTCCGAGTCCCCTCCAGACTACGGTACTTCGGGCTTGTCTCGGATGACACAAGGCTCTCACAGAGAAATGCGGAACCCGGCCGTGGCTTTTCTCTTTTCGTTCTGTCGTCCCTCCACGAGCGATGTGGCTGCACGTGACTGAGACGGCCCTTGGCCGTTTATCTAAAATCCAGTTCCGCGGATAGATTAGCAGAGAGTTAGACCTTCGGTCAACGATTTTAGGCTTCGGGGAAATGACCTGGTCATAGGTTGCAGGCGACAGAACGAAATGCGGTGAAGAAAAGGCCGGAGACTGCACCAGAAATGATGTTATCGCCTTTTTTCTCCTCGATTCCCAGTCCCTCGAAGCCGCATATGAGTCATTCTCTTCCACTGGAGCCCCTTCTCGCCTCGCTCGTTACAAGCGGCTAACACAAGATCGACCTCTCTCGGCAGGAGGCGACGCGAAGAAAACGAAAGCGAGAAGAACTGGAGCGAGTTGAAGCGAGAGAGTGTGCCGGCTGAAGTATATAATCAGTTGGCTGTTTCTGCTCGGCCTTCATTTAAAATCCAATAGGAGGATCTCAAAGGACGACGACGACGCCGCTGCCGCCACCGTCGGCGATGCGGCCCGGCAGAGAGAGAGCGAAACCAAGAGGAAATTATAGCCGGTTTTCCCAACGATCGGTTCGAGCAGGCTAAGATTCGACCAAGTCAGCTTTCCGCGGCAAGTTATTACACGGAGTGGAGCGAGGCAAAACTGCTGCTTGAAGCTAATATCTTCCCCCCTGATCAATACACTTTAATACAGGACCGGCACAAGACACAAAGTGCAGTGGGGAGAAGGCAGCGAACACGGTTTTTCCATCGGGCGATTGCTCCGTCAATTTCATGCCATTTCCTGCTCCGACTGTCTCCGAAATCGAGATGACATACATTGAGAATCGAGAGAGGGAACGGAAACAAAGCAAGTACAACGACGGGGACGTGGTCGTCGTCGTCGTCTTCCTTGTCGAGGAGGAGCTCCGAATGAAGCAGCTTGCTCAAGGTATAACTGAAGCTGAAGCCCGGCTCGCGGTGAAATTGCACGCTCCCTTGAGATCCAATTTACATCCTGCGAACGATCCTCCTATTCAAAACATTCTACTCCGCACCACCGCCATACAATAAGCGTACGATCTTGACAAATACAGATTACGCCTGAATTGAGGCGTACAATATAGCAGCCATCGGCAGGCATAGGCGATTTCTCCCGCCCGATTCCGCACCGCCAGCGTCTTCTCATCGCCGATTCGATCGGGAGCACCACCGCTGGAATCTCAGCCGCCACCCTAAATAGATCTAAACGCCCGCGCCTTCACCGTTTACGCCTGTCATTCACAGGCGACAACGTTTCAAATACCTTCTGAATATCGACCGGATCGCACCGTGAGGTGCGAGGAGCCGACGTCTAGTTTAAATGGACGCGTGAGGTGTATATGGCTCGGGTTTTTTGTGGAGCTTATTTTTATTTTGACCCTCTTCGCCCTGCGTGATATTTCAATGGTCGCTTAGAGCAGGTCAATGGACCGAGAAACGTTTGAAGTATCGGTGGCGATTCACCGCCACTTTGCTCGTCAAGCGTCCAATGCTTTTGTGAATGGCGAAACTCCATTTGACCGAAATTGAAAAGATTCCTCGAGTTCATGCGATATTTGGACGCTCCTTCTCGCTTTCATTTCAATCGATAGCTTCAGATGGGTCTTCCGAAGAATAGCCGAGCTGAACTCGTGGAAAATTTGGTTTTGCTCGCCCTCGTTCCCGTGAGGGCGGTGCTCGCTGGTTCTCGTCCCGCTCGCTCGGAAGTCCGGAGCTTCTCGAATCACGATCTTTCGACGGTCTCCTCTTTTCGCCCTCGAAATAGGCGATGAGAATTCGTCAGAATCTGCTCATGAGCTCAGATTTCTATCGCAGGCTGTTTCAATCGCTGACTGCAGTTAGTTGACTTGTTCTGCCCGGTTTCACTGCTGAACGACCTGAGGGAGACCAACAGCGATCGACCTGGAACAATAGGGCTTTGTTATTGGTGTACTATTTTCGTCCTCAAATGATACTGTGCGTCGTCTGTCTGCTGGCGCATCTGGCAGTTCGTTCGTTCGCCCGTCCATCCGTCGCGTAGAATTTCCAGAGCTTATTACGAGCTTCTGTCTCAAAGACAGCCTCTCTCACACAATAGCGGCGAATCTCTGCGGCGGCGAACCTCGGGAGACCTATTTGGCGACTCGCCGACACCTAGTACGAGCGACCGAGGATCCCACAGCCGGTGCTCCGGAGCGAACCTCTCCATCGATATCGGAGAATTCGTTTTCAACGTAGCGATAGCTCTCGGATGATTTGTCTCGCTCTCTGAACTTCTCCATGGGGAACCGCTCATGAGTTACTCCACTGTCCGACAGATTCCGCTCATTCAGCCTGTTGGGGCGCTCCAAGGGTTGGCAAGATGCTTCCGACCCCGGACAGTCTCAGCAGGCTCGGCTGTTGTCACCTTTAAGCTCAAATGAGCGAAATTCCACTCTCTCGACTGTCCCGGTCGATCCTCTGAGCGTTTAACATATCGTCCGTCAAGGTGTCAACACCTTGACGCCTATCGAGACGCCAACCCTTGACTTTCGACAGCGAGCGAAGAACAAAACCGACCGATTCTAAAAATACACATCCAGAGCAGCTGTCTGAGATTTCAAGCGGTAAGCAACGTGATTCGACGGTTTCTCGCGAATTGGCTGCCGGATATCTCTTCAGGAGGTTGTGACTCCCGAATCAGGTTCTCGACTAGAAGCCGGAGGTTTGGAAGCGTGTTCAAACCCCGGATATTGAGGATATCGGGTGCGGATCGAGATGCCTATCCGGAACCTGCGGCTCTCTTCGGGTGATCCCCACGTGCACGGCTCGCCAATTGAGGCTCAGGATGAGCTTCCAGTTTAGTCAGAAGTTGCTGACAGTCCTGCTTGCGAACAGCCCCGAGCAACCACAGCGACATACGGGAGCATTCCGCTTGCCGCCGGACAGATGCTTTCTTGCTCGTCGTTCCCTGGCGAGGTGGTGGGACGCATCCACGCGGAAGACATATACATCGAGGAATGTGGTGAGATCGCAAAAAAAGCTCACAGACTCACACCTTTCCGGGACTAGCAATGCCGCCGCTACCGTTGCTGCTTTTTGGTCGACCGGCCGCCTGGCTGGCTGAGGAGAGCTTCGGCAGACTTTCGGGCGAGCTGAGTTGGCTCAATGGAGTTTCAGCTTGTGATCCCAACCGTGATCATTTAGGTCGACAGATTCATGCGAGACAGAGTGTTTGTGAAAATTAACTCCGAAGAGCTCTTGATACGGAGACGACGCACTCGGCAGTTCTTCCTACCAGGCATCGCATAGACCGAGCATGAGTAACCGCTGGAGCCCCGACCTCAGTCCGTCAGGCCTGGGGATGGTGTCGGATGTGTCTGCTGGCTCAGGATTTATGATTCCGATTAGCGGAGACTTCTATCCAGATCTAAATTGGATGTCGGTGTGCGGTAACCTCGTAAGCGGAGACAGCGGCTGCAGGAGAATCGGATAGATTGGGATGGCGAACAGGGCGGAAAACCCCGTTAGGTATTCGCCGCTCATGTTGAAGCCGAGCCAGCCACAGCGGGAGCGGCAGGAGTCGCGGAGCAGTCGAACGGCTTGACGTTTGGCCGAGGAGGGCCCGAACTAAATGACCACGTGAAGGCTCTGTGTTCCTCCTCCTACATCTCGTCTTCTATTTCTCCTTTTCCCTTTGGCTCCGCGTCGCACCTCCTTTCTTCTGTTCGTTTAGCATGTGCCTTCGCCTCGAGGACTCGTAAATAATATCACAAGGGGCGACAAACGAAAGCGACCACCTGGTCGTCCGATGTAATGAATGCTTGGCGAGGGCCTGGAGAAGGAAACTTCCCATCAATATAGGACAACTGTTTGACTGTGACTGTCGGCTGACCGACTCAGTCGGACGGGGAGGAGGAATAGGGAGAAAAAACGGAAAAGTTCGCGATCACGAATAAGTTCCGCGAGCCTGGGAAGAGCCGTGGTCCCCCATAACGACGTGGGGAACCACCTCGTCTGAAATTACAACTGAGAAGAAGCCTGGCAGAACCCAAGAAACCACACGGAACTCGCCCGCACCGCCGGAATAGTAGAAAAAAAGCGGAGAAGATTCAGAGTTGACGCGAGAAATGAATTCGAATGGAATTATTCAGTGACTCGTCTTCGCGAGGTTTGAAACACGGAAATAGCAGGTTGAATCTCGAAACGGAGAGCGGAACGGAATGATAGGGCGTACCTCGTCGACAGAACATGACGTGGCAATCTCGTTGGACGGTCCTGTCCATCCGGTGTGAGAATGAACATTTTTCAGGAGTTTCCGTGACTCCGGGCGCTTCCCGTCGTCTTCGACGTCGCCGAATCGCTCGAGCGTGGCGAGACGGCGCTGGCGGGGGAGTGAGAATTCCATTTATTCGAACAACATTGAATACCGCCAAAAGCTCCGCGCCGTTCTCGAGCGCGATCGAGTCGAAAGGTGAGGAAGAAGGACTCCAACAAATCACGCGACATCCTACGCCCTTCGAGTTCGGACAATAGCCCGGGATCGACTGGGTGATCGCTATTATGACAAGCAACACCCGTTCCGCTCCTGGTCAACCGCCGCGAATATCTCGAGCTCGATTCCAGAACGGGCTACGATTCTAATTGCGACAAACCCAATGAAGTTGAAGACGCTTCGTGACGGACGGACGGACGGACTGCCGCTCGAACATACCGCAGGAGAATGGTCACGGGGGGCCTTGGATTCTTTCAGAACTCGAATGGGATTTCTCCATTCCTCTTTTTTTCGTGGGAGGGCAACTATGCTGCCCCTGCTTGAAACACTTCGCATACGTATCTAGCCCACCGGCGCCGCGCGCTTAACGATACCTTTTTTTGAGAGTCTATCCGTACGTTCCATAACTCGAGCTGAGCTCGATATATTTTCACAAATCGTGAGGGGAGGGCGATGGTCACGGCCGTGAGGGATCTCCTAGTGAACTTTGAATGATTCGTCATAAACATAGCCCAACCCTTGATAGATTGACCTGAACTTTAACCTGGATTTGCCTCGACGCTTTCGGCGGAGTTGTTATGACTGATGACCTCTGATCCAGAACGTCTTCTCCTCCGGGCCTCAAAAATTCGACCGAATATCCTCACGAGTCACGAGCACCTGAACTCCTCGCTTCCCACTTCTCTGGTGCCAAAACATTCGGCCGATATCGATTCCTTGTCGATCTAGATTCTTTTTTCGTGATACTCTGCTCTATACTACTCAGAACGTTTCCGGAACGTCCGCCCCCTCCCTCAAGCTTGGCCCGATTCTCCCGGAGAGCGTTCAAGCTCCTTGCTACTCCGGGGCGGAATCGTGGAGCCAATGACTTTTCTGGGCTGGAGCATTCCCACGTCTCCGAGAGCGAGGGGCGTTCCGCACGTGGACTCCCAGAACTAGGAAGCGCAGACCACTCATCCATCTCGTCGGCGAGTCCTCCGGAACGAAATTCGGCGTGTCCGCCCGGTCCATCATAGACGGGGTGTTCTTCATGAATCCTGTCTGAGGCGAAGGATCGTAGATAATAATCCGTTCTCCATCATAGGTTTGACATTTCATTGAAAGTCACGTCACTCGTCATGGGGGCGTCGCTGACTCCTACCGAAATAGATCAACAGCTCCGATGCAGTAGTTTTAATTATGGCTCCGTTCCAACTCAACAATCGGCGATCCGATCTCAACGTTCAAAAACGCAAAACGAATCTCGTGGACTTCATGTAGGATCTCGGGGAGAATTTCCTCGTCGCCGACCTCGTGGAGTATCTGCGCGAAATAGTAGAGCGTCCACCGTCGTTTGACCCGGAGCGTCGTCGTCGGTCATTTTTTCCAACTGGTCAGAGCTATTTTGCTTCACAAGGCACATACGTATCGTGATGATGAGGAGTGCATAGCACGGGTCGTTGAAGAAAACCAGCTTCATAAAAGTTGCTCGCTACGCTCGGAGAGCCCGTTGTCAATTTTCCATTGTTCGGGCAGCGTGACGCGGCCAGCTGCCAGAGCTCTTCGCGAGAAGTACTCGGAAAGCAATTTGGCCGGCACGGAACAACCGGCTCCGGAAATGAAAACAGATTCATAACAGCACTTTGATGACGTCGGAGATCGTCTAGTCGCTTGCAGAGCTTCTCCTTGCTCCAATGAGACGCATTTCACTCGGATGACATATCGTCGACGTCACTCGAACGAAATTTACCCTACAATAGCATCATGCAGAGGTCGGGACACTGGTGGGCGGCCGGATGGCAGTCGAACGAGCTCGACGTTCGGAGTCTGAAATCGGATCCACCGAGTCCGGGCTCAGATTGCGTAAGGGTACCGGAAGAGGCAGGAGAAAATAACATCAGATCGCTTTGAGGATTACAGTAGGTAATTCGGAACTGGAGCTGGAAAAAGAGCCGCCGGTCGTTTCCGTCTCGGCCACGGAAACTTGCCCGAGGAATTATCCGCCGATCGGGCGTTGTTGGGATCGTGCACGGTGGTAATTCGCCGATACATCGGAGTCTATGATGATACATCGAGCCGCAGGATCAGCATCAGTTACACTCGTAGTCCCCCATAAACGTGCGTTGTATCTCGAATGAGCCATGGGATTCGTATGCTTCGGACATGAGGGAGCCTAATCGAAACGTAGTTACAGAGATGGCCAACCGGCAAGTTTCAGTTCGAATCGACAAATAGTCATGAGAGATCCGAACGAACAAGTGACGTACATATGCACATACAAATGCGAGCTCTTACATAAAAGACAGTGACGCAGAACCCCGGTCTCTCGATGAAGCGGCGAAGCGTCCCACAAAGCAAGCGGGGCAGAGCTATGGGGTTTGCTCGAGCGCTATGGAGTTCGCTCCGAACAATTTTCATTGTGTTCGTGAGTCTCTAATGAATATTGTCATGGAATCGATGGAAATCAGCAGCATGCGGCGATCGATCTTATTTTCAGGCGAAGAACTTGATAACGAAGATGACGGCGGTGCCAGTGGCCTCTCGACGATAGCAACACAATGAAATTCGTTTGACCTCGACCACCGAGGGCACAGGGAGTGGCAGAGAAGAGGAATAATCGATTCCCAATCGGCGGCAATGATTTCCAAAACTGGCTCTGCTTTCTGCGCCTGCCACCGCTGTCTCCACTTCGTCCCCCTGCCCCCTGAGTAAGCTAACATCTTTGATCGCATCGTGAAACGCAAGGTTCGCGGTTCTGATTCAGTCACCCACCTCCGAGAGTTCTGGAGGCTCACAGTCTTCGATGGAGAAAATTAGATTCTCCTTTCCTGACCATATCGAGCCTCTGCTTCACCTCAGTCGCGACATTCGCTTCAGTCGACCCTGTGAGCTTACTCTCGATCTACAGGATCAGGTAATCGACCAGGATGTTGAGCAGGCGAGGTCCTCGGCGAATGGATGGAGCCGACTGCCGGGAGAGGATTCTCGCGGATCGTGGCTCGGGAGCCTGTCCCCCAATGACTTCTCTAGTTCTTCAGAACGATCGATTGTGATCGATCCTGAGGGTCAAAATCCGGGATGGGCTCAGTGAGGGGGTCTCGAGAGAGTCACATCCGAAGAATCGGGGAGGAGGGGGAGAGGGGGAATTTCAGAGTTTCAGGGAAGATAACCTGTCTGAGGGCAGGTAGCCTGCCAATGCAGGAACCCATTGAAATGCTTACAGACTGAACGCCGGTCAAAATGATAAATGCGTCCAAATATGAAAAGAATACGCTCCGTCCGGAGCAACTCCTGCCATCGCTCCACGGCCCGTCGAGACTTCAGCAAGCGTCGAGGAATAGCGCCTCCCCCGTTTCATCATGAAATTTTGAGGGAGTCGGGCTCGGGCCTTGCGGGCGAAAAACGAACTCCCAGTAGACTAGCTGACGCTACGTTCGGTGATTAGGAGTCAAGTCCCTCTGGTGCTATTAATGTCAGGGGGGGAGGGGGAGACCGTCGTGAAAGCACGAGGAGCTGCGCGAAGTGAAGAAAGCAGCCAAGCGAGCACAACCCTGTCTGTTGTTAGCCGTACGAGCCCTCAGCCTTGCTCTTCCATCCTCCATTCGTTCGAAGCTCATCATGCAAATCAGCCGGCACTCCGGCCCAGACCCCGAGAGATCTATCGAAGGAGCGAGACAAGAGACTTGGCAGCGAGAGCGTGTAAGAAAAAAAAAACGAAGCAAGGAGCGATCCCGCCACTCGACCCAGGTAAAGTAGATAATTTGAAACACCAACCGCGTGACGCTTGAAGGCGACCTCAATTTTCATCTTCCTCGATTCCCCCGCCACTTGCTCCCGAAGTTTCGCGTCGCATTTCGAGCTCCATCCATCGCGATTCCCCTCCATCGACACGCATCTCTCCGGGCGGTCCCTATTGGCATCAGTCGCGGGCGAGGGTCTTCGGGAGCCTCGCTCGCTTCCAAAAATTCATCGAGCTGCATTTTGCCAAATATCGTAATCGACAGCGCCGGAAAACTAATGATTATCCTCGATCCGCAAAACGTGGCCGCGGCCTCATCCTGATGGTGCATGACCCGGCTTCCGGGAGTATCATAAGCAGGCGGAGCCGCTCTCCCGCATCGCCGAAAATACTTAGTCGCAATCGTCATCCGGCGGCACGATGTGTCGTAGCTGTTGCTCTCGGAACTGCAATTGGTGTTTGTGTTGTTGCTGCTACTTCACCCATGGAACAGCTGTTAGCGTTCCCTCCTTTTTCATTCGGAAAAAAACAGGGAACATCAAGAGAGGCCATATTATCTCTCCTTCCGCCGTATGCCCTCAGTGACGCGAACCGTTGACGATCCGACCAACGCCGGCATGAACCGATTGTTATTTTGCGAGGGTACAATCGAATCCACGCAAACTTCCGCTCCCCGTCTGTCGATTTCGGTATCGTTCAAACAAGAGGGAAAAATCCAACCAACCCTCGGATGGAAGGCTCGCGGAGGAGAGAGACTCGGGATGAAAGACGTGGAGGGGACTAGACGAGCAGACAGGGCTATAAAGATAGTGGTTTACCCCGGGATCAGGTTTATAATGGAATTTGTATGGAATGACGGCTGGAGGAACCCAACATCCAACCGACAACGAAACGATGGGGAACTCGGAGCTCTCAGCTCGACGTTGATCCAGTCAGCTGCGGAGAGGAGCGATAGAGCCCACGACGACAACGGCGTCGGGGAAAGGACAAATTTCGAATTTATATTTATGACAAACTCTAACTTCATGTCTTCGGGGAGGCTACGGCAGCTAAAAAAAGGAGCCGGGAGAACTAAGCTCACTCCATTCCGGAAGGATTTACAAAAAGACCGTGAGCGGGGGAGGACCGAGCTCGAAAAAACGAAGCAAGCTAAAAGATTTATGAGACGGCAGTTTAATTGTCATTGAGGCAGAGCGCGTGCGGCGTATCAAGAGAAATTCAGCATTTCTCCGCTGAGCGCACCTCCTCCAGAATTCTCGGCAAGCTCCATGACGAAAAATTCTCAATTTGGATTTCTTAGCGGCGATATCGCTTGAGACGCGCAGTTCGGCTCCTAGCCGCAATTCTCTACCTTCGGAAGCTTGAGTACTAGCGACCCGTTCCCCCCTTTCAGAATCCTCCTTTACTCTGTTTTTTTTCCATATCAATAGTGTGAATAGGGAACATCGGGACCAAGAAAAACGGCTGCGGCGATATCGAAAGTATTCGACATGAATGTCCATAAGATCAACAATCACCTCAGCTCTTCCATGATCGTTTAGATCTCGGGTCCGGAAGCGACGACCGAGCACATCGGTGTCTTCACAACCGGACATCATTGCTGCCTATGACTTCGACGTTTCTAGAGCACTGCCGACGATTGTAGTGTAAGGTCTGGAAAATCGCGAAGAAAGAGTTCCTTCTTCCTCTCCCGAGTCCCCCAAGCCGTGTGAAACTTCGTCGTGACGCGGTGCGCGTTACGTCAGAGAAGACAAAACGGAAAACGAAGGGGAGCGAGGAAGAATTCACCGACCGGATGAAGGAAGGACAGAGGCAGCAGAACGCGGGCGACAGCCACTTGCTCCTGAGAGACCCTCTCTCCCGTTTTATCCCCTCCCACCTCTCTCTTCCATTTCCCGTCGCTAGCTCTATCGCGATTCCTCTGTTTCCCCTCGGCCTCACAAGATCTTTTTGGTCGTTTTCTTGGTGTTGCTCGATTGAGATTTATGTGTAGGAAGGGAAGCGACCCAGTGCGGCCGTGGACCCGTCGTACAGCCAGGTCTAGCAAGCAGGACATAACCACTGTAGCAATCCTCGAGGGTTTTCTCATTTTGCCTGCTCCAGTCAACGACGAGGAATCGGGAAAGCCGCGCAGGAACAGTCCTTCTCCCTTCGCCGCAACATCGACTCCGATCTCGGGCAGCCATTTTTCCCTCGGCGCTACGTCTCCTTGAAATACTAGGGAATCGCTTTCCCGGCCGTTTTGATCAACTAGTTCCCTGTATCGATAAATGTAACAGATTGCTAGATCTCACACCGAAGGCCGCGAGATTGGGAGAGGGGGAATTCGACAATGCCGTCGAGAAGAGCCACGAACAGAACGGAAACTTCGTATCCGGGGATGTCCTTCACCACGATTCCGTAGTCGATCCGAAGAACGGAAGATGAGATTTTCGTTCCCATTATATCTATGAGTTTCTGTCAACGTTCGACAGATGTGCGTTCTTCCAAGGACCTTGGAGCTTCTCGAGACGAGGATCTAATCCGCTGTGATGATAGTCGAGAGAGAAGTCCACATGTGTCGCTGCTTCGTATCATTGCGGCGGAGGTCGAGGGTGGCATTTGCCGAGAATGAGGATGGGTGTCGGGATATTGAGAGCCGAACGGATAGACTTGTTGAATATGATCGTTTTCCAGGACCGAACCGGGATCGGGAATGAGCTTCCCACAAGGGATTTCCCCCGGACCAATTTTCGTGGTTCGTGGGGATTGGAATCCGTAAGAGCGTCTCGAAACCATCACGAGAATCGAATACTCGCGTTTTGCAGCCGGGTTTGCACAGATTTGATCGGATTCATAGATTATTAGCAATGGGAAGCCACTTGATATATGGAACCCCAGATTCGAATTTGAATTTCCGGTTCATTACCCCGATTGGACTTTTTTCCCCTGTCGTAAGCAGAATATGGATTGTGTTTAGATGAACGGCTGCGCGCCACAAAACCGAGTTATTGGGAGATCTCGACCGATAAGACACAATATTAACGGAGCGCCACGCTACCTCTCCGAGGCGAAGTCGATGTGTGTGCGACTCGCTCTTTGTCGGGCCTTGGGTCGTCCATTCCTCAAGGTCAGACACCATGCCGGATTATCTCCAATCGGAAGTTGGGCCGATCGATTGTAACCTATGCGTAGATTGGAGGGATCTTTTCTCGAAGGAGGGATTGGCCCCGTTTCCTCAAGCGGAGAGACCTGAATCCGGAAGTTGTTCTCGCTGTTCCCACCTCACTGTACCGATGCACCTGCTCCCGCGGGGTGGAGGCTTGACAGGAGTGAATGCGGAGCTCTAAATGCTGAAACAAGACAAGAAACGTTTGATTGGCTATGAGCGAGCAGACGGATGAATAGTGTCGTCGCTGCCTGCGCCGGGCCCATTCGTATGCCTGAGCTTGTTCACGGTTCTGCATTGAGGAAAAAGAAAACGCGGCTTCAAGAAGCATCTGGGGTCGACAGAATCAGTATGACCGACATGCGATTGTGGAACCAGCTCGCTCTCCATATTTCTTCTGCTTTGTTTGTTCATGCGTAAGCTTGCCGGGACGAGATTCACTTCCTCCCATTCTTCCGTTCGTCGCCTCGGTTCCGGCACGCTCAACATCAGCCGGAGACACTTCATTAGGAACTTGTTGTACATGCGTGAATCCAATTTGGGCTCGTACTCACGGACTGGGTCTCGCTGGCTGGCTGGCTGGCTGGCAGTCGGTCTGTCTTCAGCAGCGCTTGTGTGCCGTCCTGAGGGTGGCAAGAACGGTAGCGACACAAAAAGTAAATTAAAACTTTTGAGTCCTGCCCCTTCTCTGGGACTCCTAGACATGATTTGAAGCAGAACTCGGAACGCTACCCGCAATGAACGACGTCTTGTCCTGACGTTCTCTCGGAGTTTCGTCCAGCTCGGGCGGAAGTGCCAGTCCGTCGACGAATGTCAGCACAAGCACGTGGACCTGACTATAGTCGTCCGGGTCTCGAACGGTCCGTTCCCGAGTTACCTCACACCGCATGGTCCACAACTCTCAATATCTGGGCCCTGAGTTCATTCGGGAGTGGAAAAGAGCGCGGACTCGAAATTTCCCAGCTCACGCCTCAGATCTGCTATTTTCAATGCTACGACGACTACCCGAGAGCGGACAAGCGACACAGCGTTTGCCTTCAGCCCTAGAGTGGACGGCTTCACCATTGACAGCGAGGTACTGTCCGAGGTATGAAGTACATATACGTTGACGGCGGGAAGAGGAATCCAGCGCTCCGGGCTCCGGCGTTTGCGCATAGGAAAGAAAAAACCCGCTCTCCAGATCGTAACCGTTCCTCAACGAATCCCGTGCGCCGAGCGAGCTGGAGTGCATCGTGCGGAGAACCGGGCCTCTGTACGAAAAGTGCGGAATTGCACGCATACAGATGTGTATAATCATCGCGACCACCGACGAGACGGTAGCTATCCTTTTTCCGCGGTCCTTCTTCCCTCGGTACCAACTGAGCTTGGGTGTAGTCCCATGGAAACAGACAGGTTGGATGAACGGGTTGTTTGCCCCGTGAGCGGACGAACGAACTTTCGGTGAGTCGATTGGGGCGAGGGAATGCCTCGTTTGCGTATTACCACCCGCTCGGCGAGCTCCGAAGCCTGGCATGAATAAGCTTTGTCCGCCAGACGGCCCGTGGACGGCCATTTCCTGTCTGTCTCTGATGCGAGGGGGTTTCCACGACGAGAAACACGGATCGAGTCTCTCATCCCATCGCGACTGCTTCGTCCTGCGGATGACATTCGAACGGTCAGGGCAGGCGAATAACTCCTTCGACGACCGACAGACAGGGAAAGTGCGCGTTTTATCTCTTGCGCTCCGGACACGCTGTGCGCTGTTTGTTCTCCCCGAATACGGAGATCCGACCGCCCCACCTTACCACACCCAATAGATTGCCGGACGAACGGGGATGCTGTCGATGCCCATCCTGTCACCGTCCCTTCTTTTTCCCTCAATTCTGAGTTCGTCGAGTCTCGAGTTGCTGACGCGTTCATCGTCGGAAAACTGAAATACGGTGCATTCGCCTGCGAAGCAACCCTCATAGCCTCCTTCAGCTCAGGAGCAATAGATTCGAATGAACAGCGATTGTCAAGCTCGATAGATGGCCAATTCAACTCTATTCTTCATTGGAAAAGACTCCCGATGCACTGTCCGGGGTCCATCCGATCCTTCCGGTATGCGATGATGTCTCCGGAGCCTCGGCAATCAGGGGAAAGGTCGCTGGTGATCAGCTTCACAGGTATTCGGTTATATTCTGTCGTTGGGTGCGCAAATCCGTATTCGGAAAAAATCGTGAGGTCGATCACCCTCACGATGCCTGTCGAATCCATGGATCGATTGCGGATTCGAAGCATCCACCACTCACCAAGCGATCGACTTCGTCAGCGTGGAAGGCGCCAGCAGCGAGGACAGCTCCACAGCCTACGTAAAGCCTTCGGTATTCGATGATGATGATACCGGTTCCAGTCAAGGGAACAAGCCGAGCACGCAGTTCAAGAATATAGTTATTCAAACTCTTTCATCGGTTCAATCCAAGAAATTCGGGACGCAATCGAAGGTTCGGGGTAGCATACAGCTCTCCGAATGTGAGTGACGCTGCGAACCTCTCGAAACATCCTCAGCTCCCAAGCGAAGAAACCATGCGCACGAACCCAATCCCGCAGCGGGTGCTCAATCTCGAGGAGCATGTGAGCACGTCGCAATTGTATGCATCCTTCTCGCCCTCAGTTTTTTGAATTCCTCCGAAATCTCTCTTCGATATCGATTCACTTGCTCTCGAAATAGCACCGTGGGGGATTGCAGTTGTTCCTACATACTATCGGATCCGCGTGTCAGGACGTCTGCCTGTCTGTCCGTTAGTCAGTCAGTGAGTCCGTCAGTCTGTCGCTTGGTCGGTCGGTTCGTGCCAAGAGCCCCAGGCCGCTCAGTGAATGAGTTTGTTCTGAGCATATTCATTAAGCTAAGTGTGTTTGTTCTCTACGGAAAGAGGAAGCAGCTGCAGGAGCAGCAGCAAGAAACTCCATCTCGCTTCGCTTGCTAGCGGGTTGGAGCGGCCATTTTTTTGATTTATCATCAGCACAGCGAGTAGTAGAGCTGGTACTTGCTGAGTAAGAACAGGACCCTCCATTGATTATTCAGAAAGCACGAAGCGTACGAACTCTGTGGACATTGTCAAGCACCGCTCGCTCTGAGCCACGACCTCGCCCCCTGTTCCATCTCCGTGTTGACCCCCGAATTCTCACCTGCCGCTCACGCGCCCCCCCCCTCCACGTCTCTGCGCTCTCGCAGAGGGAAAAGGTCTCCTCTCGAGCGCACCTTCTCTCGGGCGAAATCCGATCCCATCTCTCGCATTGAAGCTCATTGCACGTCGCGGCGACGGGAGCGTGGGCTCGCAATCGAGCACGATCAGCCTCCGGTATTGTACCTTGTTTCGTTCCGCCTCCCCCTCATGTATTTCATGATTCATATTCAGGAGCCGACGGCGGGCTCGCGACGCCGCGCTTTTCTCCAAATGGGGACCAAGGCGAAGTTGTGAGCCTCGCTTTGTGGCAGTCGAGGGAATTTGAATTTGTTGCTGCTGCTGCTGTGAGTCTGCGGTGACACTCGCATCCCATTAGGCGGTCAATTTGGCTTTGAAGCGAGATGTGGTCATGCCTTGCTTGGTAAGTGGTTGGGCGTCGCAATGTTGCGAAGCCAACGTTCGTAGCCTTCCCCTCCCCCGGGGCTGCTCCGCTCGCCAGCTCGTTCATTCGTTCCTTCGGCCGTACAGTCGACAGACAACCAAGGCGAGCACTACAGGAAGCTTGACAGCCGAAGCGACCGACCGACGCAAGGCTGCGAGTCTCTGATAGGCGTGGGCGTAAGGGTCCACTGAGCCGTTCAAGCCTCACATTCATCGAGGGTGGCGCCATTTTTACCCCCACTCGCCAGACTGAATTGCGCATTCGTCCGCTCGCTTGCTTCTTGGGCTCCTTCGCAACTGGCACGGGTTTTTGCCGATTTTTGTATCGTCACACTGGCTGTCCGGTCAGTCCGTTCGCCGCTTCGTTCGTTCGTGCTTCCGTCCGTCCGTCAGCAGGGCACGCGGCTCTCCCTGTTAGTCTGGTACGCTGTTGACTGTCTCTATCCGAAGACGAAACCGGGGCAAGCAACACGCTTTCGTTTCCTCGTCGTTACTTATATGACACCCGCACGCTTGCCCTCGCGGACGCATGTCCATTCCTCAGCCGAGGAATCCGTAAAGCGAGGACTCAGGCAGTCGGCCATAGAACGAGCAAGAGAGCGAGCGTTTAATATGAATCGTTTCGAGGGAACGCTTCTCGTCGACGTTAGCCGAGGCTCTCGTTTCTTTCTCTTCTTATTTTTTATATAGCGACCCAAATTCTGGCGATGGCTCTCCGCGACTTCTTGGCGTCTTGAGGCTTCCCGGAATGCTTTCGCCCCTTCTCAGCCCGACCGCAAAAGTTCCTCTGGCAGGGTATGGTCTCCTCGCCAGAATCGATCAAATCTTGCTGTTTGCAATTCGGTAACGTGTTCGGAGAAAGCCTCTTGCCTTTTCGCTCCCGCGCGACTGGGTTAAGCCTTCTTGAGACTCCCTGATTTCGACTCTTATTATGGCGAGCCATACACAAGAGAGCAAGGAGAGAGAAGCGAGCAGGTGGCGCATTACATTCTTCCGCCCCTCAGAGTTTATCTGAGTTGCCCGAAGTCGGTCCGACGCTTCCATGGGGAATCGGCAGCGACGCCGCATTACTACATATCACCATTTTGTCACTTCCCGGACCTTTTCAGAAGTCGCACCACGAGCCCCGCTCGTCAAGCGAATCAGCAACAGCAGGAACAGTCGGGAGTAGGTGTCATCAAAGGCGTGACAAATGAGCGAAATCTGGACAGACTGCTCTGCCTCCTGGGACGGATGAGACGGAACAAAGGTCTCCTGACGAGGAGGGCGACAGTGGGTACAACAAGACATGCAGCCGTCCAAGTGAGGGACTCCGAAAATGACGTGTACGGTCTTCTGATGACAAGGGTCAGCACTCTGTCGAGCGAGCGGGGAGCTGTTCGTGACGATTCTGTGCGACCCATGAGGAATGTTTTGGAATACTGACTCTCGAACTATCCCGTCGTCTTAGTGGAGGAATTTTCGCAATTTGGAGGTTGTTGCACCGCATCTCCACCGAGCGGGGGAATTCGTCGACTTCAGGACGGAAACGGCGGAGGGAGATACGGGAGAGGAGAAAAAAACAAATTCAGACGCACCGGCACATCCTTTCCGTGCTCGTTCCTCGGCTGACTGCGCGAGGAAGAGGATCGTGAATTCTCTCCGGAGCTCGCCGGGGGTGACAATGACTCGGTAGTCGCGGCTCGGAGCGGCTGAATAGAATCTCGTTTCGAGTCGGTAAGCAACGGGTAACAAAATTACATTTGCTCGCAGTTCTCGCAGAGCTCTTAGCAGATTTTCCCTTTCTTGTTCTACGTAAAGAAAAATCCTCCCTAGCGCTTGGAGGAAAGGCGATGCGCTGGGAGCTCATCTAATCTCTGCCTGGGATCCAGACTGCCGTCGGGGGTCCTCATCCGAGGACGCGATGCGAGCGATCGCGGAATTCGGGCAGATGAGTTGTATTAGAATGAGAGAGAGTCTGGCAGGCCGATGTTCGAATAATCATACTTGTGGAAGGGTCCCTGTTCTAATATTCCGAGCAATTCGTATCGAAGTGTGGGATTCGAATGTAGGTCGAACAAAAATGCGAATTCGCGGCCTGAAAATCGGTGTCCTCCCTCATTAGGGTCCCCTCCGCTCCCACTCGTTCTCCGATTTCTATATAAATGGAGCGTCCAACAGCTTCTAAGAGGGTGCGTGGGTTCCTCCAGAAAAGTGTCAGTCAAGCGGAAGGCGAGAAAAGCGTGGTGATCGGTCAATGGCAGGAGAAAGACTCTGTGATCTGGAAATGGGGAAATCACCCTAAGCGAAATTCGGGACATCCAGAAGTTTCGAGGATCCCAGGAGTCTCGAGAAATAGAGTTGGTCGACAAGTTCTAATGGAGGAATCGAGGCTGAGCCTCTTCAGAACCTATGCTCGGGGAAAAATTGAGCGGGGATCATCATTTCGCAAAGCAAGTAAGTAAACTCCGCTCTACGTGAGTACGCCATGGATTCAACACTTTGGCGTTTCTCGGATCCATTGGATCCCCTTCCTCAGCCTTCGCAAATCCTGTCGAGAGCACTCCTCCTCCTCCTCTTTCAGTCCCTTCAACGTTGTTTCATCGTTGTTGCCGCACTGACGTGTCTGCCCCTCTGTTTAGGACGGGATCAAAGAGAAACTGCAGCCAGGAAACCGCTACTTCTCTCATTCGTGGCGTGTTGGGTTACTCCCATTTTTCATCGTTAATTTTGATGCTTGGGCTTATTTCGTTTGGCGTAAAATGACGTGCTGCGCCCCGGCCTGCTGCAACAGATGCATGGGCCTACATTCGTGTGATATGAAAACTGCACAGGCGCTCGCGGATGGGGATAGAAAATACAGACAAGCGCACCCGAAGAGCGAAAGAACTCGTATGTGCTTATTATATTGGTCGCTTGAAACAGAACCTGTCGAATCGTCGGAGGGCAAACCGCTTTGCACAATCAAGATGGAACCCGAAAACTCCATCAATCCATTTTTCGTGGATATCTGCTCGTTATAGGGAGTTTTCTGAAAATGGGGAAGCACACTTGTAGGAAGAAAAATGAATGGTCAGGGGGAAGACGGCAAAAAATCTCAGCGCACGACCCGAGCGGTTTCTCTAGGTAGTCCGTGGACTGCGATTTGGGGGCGCCTCACGGCCATACAACCATGGACGAATCAGTAGAAATGAAAAACGGGATGATTTATTCGACCATGAATTCTGACAATGATTTATACAACATTAATCCCTAGGGGAGAGCAGTTGTCTACGTTCCTCTCCAGCCGCCACTGTAAATGATGCGAGCTTGTGTATTTCGTCCATCATTCCTCGCTCAGAATAATTGTTCTCTGTATGAATGGCGACGCCTACATACTGGAACATCGTAGCAGTCCGGGTCACTGAGGTTGTTTGTCCTTCTTCCGTTTATTAAAAATTCTCTCCCGCTGCCGGAACGCCGAATGTCCTCCTAGGCTCTGACGTGCTTTGCAAAATGATAGCCGACTCGGAATCGATGTTTTGCGACCAGGCTCCGAATTTCATAACAGAAATAGGATACTCGAGGACGCTGGAATCGTCATGTCAGATGTTTCTCGAAATGACAAAGTTTACCGGGACATCGACCGGACAATACAAGGATCGACCGGCCGATCGTTTGTAAGGCATCCCCGATAAGAGGTGGTTCAAAAGATCGTAAAAACTGAGTGGGTTCTCCTTGCTCGGCTTTTTCTTTTGATGGCATGCCCCTGGGGCAAGCAAGCGCACTCATCCACCCCTCAGCCGCGCAATTGAATCCGGAAGCGCCCGAGGTGGTGAATTCAGACAAATCCATCCATGCAGCTTAGAACGTCATATTGAAAGGAGAAACAATTTTCCACGTTCACTTGCGGTGCTCCGCCAGTCAGACATCTACGTGGAGCCGCTCCCACGTTGGTAGATTCCAGTCGCTTGCTCGAAGAGACTCCCTTGTAAATAGTTTCAGAAGAAGTGATCCGTCAGTCAGCTCTCGTACCCTCACCGTCCGTCTCCGCACTCATTCCCCACAGACAAAGGATTCCTCGGACACGCTCTCATGGATTCCTTCCTCTCTGCCGTCGTCCTACTGAGACGTCTCCGATCACTTCGAGCGCTCCTCGTTCGTTCGTCCGGTCGACCGACCGAGCGAACGGCCGTCTGCTGGCCATTCGTCCCCGAGGATTTCAGTCATGGGTCAAGAATTTACAAAGCCTTCCAAATTGATATTAATGACTAGCCGGGGCCATTGAAGTACTCAACGACTCTGTCGTCGAACAGAACTGGAACAATATGCCTCGGGACACAATGACGTACGCGGCTCAGATCTGCATCTTCAGAGAGATGGCTCTTGCTCTAGAACAAATCCGATTATTCGCCGCGATTTTTTTCTCTGTGCGCCCAGGAAACGCATAATCAAAGATCTTCAGTACGCGATTGTCGTAGTTGGAGGACATGTACGCGGCTCTAATAATCTGGTTCCCTTAATCACGTGTCTTGTGATCGCGGCTCAGAGACCGACAATGAGATCCGGCAGATGTCGTGACGAGGACAAAGAGTCAAGCACGTGCATCCGTCGCTTGCAAAACATCTCAACTACGCGCTCCTGCATGTTGAACGTTGATTCAGGCCTTTGAATTCGTCCCGAACTACTGCGAATCGTCGAGGCTCAGGGATAGAGAGAATTCCATGATATTCGGACGTCATGTACTCCTTCGCTGGAAAAGAGACGGGAAATTCCGTCTTATCGCTCCCTTCCCGACCGGAATGCAGGGAATCCGCCGCCTGCTAGATCGAGCTCTCTGACTGCTCAAGCGGCGAATCTGCATGTCCCGAGTCTAATTATGCTTTTTCTGTCGGACGGCTAAGGTCGGTCATCACCGAAGAGGTATTGCTTCGAAGGACGGAACAAGAGGACCTTTCCGCCAACGACTTCCCAGGAAATCACTGACGAGGGATCCGCGAGAATCGGGCGCAGATTCCTTCACTGAACCAAGTTTTTGAGTTCCCCCCCTGCTAGGAAGAATTATCGAATTGAATAGCCTACTTGACCCTTCGGATCTAGCTGGAGCGGATCGATGAGGAGAAGGACTAATGACGGCGAAAATAATCGAAAACTCCGCGTCCGTTCGCAACCCCGTGACTCTCGCTGATACTCCAGGTCATGAACCTGAATTCGAAATCGGTCCTCAGCAGCAGACGGACAGACTCGTCCCAGCTCCGAGACGACGTGACCTTTTGATTCACCGGGCCGGGCATTGGGGCGTAAATTCGAACAGGAGACGCTTCATTTGGAGTCGAGCGAGTCACTGAGCATTCTTTGCTCTTCCTAGACGGCCTAGAGGTAAACACAAGAAGAATGTGTGTCGGTCTTGATCGAAGCCGAAGAGATGGGGAGGAGTCGAGGATGAGTCGAGAGAGTAGGGAAACTCTCGCAAGACAAATGCAATCTCCATGAAGTGACCAAGTAAAGGCGCTGAAAGTGGCCGGGGGCTTTTTCTCTTTTCTTCTTTGCCGCTCTCCTGCCGGCATCCCTCCGTCCGTCTTTCTCGATCCAATTCTATGCTAAAAGCTTCTTGAGAAGGAGCTTCGTTGGCAAGTGGACTAGACAAAAAAAAGACAGACTCCGTCCCTTCTGCCACCGCGTCGCTCTGATGTGGGTCGAATATACAACGCGTCTAGCCGGCGGTGACGCATTTAGACCCCTGCGTCCGGAGGGTCATCCGTCCATTGAGCAACCCTCGGGCATCTTCAGATTTCGCTCTGGCTCTTTTATTCGCCCCATAAGGTAGGATTCACTCATTCCGGGCGTGAGGGAGGACGATGCCTGCAGCAAGTCTGCCGTCACGGAGTGTCATACATGTAGGACATGCGCTGTGGATTCCAGAGGAATCAATGTGAAAATCGAAAAGGAGTGTGGGGAGAATTCAAGCGGGGATGGATGAGAAACGGAGAGAGGATAGCACCTCACGGAGTTTCCTCTTCTTCAATCGCTCCCCGGATCCCCTGCTTGCCCGTCCTGCTGATAGGAATAAGCTGCGTCAGGTTTCCAGAGTGGCGGGCAGGTTGATTCTCATCGAGAGCCCCGGGGTGAATTTCGGAATTTCTCAACTGCGTTGATAGAAATCGGACGGTCGTCCTGCGAAGAGCAGTCCAAAGCAAACTGAGTGTCAGCCGGGCTCTCTCCATCCTCTCGGAAAGGAATGTGTCACTATCACGACCTGTTTGAATATGTGGCAGAGAGTCGAGTCGAGCTCGCTTAGCACAATCTGAAAGTCTTCCTTGCTCGGAGCAAGATTCCGTTTTTGATTTCTCTCCGACTAGAGAAATCCCGCAGTCGCCTTGCCTCAGAAGAATCTTCCCGACCGGAACATCCTGATTGGCAGGAATAGACTCCGATGCGCGGGGGTACGCGATAAATCGGCAAGTTTCCTCGAGACTTCATCCTTTCTCGGAGCGTTCATGAAGCATCGATACCGGTCACATAAACGCAGCGAGCTCGAGATCTCAGAGGGTCGCTTGAGAAAAGTTCGCGAAAGAAGTACGGGTCGAAATCGCGCTGCGGTTCCGGCTCCGCTTCGCTAAGTCCCGGTGAAACTTCGGTCGGGCTGCCGGTCGGCCGGTACTGCTCACATTTGACGAGAATAATTCATGCGGTCGGCTCTAAGTCGATTACACTTAATGATAATGGCAGCCAGCAATCCGCCAAGCGAGCAAACCTGCTCTGTTACCTTGGCGGTCGGACTGCTATGAAGTGCATAATGCATCTATGCCTAGCTCTCGCTCTTGTGTAGTGTCGAAGCTATTTTTGTTACCATCTCTCTTCTCAAGTCAGGCTCAAACGCTTTCCCATCAGGGAGCGAGTTCGAAGAGTTTCTCACATCCGATACGGTCGGCAAATGAGCATGGATCAGAAATTCAGATTGTCACGCGGCTGACGGAGCTGCTTCTGTCAAGTCATGTTGACATAATGCAGCCGTCTGGTGTTGACTGCTCGCTAGCGATCAGAATTCGGGACGTAGGGGAATGCGCATTTTCGGTCGTCGTCGACCGAGCCGTAATCTGGAGTCGTCAGCCGTGTTAGGATGGTATCGCTGGGGAAGAGCAAACATGCGATGCGGCGACATTGGCGGATAATGGCCGGGGCCGTCTTGAGCTGATGGTTAGAGCCTCTCGATGGTCAGAGTTGCGACCCGGCTTGGATTTTCCTCAAAAAAGTCCCTGATATATGTATAATCGAATCGCTTGCAGGTCTCAGCTCAAATGAGCTTCGAGTCGGAATTATGTCAGACAACAGACTCGGAGGGACGCCTGGTCGCGAGACGATCCTTATACTTATTTTTGTAAACTGTCTCCGGGGCTGGGTAAAGCTCCGTGAGCCCAATGGCGGATATTGAGCGCCCCTCTACTCTTCCATCCCGGAGATCCCCAACAGCGGCTGCGAACGCGGCCTATTTGGCTGTCTGAGCATCGGTCTTGAATATATTATACAAAATGTGGCCGAGGAGACATAATTTGGATAATCGACTCTCGGATTCAAGCCCGAATGCGAAAGCCTGCCTACCTACATAGATGGAGCGTTCATCTCGCAAAGCGTAAATGGAGTGCACCTACCAATCGGTCATATGCATACTTTGTTCCAATACCGATCGGAACTAGGTTGCGAGCCCGGGAGGGAGAGTGAAGATATCCCTAAGCTCCCCGTCAAAGTCTCGAGCTGAGCGGGGTCCGTTTCTTTTCCACCGAACTCATTTTTAGAAAGAAACGGAAGCTCCCATTTGAGGTTCGATTATTATCACGGACTCATATCACACTCTTCATCAGCGTTCCTCTAAGGGGAGTCCGCGGGGCCCAGAAGCCCTCTCCGGCTTCCCCTAGGCCTCCGAGCTCCTTCCCCGTTCACCGATAATAATCACGATGTCTATCGACTCATGAGGGGGACCAGCGGTCTAAAATAATTTCAAAAAAAAATCGACGGTGGGGAACGAGTTTATCAAGATGGACTTACTCTCCTCCTCTCAAAAAGATCCTTCCACTCCGACAGGTCGGTTCCCTCCGGGAAATCGAGGTGCTCTCGGGGGTCCCCGGCGCAAGGAAAGTTGGGAAACGCTGCTCTACATATTCCGCATACGAATGTCGAGCCGTATACCGGTATTCGGGACTTTCGCTAACTCCGATATATTGAAGCTGCCCCTCGCGCACCCTTGTTGTGAGCACTGTTGAGGGTGGAAGTATCCCGCCGCTGCCCGGCCCGCTCGGTCGCTCGAAGTGTCCTAATGTCGTTAACGCTCATTTAAATTTGACCTAACCTCTTCGGCGACCGAGTAGCTCCCCAGCGTGCCAGCTCTATCAGCCCTGCTGACCCATACTTAACAGTAATTAGATTGTTATTAGAAAATCACAACGTGTCGGCGCCAGCAGGTCCAGACCGAAGAAATGATTACATATTCATACACGCTCGCCCGTTATCGCTCGTTGGAGTTGAACCAAGTCCTCGGCGGCTCATCTACGAGCGCTCAAAATTCAGAGAGAGGGCTAGGGCTCGCGCTCGTGGTCTGCAATTCTATAGAGGAAATACATATCGTCGCCCCTCTTACCCCCACCTTCAAGCGATCCACGCTGGCGATGCTGTCAACGACTTTCCGGATACGGTGAGCGATGACCGCGACTGGAAAACTGTCGCATTAGTACCCAGAACTGAGTTCGAATTTCGAAAGCCTCTCCTGCCTTCTCCTTCGCGCGGTCCACACGGCGCCGCGGGCTTAAACGCGCCCAGCTGGGCAGCGTACTGGAAAGGAGACCGCAGATCCGTGTTCCTGACGGCCGGCCGTCGTCCGGCGCCAACGTGATCTGTAAAGCTTACGATACCGCGGTTGCCTGACGTCTGGCTCAGCTCCTGAGGCCTAGCCGGGAGTGGATCTCATATCCACTTATTTTGCTCCTCATTTTTCCCTGTCTCTCCCTGCTGTGTCTCCTGTTGTCGTTCGCCGTAACACGCGCGGCACTCTCCGGAGTGCTCGTTGTCGGAGTTGCCCACACGGTGCCAAATTAATGAAACAGGGTAATTATAATAAAATGCTCGACTTGCCGCTCGCTCGCTCGCCGGTGCTTCCCTGGAACTGGCTGGCTGTCTCACTTCGCCTGACTGCCGCTCGCAAGTGCACAAAGTTTCGCGATGTCAACAACAGTGGAAAGAATGAGGCTTTTAACGAAATAACGACGTGTCATGCTCAGCGAGCGACAAATTTGACTAGACCTATCGAGTGCACTCCGCCAGCCTCTCGCAGTACCCACATACTCAACGGCTCGGAGTTCCGGAAACCGCGTAGAGCAGGATGTTCCGGGAAGAAGCCTCGGAGTCCGTGAACGGCGTCTGACGAGGATCGACCCAACGGTGGAGTCTTGAGCCTCTCGGATCCCCGGAATCGTGAGCGGAATACGCGGCGAAGGCGATCGTCTAAGGAGCTTTGGCTCGGAATTTCGGATTGGATGACCGCACAGTGAAAGTAGCCGACGACAATCCCCACTGCTGATCCATTCAACTTTTTAGATTTGATGGTTTTTCGCCGCGTCCAAAAGCAAGCTTGGAGAAAGCGTCTGCGAGGGACTGACGACGCCGCCGACGTTAATATATCCGGCCTGCGATGGAGGATGAGAATGAGATCAAAGTCCGGGCGTGTCAGAGCGGATCTCGGGGTGACAGGAGGATCTGAAACGGGATCCAGCGGCTGTCTGTGATGGTAATAGTAAAAGGAAAAAGTGAAGTCGCGGATCTCGCTGCTGCTGTTCCTGTTGAAAAGCCGGTTCTTCCCGAAAAGAAGGAGTTTGCCCCGTGTCCTGCTCATGTTATTAATCCGAAGACCGGAGTGAGACGACCGATCAAACAAGCAAGCTGACCGACCGGCTGGCCGGCTAGCTGGCTGACGAGCAGACGGACAGATGGGTCGGACGGCCTACGAGAGGAACACAAGACCGACCGAGAGAACGATGGTCTCGAGAGAAGGTCCGTTTTTTCCTTTCCCTGGACAAGCAGCGGAACGACTCCCCTGCTGTCGATATTAAATTTCTGAAGTTTCGCTCCTTTCGTTTCTTTTTTTTCCTTCCCTTTTATCAATCAGCTGTCGCCAGCAATTATTATTGAGATTGGTCCATTGAAAAGAATAGGCTGAGCGAGAGAGTCCGAAACGATCGGTACGGAGCGGAGTGCCGATGAAAGAAGCTGAACGATTGGAGAACACAATCATGCTCTACTTCACTCTCGTTCGCCCTCCCGCACTCCTCACTTAATTCTGTATTTCTCCAACTGGAGAGCCTGACGCTCTCCATACATTGATCCTCCTCGTGGACTTCTGAGTGAGACACGACGGCCGATACAGGAAAGCTCCAATTTTCTTCGGTTCCATCGCCGGCTCTGGAACAACGAGGACCGCCGCAGATTGGACTTTGAATTCTGCGAGCACTAATTTCTATATTTGAACGGTTGGCTGAGCTCATTCGCCGCCCGGCATCGAGCGACTCGCGGTGCTCCATGAAATCGAACAAGATTTTAAATAGCACACCTCGACAACAGCTGGCGCAGGTAACAGCCGCCGTCGCAGCAGCAGCAGCAACAACAATAGAAATCATTTGGGGAATCGACAACGTATGCCTCGAAGTGCCGAGGAGCAGAGGATATTTCCGCACAGACTTATTCAGCGAGTCCACTCATACCAACGCTCACAAACTCATTCCCGGTCCGTCACTGCATTTCACTCGTTCGAACTCAGATGGATTCTGCTGCGATTCGCGCTGCGGCTCCGAGTTATTAAGAGAACTGCTATGATTTCGAGACCACGCTCCGGACACTGTCTAAATAACAAAGAGTCAAATATCGCGGTCGAGAATTCAACAGTCGATGAGATTCGGCTTATCCGCCCTATCCAATATCCTGGTCGGAAGCGCTTTATCCGCACGATCGGTGGGGGAACGGAGCTCATCTGGGGGATACTCGAATGGCGAAGCCTCGTACCGTGCACCGCATGGCGAATCTCCTTTCGTAGACCAAGAGAGAATAAAAGACTTCCGAAAAAGACGCGTTCCCTGTATAATGTAAGCCTGGAGGCTCCATAGCAGTAGCGACGGCCCGAAGTTTTACGAAGCTTTCAACCGAATGTAGTTTCAAGTGTTATTGACATGTATAAAAGGCTCCGACGTCGAGCGTCCGTACGACGCATCGTCTTACATTGTCTATAGTCAATAATGTTCGTGAGCAATGTGCGTGATGGCAATGGTGGCGCTTCCTTGATTTTGCAGCAGCGCTTCTCATTGTTCCACCGGTCCTTTTTCTTCCGTTCAGTGGAGAGTTTTGTGTGCGAATCACGTCTCTAAACGCGGAGCGCGCGGGTTAGCGAGCGAACGAAGGAAAGTCTGAGTGAGTGGGCGAGAGGCCCGAGCGTCGACGTACTCATCCTCGACTGCGAGGCTGTTCGCAGAGGGATCTGCTTTTGAATTCTATCCAGGTCGTGTCCTGAAGATGTCGGTAAGGATTTCGCCTTTGTCGCAGCTCCCCTACATTCTTCCATTTGCGTATGCTGTCGGTGTATCAGCCCGCTGACTCGAGCTCAATCGCCATGATTTCCTTTTCCATATGATCAACATCTACATAAAACACCGACACCATTTTAAAAAACTACCTTATGCCCAGTGGACCTATGGGACAGGGAACCCGGAGCTCCACATGGGCTCGCAACACGAACTGAGTCGGGAGCAGGACGTACCGTGAAAATCTCATCGATGGGGATCAGGATCACACTCCATGGCACATCGAGCGCGGCTGCAATTTCCACTTAAGAGAGAAAGATACCGCGACGGATTTGAATTCGAGGCATATCACTCGGGGAGAAAATCTATACGATGCCGATGGGGGGTGAAAGTATGCTAGGATGCCTGCGGATTCGCGTCAGCACAGGCAATAAACTCATAGCACTAAAGGAACGAAGCTATCTGTGGCACAATACATCAACAATACGAGCCCCCAGGGTATTTTCGCAAATTTCAACTAACAACAATAAGTGCCCGAGCCGGCAAAGTATTGAACACTACCTCCCTCGGAGACGCGACTTTCCCTCATTCCCCCTTCTCTCCTGCCCCCAATCAACAATGAAATACCACCTGTGGGTTGCTCAACGAAGTCGACGCGTGCGACGAACTTATCGCAGCTCGTCCTCCACGTACATATGCACCTCGGAACTCATGCTTTAGAGTGATGGATTCCGTGCTTCCGAGGCCTCAGTAACTCAGGTCTTCGTCGCTCGAGAATAATCAAGTTCTCCCCGATGTCTCGACTCCTCGCATTGAACGTTGCTCCGCCTCACGACGCGCCGCGACTACGCCTTATACCGACTTGGACGCGGGAAATTCATATTCAGCCGTGAGGTCTGCACCCCGGAGTCAAGTGCCTCCAGAACCCCAAGTCTCCACTACGGAAAAGCGGGTCGTACGTCGTTCACTCCTCTCGTTTTGCAACATTGCTCGTTTTGCTGGCTTGATCGCCCGTTCGCCCTGGCATCGGGATATTTCCGTCTCGCTGAAGCCTGCACTCCGCTACGAGGAAACGAGCTTGCGTTGCGATTCACGAGCCTGCAGACTCGGAACTCACGCGAGCTAGCCCGTTATTACGGGTGCTCTCGTTGATCCGCGTGACGATCGACTCTCGTAGTCACTTCCTCTATCCCTGAAGTCTATCGAACTTCGAATCATCATCTGTTCGGGCCGCTTCGACTCGTTCAGGGTAACGTCGGATGAGGAGACAACGGTATTGGCTTTGTCTCCTTGTGTACCGAACGGACTGAAATTGCACCCACTTCGAGGATGGGTGGCTGATGAATGGTATCACTGAGCTCTAGAGGCAGCGGAAGGGCTTGGTGGCAGCCTAATGACACTTGTATAAATATTTGCAAATCCTCTCGCATTCCCGTTGAATGCCATGTCCTTCGACCGGGCAGCCAGTCGGACTGAAAGGAGGCTCTATCAGTCGAACTGGCTTACTCGAAGCGCAGTGAGGCAAAAGCAGGGCATTGCATATAGATTGCCTGCTCAAGCCACGATAGATAGTCTACAATCTGAGCTCGCAGACTTCCCACTGAAATGCCCAGACGGAAAGAGGTCGCGCTGGTTGACGTGCAGCGTCAGTTTAGGGGATCATTGCGAGGGCATCATCCCGACAGCTCTCCCCGTCTAGAATAATTCAGTCGAGGGGGTGCGGGAGCTCTATCCGGACGCTCAAAAGCCGGAGGGCGCCTTCGGTCTCCGGCTAGAAACTTCGTCAGTCGAGGTTGTGCTCGATCGTTGAAAATTCATCTCACATTTGAGCCTGTTTGGAGAAGGCTGACTAGACTTGTCTGTCTCCTCGTCTTGTTTCGTGAAGCAAAAAGAAGCTGTCGAGGTCGATGAGGGACATGGAGACGAGGAGGTATAGGATGGGAACTAGATCCGATCCGCTCCCTTTCCGTGTTTGTTCCCCGGGCATCCTCGATATTGAATTCACGCGCGTCCCCTCCAAGCAGGCTCCCCGCTCCCGTCCTCCCCGAATCCGGGCCCCTTCTAGTGTTTCCCGCCGGTTCTCCATGTCGGTTCGTTTTCTGACGGCGAGAGTCAAGGACGAACGGAATCTGAGCCTTATGTGCAACGGGAGAAAACTCCTATGTCCTGGTAGTGCACCGCTGCTTGACAATCTGAGGAGACAGGAAGCATCCGAAGGCCAAAAAGGGACCCGAAGGATGTGCCGATGATTCGCCTCTGCTTGGTTCTCGTGACGTTAATCATTTGGAGATCGAAAAAAATATCATACCATGCCACGGTCTGAATCGGCAGAGAATATCCCAGAGGCCCGCACAAGTTCTTACGCGGATGTCGGCATCAAGGCCTAAGGGGTTCGCCTATCCACTCATACGCTTGTTGTAGCGGAAAAGCGCTCAAAGAGTATTCTGCTGCGGAGATCCATCAAGTAGGTCGTGTTGGGTTCGCTCGCTGCTGTAATGTTACTCTATTGTTGAACGTTGGCTTCTGACTCCGATGTCTTTGCTCAGTCAGATCGAACCGAGCCACCGACCAATACCCGTACAGGCCACCGGCGAACGAACGCAGTAGTGAGCGAATAGAGGAACGGGAGAACGAGCAGACGGGCAAGCAAACCCACGAACATACACCGTCGATCCTCGGCCAGTCGAAATGAATTTGCCCTTCTAGGGCTGCAGTTAGAAGCGAGATCGGTCGCCGGGTCTTTCAGTCTCGGAGCCAGACAACAGACCAGTAGGGTTTCTGTGTGCACAGGAGAAGCCCACTTGGAGCAGCAGCAGCCGTGGAACAAAACTCACTCTCGTTGTAGGGTCGGTTGCATTTGCCTCTGCACTGCCTCCTCTCTCGCTAGAGGAGGCAGCGAATTGCTCGGGGGCTGAATCCAACAGCGAGAGATTCTTCCGAGAGGAAAATGAGCGACCAGCAGGAGGAAAGGAATAAGACCGGAGCTGGCTAGTTTGAGGGGAGCCGAGCATGCTCTGCTTCGGAATCCTCATTACTCGCAACTGGCAAGAGCGATGGAAACAGCAGGAAGAGGGGAATAAGCAGTGAAAGGAGCCCAGCGCATTCTCGCTGGACCTCATTGGATACCAGTGCTTCGAGGAGAATGATGCGACGCCTTTCCCTGTCTGGGGTCCCATTTGCAGCCTCCCAATTAATTTTTCTCCGAAGTTCTTCGCCTGCCCTCTCCTTGCAATTCGAATTCCGTGTGCGGAATTCCTCTTCGCGATTCGAACCCATCAATCTGACATTCTCCCTCCGTCCCACATCATATCTCTCCAGATGCTCCCGAAATATTGATACGTATTGAACAGGCGGAGCACAGGTTCCTGGCGAGAGTCTTGAGTCGAGATTTCAATCTTGACCGAAAACAAAGGAAAACACTCCGAATGGAGTCCCTCGGAGATTGGGCGACACGACGGCTGCGAGGAGACCGCGTCGAGGGTTGGTCGGGTGGATTCGTTTGGGTGGATTTACACGTGAAAAAATTAATTAAAATATTTGGAACTCTGCTCTGTGTGAGTGGGGTGCGTAAGAGACGAGAGGAAGGAAGAATGAGACCGAATAATCCTCAAAAGCGTTAAGAGGATTGGAACCAACTCGCTCGAGGAGCCAACTCGCTTCCTTATGGCAAATAAAGTGGCTGCCTCAGTAATTATAATTGAGCCACTGGTCTGAACGTATGTCAGCCAGTCAGTTCGTTGGGTCATCGAGCGAACCAGCCGCTTGCTCGTCCTTTCCAAGTAGCGTGGAGACAACTCTGAATAGAGACGATCTCTGGTGAGCTCCGATCTGTCATAGATATCCCGCACAGCCTTCGATGTTTTCGAGAATTATCCAGACTCAGGTGAGCGAAGGAATCCGATTTGCATGGACTCAGGAGTTTTATGGGAGCGATGAGTGAGATCGGGAGTCCTCATTCGAGTTATGGGAGAGCCGGTTTTCAGAGAGAACTTCTCGAGCTGCTGGGAAACGGAATGCGGGGGAAGCACAGGGCCATTCATTCCTAGCGCTGAGAGATTCTCATGAATCACACTTCAAAATCATCGATCCGGAGTCTCCTCGCGACAGAATCAGCCACGTAATTGATCGACTTGAAGACATTTAAGAAGGAGAAAAAATTCACTCCGCTTGCACTCTTTTCGGTAGACTTCCGATATCCTGACGACTTTGTCGGCTGAAAGTCGGAGAACGTCCTCCAGCGGCGCGACGCTCAGTTTGCGGACTTTCATAAACGCGGGAGCGAGCACCGTCCCAGAGGAATACGCCGCATTACCAAGCACATCTCTAAGAAGAAACCGGATGCTCCAACGGTCTTCCGGTGGCCTTCATATGATTCTTTGGAGCTCGCATCAAACTCTCTGCAAGCAGAGCAAGCCCGTGTGTCTTCCTCGTCGATGCCTCCCTCACGATGGACGGAGAAAGAAGAGCAGAAGTTCGGGATCTCTCCTTCAGGAAACTCTGCCGAAAAATTAATCTCTATCGACGTAGCTCACCGAGAAGATAATGGATTACAAGGTCGGAAGTCGAAGGAGCCGCTCTTGGTCGGCGACGTCGCCGCCGTCAGCGACGGCACGGCGGTCGCTGGTACTACATACTTCCTCGGCGAACAATAATTGGAATTTCTCCGAAGACTTGCTCTACCGATCAGGCTCCTTCTCACGGATATGATCCATCAATGTTTTCCCATCAAGTCGACATAAATTCGCAAATTCCGCCTCCCGGCTTCGGAGTGTCTTTCGAGGCAAGAAAAAGTTCTCCGAACTTTTCTTTCGGTCGTAGCTCTCATACGTGTCGCGACAGGTATTCACCATCTGGCGAAAAATTCCCTTGATACAATCCCCGGTTTGCCAGCGGAGCAGGAGCGAAGATTTTCTATCGAACGAACGACGTGAGCGAGAAAAGAGTGCGCAGAAAGACAGGATTTGATGCCATTTGATAAAACTTTATGCGGAGGATGTGCGCGATCGGGAGCCTTGATTCTGTGCCGAGAATCTCGATCGGATGAGGCAGGGGGCGCGCGAGAGAAATCAGAATCTGGAACGGGGTATGCGCAAGCGTCGAATCAAGCCACTCGGATTCTCGAGCTGGAACACTCCCTTAAGTCACGCAGTCAGGGAAAGAACGTCCGTCGGCGGCACCGTGGATTGCGGCAGCTGGTCAAAATTCGCTTCGACATACCTACATCCAAATAGCCCTAATCGTATTCCTGAGACGCTAGAAACACGGGGCGGCTCATTCTTTTCATCTCCAGCTCCCGTTAAAATCATCCAAGACCAATTCCGACTTTTTATCGAGAAGAAGTTCGCCGCTTGTCTGATATTCAAGAGTCGATTCGTATGTGACTCAAACGGGATAGCTCTTGTCAGTTGAGCATCCTATCATTTTGGGGACACTCCTCTTTTAGCAGGGCACATTGAACCCCTTGCCTTGTTCAGGAGTAGAGGAAGTATTCGGAGCCAAAGCTCGGAGCACTGAGTTTTCGGTCACTCGGGACCACGAGGAGGATGCCCAGATGTCAGCGCGTCGTCGATTCGCTTCGGAGCTTTTTAGATAGTTTCGCGGATAGCTCCGAGAAAATGGTCTAACAAGAAGAAACATATTGCTGTCACGCCATGACGGAGCTTATCCGTCGCGACAATCGACTTCTCGCTCAGGTCGCACACCGTTGAAGGCTACCGAAGGAAAACGGAGATGAGCAACGGAAGAAGCCCAAGAGCGGAGTATCTTCCGAGTGGAGCTCGCTAGTCCGCCTGCTGCCCCGTCTCCGCTGCGTTGTAAAAAGCGGGAGAAAGTAGTTGAAGCAGCTCGATCGACGGAGAGGTCTGGGCATCCTTCGCGTGAGAGTGGTAGACACTCCCAGCTAAAAATGGCTCCATTTTCTCCCGAACGACGACGCCATCGCCGCCCATGCGACGGACGGCAGCGGGCTCCCTCCCTTGGCAGTGATAATCTGAGCGGAAGTAGGGCGACGCCTCGTAGGCGGAAATAATTTCAACCTTTTTTGTTGACGGAGGAGGAGAGAGCGAATCGAGCATCCGCTCGGCTCATCGGCCAGCTTGCAAGGCGACAAGCCAGCACGCCAGTCAGTCAGCTATCTTAGGTTAGAACGCCGGTTCCGCTGCGTTCGATGAGGCCACTTTTGAGAGAAGATGCCTCAGGCTGAAATTCTCTTCGACCGGACGCCCCTTGGTCTATCTTTCTATTGAAAACTCACGTTGAACGACCCTAAAAGCAGAGCGACGACCCCGAAAAATCTCTTCGCGAATCTCTTCGATGAACGCGAATTCGTACCGGGAATTCGGGATTACTTGGTTGGAGTTTCCGAAGATCCGTTATCAGCACGATGTGCACTCCGCCGTGTTTCCGTCCGCTCACTCCTCGCTCAGCATGGAAATATAGTGCCTTTCTCGCACATCGCAGATCAACGCGAGCTGCTACTGCTCATCCCATACTCAAGCTCGTACGGAGGTTCTGCCCCATCCCGGGAACTTCTTCGATGTTTTGGCGCGATCCCGCGCAGCAGAATGCCCCGATCAGAAAAATCCAATCTATGGTAGAGCGCTAACGGCGCGGCCCGCAACGCGCCAGCGCATTCCCGCAATCCGCTGTCGATGTGATTTAAGGTGAGGTGGTAAATGGAATCACATCCCTTGTCAAACTCAGGAACGCGATATGGGGCCTCATCGATAGGCGGGGGCCGCGGGAACGGCGCATCCGGGAGAGGCCTCGTCCGGGGGACAGCGAGACCGCACTGCGACGCATAAGCAATCTAATTGCAGGTAAGAACCTGAGAAGACTTTTGCCGGGAGAAAAACGAGTGGGGAGTGTGGTACATCGGCTGCTACATAGGGAGTAGCCGGAACGCTACGGATCGAGGAATCGGAAGGAAGAGGGGAACGGAAAGAAATCGAGGGAGGAAGGAGCAACCGAAAGAAGGGAGCGGGGCGTCAATCATCATTTCGCCTCATCAGCGTGTAACTCAGCAGTTCCCCCCACAGTCGAAGATCGTCCATCTTTGTTCGTCGAAGCAAATGACTTCGCTTCCGACGGAGAAGACGAGAGGACGACGCGATCATTCTCTTCTCACTTGAAGACGTCGCGGTCTCTAGCGTCGTCGCAGTCCCCCAAATGGATGGATGAATGAATGGATGATTCCACGAACGGAGGGAGACATTAAGGCCCATCAAAACTCAGGAGTCGGCCGTTTTTTAATGAACTGAGGCGGAGCCGAGAGGAACTTCAGAAATAGCGGGCTATCGAAAACAACTCGGGACGGCTGTTGGAACCTTGCGGCTTTCGTTCGCAAACTCATCTGGTTCTCGACCCGTTTTGAACTCGCGGGTCTTTAGATGATCGGTCGGTAGGTCGAAAGGCTTCGATCTGACAGGCGGAAGGCTCTCTCATGAGTCATGAGTTATCTTGCGGGAACTTCGTCGACGGTTACGAGGTGAAGCAGTTGTGTGGGCGTTGGCTAGGGAACGAGGAAAAACCTGACGAGATGAGACCGTCGTCGTAGGCGATGATGACGTGAGCAGAAGTAGAGATGATGTCGTAAGCCTTGAAGTTGTCGAGGAAGCGAACTCTCGTTTCGAGCCTCGACAAGTGACAGTCAGTCAGACACCCAGTGATTCGGAGAGCCGCATGGAGAGTCGGCAGGCTGCTGCAAAGGCAACGCAGGGCAACAAACGTTGGGGTAGTGCGCTCGCTCGGGAGACGCTCGGCAGCAAAAGCAAATGCCAGAGTGGATCCGACATAGACTTTCCGCCGCTGTAGCGATGTCGCTTGAGCTGTCATCCAAAGTCAGATTCTTCATACTCGTAGGACGCTGCCGAAATTCGGGGAGATATGGGGAATTTCTCCAACAGCTCATCGATGTGCGTCGGCCTTGTGACGAGAACTTCCGCTTGCGACCATCGATGCAGAACTTGCGTAAACTTCTCCAGAACACCGTCGCCGAACTTTGATAGGGAGGAGCTGATCTGAAGGGGGAGCTCGTCAGGGTGGGTAATGCTCGCCCTCCAACGCGTAGAAATCTATTCCGAAAGATCGTGATCATCTGCAGTCTTTGTTCGACTTCCCGTGTTCAGTTCTACTCAACAATAGGAGCTCATTCCGGTGCGGTGGCCGATCCGTTTGCTCCGAGATTGAAAACCAGGTCGTGGGGGAAGATCATATGAATGCGATTCGTCCACGGGATCGGTCATGGGGGAGTCGCAGCACAGCACTCGCTCGAAAGGGGAGGATAGGACTAGATCCTGAAGACCATTGAGCCCTCCGCACCGAACGAGGGAATGGAGGGAGTAGCAAAGCATTGGAGCTCGCGCGGAGTTCCTTGTAAGAGATCTCTCTTCGATTCGGAATTCCGAGTTTGATGCAATTAAAACTCCGCAACAATCGGAGCAAACTTCGGACAAAAGACTCACGCGTTGATCAATGCTCGACCGCATGAGTGCTCCCGCTAACACATTCGACTTCGGAGATCGGGGTGGCCCGCTTCTGCAAAGCTGTTCGGCGTCGCGCGTCGTCTCAATTCTTCCTCCTAACAACGCTTGGATGAGGAAGGCGAGGGAGATTGAAGGGCTTGTCAGCGTTCGAATTGGTCGAGCTGTCAAAAAGACGTCTTGTCTTGAACCGCCTCCGGTGGAGCTCACATTGGTCCGCGCGGAGTTCTCCCGACTTTACCTCATCGTTGTCTTTGCCCGAATCCTCGCCACGGGATTTTCCCTCCGCTCTCCCAGCGAGTTCGGATATCCAGCAGATGCGAGTCCCGCATGACATGACCCGGAATTCTGACGATTCTGTGTCGCTCGATCTCGAGCCCTCTAAGTCTGTCTCATAAGAGAGCAAGGGATTGTCTACAGGATGTGTAGTTCCTCTATGATATTTCAAACTTTCCGAGACTCCTTCAGTCCCTTCATGAGCTCAAACTTCGCGGCGCGGCTTGGCTCCGCGCTCAGCGTCTCACTGATAGCCGTTAAAGTTGAGTGAGGATGAGCTGCTCAGCAATCCTCTCTTCTACCTCTCTCGCCATACGCGTCGCAAAACGAAGTCTGGCGGATGCGTTCAAGGGGCGTCGAGGAGGCGGCATCAGGGAGCGTCGGCGGCGGATATATTTGCATAAAGACAGCAAACAGCGGTGCGGCAGCAATGAGAACGGCCGTGGAGTATCCGCAATCCGCTACATTTGCAAATGAGCACAATGTTGTTGTTACCACCGACTCATGTCTTCGCGAGCGACAATCGTACTGCACTTCCCCTCGACCAGTCTGAGTTTGATTCGGTTGATCCTTTAGATTGAGAGACGCAGCAGAAGGTTGGCTCGCAGCGGATGATGAAATGAGTTATCGAATGCTCTACCCAGAGATTCCTGAGCCTTCACGAAACATATCGTGTGTGACAGAATGGGGTCTCATCTCCTGATAAGTCTCCTCGAATTCCTCTCAACTCGCCAGAATTGTTTTGCCGTCCACGAACTATTCGGGATTCTGCGGATTTCCTCCCGAACGCCGGAGGCTCCGTTACAGGAGTGAAACTCACTAGCTCAATGTTGGCCAGACTTAAGGGTAGGGCATATAGTCCCTCGGCCCCTCAGCCCCCGCTGAATACGCCTTCGCATGTGAACCCATCCGCACTGAACCAACGAGCTTGCGGTGAGTCTACTTTCAACAGGCGGAACCGATAACATATCCACTCCGCCGCGCCGGCGGAGCCGTCGAAATTTCCGGTGTCGATCAAAAACACTTTCTTCTTCCTCATGTAGCAGGGAAACAATTTCAGCTCCATCACGTTCGATACCGATCAGGCCGCGGTAGCGGTCTGAGTGAGTGAGCTGGATTATTCTCGTTCCAGACTCCCGATCCATCATTTCTCCACCACAATATTTTATGCAGAAAGGAGTAGGTAATATGCACTCCTCCCGAGGTTTATTCGTCATTGCGTTCGGGGGGTAGGATATTCGGCGGCTAGACCCCCGCTTTTGCGAGAGGAGGTGTCCGCAGACCCCTCGGCAATGCCTCTGGTCTATTTCGTGTCCCGTCGGCAGATCACGTCCTCAGCTGTCTGTGCGATAGATTTGACAAGACACTGGTCGCGATCACCCATGAACGGTGTGGAAGTGCAGCAATCTTCACGCTCGGCCCTTCTGAGGTGTTTGTATAAGTTGCCACCGGAGGCTGGGCTTGAACTTCAAACAGAGAGTTCCGGAAAAATACTCAGCGAAAGTTGTTTCTGTTGTTATTGCTCGCCTTCCGCTCAACAATTCATGTGGGATTCGAGTTCAATCGTTCACACTTCCCTCATCGAACCTAGACACGTTGACAGAGGAACGCCTCGGCAAACGATTGCGACAGCAGAGCCCAAGTTGCTGACGGGGCAGTGTTCCTCTGGGATGTGCTACTCCCCCAAAACTCTCGAGGAGGAAAGTCTTCACAGTGCTCCTCTTGTAGAGAAAGATGAAAGACAATTCCTGAAGAACGAAAACGAGCCGAAATGAGATTGCAACGGACCATTGCGGAAGTTGATATGAGGATCTCGAAAGTTCTGGTGACACCACACCGAAGTCTTCCAGAGTCCCCAGGGAGCTTGGTAGTGGAGTTCTCGAATTCCATGATTTTTTGTTCCCCCCTCGCTCTTTCCCGGATGATCACCGATGCCTCAGCTCCGAAGCCTCCGAAAATATGAATTTCAAGGGTATTGTCTTCCCCTTCACCCCCTCTACAGCAGGGTCAGGAGGGGGGGGGGGGGGGAGTTCCAGCGCGGGACTTCTTCTCCTTCGTCTCGGATTCCGTCATCCAATATTCGCCTAATCCGGGTGTCCGAGTCGAACCCTGATCTACGGTTCAGACGCTTGTCAGGCTGAAACCTCAATTCTGATTTCCAAGATAAGAATCGTCGACGCTCTAACGCTTTTCCGACGTCCCATATGGAGCCTTCCCTCGAGATGATTGAAGGGAAGCGAGCACATGAGACCCCGTTGAACAAGACTATCGCAGCACAAGCCGCGTGAGTACAAGAACCTCTCGGTCTGAGCGTCGATTCCGTCCGGCTATCTGCCCGCCCGCGCGTACGGATGAGGTCGCAAGCGGGATGGGGAGACAGCGCCGGGACGATGGGAGGGAACGTGAAAAATCGAGCGACAGAATGGGAGAGAGCCGCAGACGCGCAATAAAAGGAAGACTTTTTTCCCAAGTGTTTCATCCAGCACGCATTCCATCTCAATATGGTTCCCCTCATGATCGATTGAGCAGCCGCTGCCCGTGCTGAAATCGTTCGAGACCCCATGGAACATGCTGGAGCTGCGAGTTCGGGCGGGAACTCAGGAAGTAGTACTCCGACCGGATCTTGGCCTTCAACCGAGTTTGTCCTCATGGAATCTTATTGCATGGATGATGTTTCCCAGCCCAAGAGACGGGATGGGGCAACCATCTGGGAAAGTCTGAGTGACGCGTCGCCGTAGTTTTCCATCGAAAACGGCATCCGCCAGATCGGAGTCCGAATAATTCAGCATATTATGGACTCGTCTTCTTATCGTACATACAGCTCCTGCACACCACGATACCGAAGTTCTGCACTCATTGAAGCGGAAGAGTCAAGTCTTGAGCGTCGAACTGTGTCTTCGACTCCAGAGGAACCAGCGACGGCTGTTCTCGCGGCAAATGTCGTCACCGAGTGGAGCACCGGCGATGGCGACAACAATTATAGCTCTCCACGGCTACGGATAGATGCACACGTCAACAGCAACATCAGAGGATGGCACGCACGGACGCCCTTTTTTTCACTCCCCTTCGGAAGCCCCCTCTCGCTCGCCCATTCACCTACCGACAAAGCCCGAGCCCATTCGTTTCCCCGTTTCTGCTCGGCGTGGGACGGGGGCAACGAGCAGAGATGATTCTTAGGAAGCCGATGGGCACGGCCGATGGCCAGCCAGTTGGATGGATGATTATCGCAGTTGTTCGTATCGACGATATGTCGCTCACACGACGGACAGTGCAGCCGAACAATGGAGCAGCAAACTGTGAGGACCAGTGCTCCTCCCTTGTTCTTCGAAATGACGGAACCATGTGTGTCCAGCCAACACGGTCGTCCGCAGCGGCGGGATCGTAGATCGAAGAGCGGGCCAGTTGGCATCGTGGCTCAGTCACTCAGTCAGTCAGTTCAACGATCTGACATTCCGATATCTCGCGCGGTACACTTCCTCACTATATCAGACCTTGTTAGACATGAGTGCCACTTTTGCAATCGGAACATGTGACACTGTAGACGCGGAAGGGAGTATCTCGCGTCCTGCGAGTAGGAAAAACTCCCCGCCAAGAGCCAGGAACCTTGGTACACGGTACTCCTACCCATCCCTCTCACCAAGGTATACCAGAGATCGAAATTCGTCGAGCTCATAACACCCTGTTCCAGAGGGAGACCCGGAGAGCTCCCGAACATGTGGGTATCAGTGGGATTCTGGTGAATCTGGGAGGTTCGACTTTTAGAATTCACAGATGCAGGTGCGATATCGTATCGAGATTCTTCGGCGGCTTACTCGCAGGATTAGCCCGGGGACTGGACAGGTGCGATAAATCTCGGAAGCCCGTCGAGAAGATGGGTCGAGTGGAAACATCATCTCCATCCTCGACTATTAACTCGACTCTAACCGATTGGATCCCCTCGGGGTGTTTTTCTTTTCATCCCAACCCTCGCTCCCGAATGCCGTGTCGGAGGATCTACTCGTCGTGCTCCAGCACGTTTCGGAGCTCTCGGTTCCGTTCACTTTTGTTGTTGGAGATGCCATGGGAAGAGATGGAAGAGGGAAGGCTTAGCGCGGATAACCGATCCGAAAGGAATCCATGGAGTCGAGCGAGAAAAAGTGGACGAATCGGCACGGCAAACGGCAGACCTGTGTGGTTCGAATTCTATTTCGAACAGAATACCCATCCTTTGAATCCGTCGACGGCTGTTGATCCTTTCAGATTCCAGGCCCTCGGGGAACGGAGGAGGCGCGGCGGTACCAGCTCGAAATTCAATCAAACATCCGACTCTTGGATCTGGTAGATCTTATTCAAACATTTCAATACATGTACCCTCGCATTGAGATTCTCATGGAATGCAGATGCATTGATCGAATGATGCATACGGAGAGAATGTGGGTCTTGGGAACTGCGCTCCAAGAACTAAACTTCCATTACCGGGAGAATTTCGCCTCGCGTCGAAGCTCGCAAAGATGACCCGATGTCCCCAGCATCGGCACCGGGGTCTCGTTTCGAGTAAATCGTCGTCGAGAGACCTACACGCGATTCGACCTCGATTCCGTACATGCTATTCGGAAGATTCGTGAACCGTGGGAGGAGGCATAAGGAGCGAGAATTTTTCTTCCTGCCCATTCTTCCGGGAGTTTCCTGGTGACTGTTCAATAGGCTAATACATATACCGGGGAATCCCGGATTTCCGATCTGTCTCTTGACTTCCTGCAATACTCTGCTGATGAATTTTTCGATACTATTATTGATCAGGGGAGGAATTCCGGACGGAATCGAGGAATCGAACATCTCAAGAGTGTAAAGTTCCGACAGATGGCCTATATCCGTTCTCTCCTCAATCTCCCGAATCATCGGTGGGTCATGTAGGTCTTACCGAAAGATCGGGAGTAGGGATCCATCCAAAGGAACTGAGGCCCCGGGAAAAGCCTTTTCACTGACAGAGAGCACCACGCCATGGGCCTCGCATTCTCGAGCGTCCTGCGAGATGGAGCATTGTCTTGGATGCCCCCTGGTCTCGCGTTTTTCCGCGGCCGCGAAGGCGTCATTTTTCCACTGTCAGCGGAGGCTATCAACAAGGAGGTCCGCGCGTGAATGCTGGAACGGAAAAAATGCGTCCTCAAACATTAAACGGCCGCGGAATCCATGAATATAATCCGTGGCGAACGACTTGGCTAGTATAATTGTCATGGAGCGCGTGTAGCGCCATAAAACCTTACGAAGCCAATGTTTATTACAGCCCGCACTCCTGGCATGGTCAACTCACCGCATGCCTTGGATAGGATATAAGCCTCACTTTTTGAGGGCAGCGACGCCCGCCAGTCAGTCGGCGCGGCGGCTCGCCGCGTCGTAGATCCGCTCGGCTCGAGCAGGATTTTCTGGTCGTATAGACGTGACAATAGCAGGAGATGGTCAGTTCTTCAGAATGAAGAAAAATGGTGCCGCGGTTATTGCAGTCGGTGTTAGGCGTTCCGACCTGCTGCGACTCTCCCCGCTGTCTCCATTCGACCATTCTGCTCTCACCGACGACGCGACGCGATGGCCCCTGAGGTCGCACATGCGCGGATACGACCCGCAACTCCGTGGTATGTATTCATTGGGCTACGCTGAGCCCGAGATTCCGTTCCGGCGACGGGGGTTCGAAAATGTCTCTCTCGTGTGAGATTAACGTCGGGAGAACACTGTCCGTCGTAATGACCTGAACTCGTTATGTTGTTCTGCCCACCGCCGTGGAAGGAGCTGTCAACGTCCCCACAGAGTGCGTTGCTACTATGTCGTTTCGATAACAGCACAATATCCGAACTGGAGTATGTTGTCAGCGTCGACGTAGTTATCGTTCGGTCGGTGCTAATAACGGTGTGCCTGCCCACAGGTGAACGCGTGGGCCCGCCATCGATGGCCGGTCCGCAATGAAAATGCCTGAATGGCGCCGCTGGGTGGTTGAGCTTCGAAGTGCACGAGCCCGTAGCTGAACGAACGATGAAGTGCTCAGGGGCGTCAACAATAGTCAGCGAGAGGCTCCCCTTTGCATGGAGATCTTTCGTGTGGTAAACCGAGATAAGTGGTTCAGGCCACTCGAGGCCTATTGGATTTATTCGACGAGCATTCAGGATTACCGAAGGCAGCTATTGGGCGAGATAGCGGGCGAGTAAGAAAAGGGATTCTTCTGATGTTGATGCTCTACTCGCCGCTCGCTCATGAATGTCGGACGATGAACGGAAGAATCAGTCGGCTCCTGCGACCAACGTAGGGAGCTTCGGAACTAAGAGCCCGTGAATCGCAGCATCAGTATCCCGGAGTATCCCACCGAAATGATTCCACTCCAAAATCAATCAACCAGCCAAGCAATCGAACGATCAGTCAGCGAACACTGACTTCAATTAAATCGTTTTCCCCGAGTCCTCTGTCGGGTAAAAATGATTTGTGCCATCACTCAGCTGTGGTTTGTTTACTGGACGAAGCGGCGTCTGGGGAACGGAACGCAACCGGGGCCGTTATCCTCAATGAGATTCTTGTCGAAGAGTAAAGAACTCAATAGTGGGCTCCGAACCTTTTACCGTGATGCAGACGAAATTATTCCTCTAAATGGTGAGGTGTTGCATAATTCGCTATCTTCGCCTGTGGGCCCACTCTGGTGCATCCGAAGTCGCACGGAGTCAACAAGTCAGCGTTGCTAGGCGCAAAGTCCCGTTATGATGTCGTGATGAAACTGCAGACAGCATTCAGCATCCATTACACGGGCGACGGAAGCAACAGGGGCAACCTCTCACGGACACGTAAGCTGCACTCACATGTCAAGCTGACAGGATTCCCATTCGCATTGTAATATCGCAATGGGTTCCTCTCTAAAAACCTCCGCGTCAACAGCATGCAGTGCACATCAGCTCTCTCGAGTCGGAGTTGCCGAATTCGTCCTAGCAGAGTTCTCATTCAGCAGAGTCGACGTTTTGCGATCAAGGGAAGATATATTCACCCTGCTAACTGCAGATTCCCGTCAACAGACCCCCTGACCGAAGCCATCAATCCCTCAATGTTCCCACCACTATCCTTATTTCCTCGCTCGGCGAGCTGTAGGTTTCTGGGGCGCCGCATCCGGATAACGTGTTGTTTCGCCTGTTCAGTGGTACGCGATCACATTCCTGAGGTGATTGTGAGCCAAGTTCTCGAAGGCCTTCCAGTAGAGATTGGAATCTTGGATTCTTTCATCGTATGTGTATAACTTCACACAGAGGTTCTCGACTCGGAACGACAAATACCAGTTCAGATTCTTCCCTCTGAGTTTCGAGCGGAGGATCGGCATCGAAGCGTATGCCCGTCGCTCCTTCTCGATCCAGTTGCCTGCGGCTTTGCCGGCGAGACCTTCCGCGAGAATAAATGCAGCGAAGATAACGTCCAGTTTTCTTTCACCTTCCGGATCATTTATAGCGTCAACGAAAAATCCAAATTGTTCGGCAAGAATCACCGCACCTGCCCTGAATTCCGAAGCAACGCGGAGAAATTCGCTCTTATCTGTTTTGATGAATTCGCGCATTTTCGATGCCAAGACGAGCGATTTCGAAATCGAAAACGGAATTTTGCAGTTTTCATTGACAGTCGCGCAAGCGGGGATACACCTCGGACACTCGGTTGAGGCGGTGGAGCGGATCTGATCACACCAAGCATTCATACTCGTGGCACCTAAGCCTTCCCTTGACAGAATTTCCTTGACGTCCGACCACGAGTTCTTGCACTCGTCGACGTCCCCGCCGTCGGGTCCGATTGCCGATTGATCTTCTGCGCGTAAGTCGTCTACGAGACCAGCGAAACATTCGCTCGCTTTGTACCAGGCCGAAGATTTCTTCATTCGCAGAGGGAGCCGGTATTTGCAGGTGGCTCGGATTCCAGATACTGCCTCGGGGCTCAAACCAGCCAACAATGAAGGAGACTTACTGTACCTTAACAGCAGAGAGGCGAGGACTACGCCAAGGAATATCGCGAGAGCGAGCAATAGGCAGCGAGGCACAGTAGGCTGCAGGAGACTGCGTTTCTCACCAAGGTCCGCTCGTGACTCTGTCAGGTGTTTTTTGACTTGCTCGCGCGCATCTGGCGGGATGTCTGCAGAGGTGGATCGGAATCTGCGGAAGCCTTCATTCCGCATCGCGAGGTGGGCGGCAAGGGCTTTAGCAGGAACGAGCAAGCGCCGAGATTCCAGAAACCCGAGCCCGTTTGGATAACGATGTCCATCGGCAAAGAGAGAGATAGAGACGAGAGCGAGTTCCCTCTCCCTCCGCCCGAACGTTGACGATGATCCCGACGGAGTCGCGACACCTGCGAGAATTGATGGAATTCCGAGCATGGAATTTTCTCCCTTGGCTATGGGGCTCTCTCAAGTGCGGCTGCGGGCCAGTGCGTTACGTGATTGTTTTGTTCCGTTCAGCTCGGAGAGTCTTACGTGTGGTATGTTTTGGCAGAGAAATCGGTCTCTCTTTCGTGCACATCTCCGCCTATCGACCCGACGCACGTTCCTCCATTAGGGTCGGAGAAAAGGGCTTTTCTGGCTGCTTCTCCTGTTCTCACCATCACCGCCGCCGCCCGTACCGTCATCGTCTGACGGAGTTCCTCTCACAATCTATGAGTTACTCGCTCACCGACTCGTTGTCTAGGTGGGCACTCACAGACATGAACAGTAACACACTCTACCCACTCCACCTTTTTAGCCGGCAGTTACGCCCATCGTTAACGACGACATCATTAGAGAGGTGGAACGTGGCACAACGTGCTCCCTTTTCCACTTCTTGCCGCATGAACTCGTTCAGCTCGTCTACAACTTCAGAGAGGCAATCAGCAAGCTCTCTCTATTCGTCTTTTGCTCTCAATTCCGTCGTCATCGCTCCGATGTCTCGGATCAAGGGGGAGAATTTTCAATTTCGTTCCCTTTCTTCTTCAATCTCAGCCAGTCGACTCAACGGACGAGAATACGGAGATGGGAGCTCGATCCGAACGATCCATATCGGTGCGCGTTACCATTATTCGATCTGCGCTCGACGGATCATTGTGAATCGTTGGCGATCACGGGATTTTCGTAATCGTCTAGTCGATCTACTCGGTAGGAGAATTGTCACCGACTTGGTCCTCGCTCGCTTCCGAGCGAAATTATCTCGTCTTACCCCTTCATTCTCTACACACCCGCAGCGCTCCCCACCCAATGTATTGAAACTCGTCGGAAGAGTCCGATTTGTCAAGGGTAACGCTGGTCCCAGTCGTGCGAGGCAATTCTCTGGAGGACGCTCAACGAACGTGACCTCAGCTCGAATTACCGGATCGATTCGATCGTTCGGCGTCAGCGGCGAGAGAAAAAATGTTTGCACAAAACAGCATTGCGCCATACGTCGGATTTCCATTCGCGGGGATCCGCCGCAGATCAGTGTGGAGTCGCGCTGGAAACAGAGAATCGCACGCCATGTCCTCGGATAATAATCGCTCCTCTTCCAACGTCCGGCCACAGCCTTCGGCTCATAAATCCTCCGGAATGAATGAAAGTACCCCATTCGCGTAATACGGCACTCGGCTGCGGAATATGTACGAGAGACATCTTTCATTCAATCACGGACACTTCACAAAAATGAAGGATTCTCATGGGAGCCGTAGCCAACGCAGCATCACAATAATGCCCCTTCCACCCTCAGCGTCAGGAAAGATTCATTCTCGAGTCTGCGGCTGGCGGGAGAGCACAGAGCGGTCCACGTCGACCGCATCGCCTCATGAGGCGTCACCTTGATATAGGTACAAGCCCATACGAGCCCGCGTCGCCTTCCAATCGGAACGTCCCGTCTCGAAGAGGAAAATCATACCGAAATCCGTTTTTAGCTCCCGCAAGCCGCCGTCCTGATGCGTCTTTCCAGTCTATCCGTTTTCAGGCTCTTCCGAGCAAATGAACAGGCGTGCTAAACGCGCGTAGACAGCTTCCTTCGTTTCTTCGTTCTACTCGACGACAACAGAAGCAAAGGAGGTGGCAGCGCGGCGAAGGCCGAGACAACTTCTCTCCCGTCCGCGCTTTTAGTTTCTCGTTAGCTTTCAATATCTACACCGAAGCTCTTTTGTTCGCCCATGTTTTTACCTCGTCTGGAAAGGGGCCAGGGCCATTTTTCTGCGTGAGCGTGGGTCAGGGAAGGTTGAACGGAACGCTTTCTCAATCGGTTTCCGGGAACCGTTACCTTAGACTCTGCAGGAGCGGACGCTTGTAGAGCAAAAAATTCAACGATTCGCGGATTTCGGATAGCACGATTATGCCGAGCCCTTCTGGACGCGACGCCGAGTCGGGCATAGTTGTTAACCAAGGTCATCGAGTTCAAACCTCGATCGCTGTAGGCGAAATCTCATTTGTCTCATAAGAGTCAACATATTAGGAGAGTCTGCACTTGAGCATGTCGGAGTGTGCAGACTCTCGTCTTCTCTCAATGACGGCGGCATTCGCTGACGGAGCGAAAGAACCATACCACAACGACTTGAGATAATGGCTGCGACGCCGACGTTTCTGAACCCCAGTCTTGTTGATTGTCTCTATGTCTGACCTTTCACTCACCGATTGATCGGCTCCATGTAAATATCTCCGTTTGGAAGTGACACGCTCTCCCGCACGTATGTCGCCCCGGTCGATATTCATGAGTCGATTGAACTTCATGAGCGGCATGAATAATTGAACAAAAATGTTAGGTGTGTTGGGCGAGACGAACAACGAATCGGTCGGAGACCGGTTCATTATCTCGACCGCGACCGATAACGGTGTCTCGCATCTGAGAATCGAGCGAACTTCTGGGAATCGAGCTCGAGGCAGCTGATGATCGTGACAAAACAAAGATGAAGCTTGCAAGAGAGAGGGTGGAGAATATTTCTCGATAGTCGTGGAGCTAGCGGACGAGTTGTTCAGGTCAACGAGGTCATGCGATGTGCGAAAACGACGTAAGCGAGTTTAGAAGCAGCGTGTTAGGTATACGGATGGCCGCCCGCTTAGTCGCTCAGAGGGGCTGGTATGCTCCTGTTGGTGGTGTGCAGGATAAATCATTTAGATCGTTCTATTCTCATATTGTATTACACTACATATACGAAAAAGCCTCCAACGGCCAACTCCATGATGAATAGACGCTGCTACGTGCAGTCTGCGTTTTCGCCATTGTGCCCATAATTAAGCTCCATCTCATGCAAGGCGACGGCGATGGAGCCAGCCAGCTATATCATCTGCATGTACCTTATACTTTCACACTGTTACACTCTCATCACTGGCAGCAACAGTCATGACTGTCTTCGGAGATCTGCTCCGGCAGCTCCTGGAGCTCCGTTGCCCCTTTCCCCATTAGTCTGAAACTTCAGCAAGGATAGGAAACAGCAGAAACCGTCGAGTTGCAGTCTGATGCTCGAAGTCACATTCTCCTACACGCGACAGAGAGCATCAACGACTATACGGACGAATGAATGGATGGACGGAGCACGCAGGAAACTCATAATCAGCTTGAAAAATTGCTTGGGTGTTTCTGAGGAATTCAATTTTGAGGATCGAGATACGCTGCCTCGAGAGCGGCCGGCGGCGCGGACGAGCGCCCATTTTCGACGGTATGAGCTCCAAATGTCCCTCAGTGATCGGCATACGATCATTGGCCTATATGATCCAATATGCCGCGCGGAGAATATATCCAATATATTATCCGAAAGATGAGTCGTTCAGACCGGCGAAGACAGTGAGCGGGCTCTCCGCCGGGCGGACAATGAGGGCTCCATCGTTTTTCCTCCTCGGATGGGTATTCGCTGCGACTCTTTTCGTGATGTTCGATGATTCCAGGAATCTGTTTCGAAGAAGACATTCGAATGTGTGACTATCGATCTCGAGTCCATCGTCCGGAGATTCATAGCAAACCGCAAGTCGCTGACTCGAGCCCGACAATCGACATTTTGTCGGAGTTCGACCGCTTGATGGAGTTACGGTGCGTTTATTTATTTATTCCTCGCCAAAACGCACGTATCACGTTCCTCGACCAAACTCAGAGAGCAAAGGGGGAACCTACTCAAATTCCGTTCGTGATCGGAGGAAACTTCGATATTTTCCCCAAAGCTTTTGAAAGAAAAATCCGAACGACGAGGGCCGGAATGAATCGTCGTCGTCGTGAACTGAAATTCCGTCGTTTCAGACTAACCAATAGCCTTGACGGATCCAACAAACTCAAGAACGTGGATAGCCTCCAGTTCGGCAGAAGAAGCAATGGCGACGACGATGGCGGCTTCAGGAGAGCACGGACGCAAACCACCCACCCTGCGGCGACGGGGGTCCGCGTTCTCGACGAAATGATGATCCCTCCCTATAAGTACGAAAGGAAGGAAGAACGAAATATATTTATGAGGGAGAAAACTTTGTAAGAATTCAGTCCGGTCTAAAATCTCACTCGACTTCAACTCACGTCCCGAGAGATCTGGGCCGCCGCTACTGCTTTGAAAAGCGTTGCTCTGGCGCAGATCCTCCGACCGAGAGGCCAGCGACGCGGCCTCCAAAACTGCTGGCTCTGGGTTCCTTTTCTTTGACCCTCTGAAGTTGGCCCCCCTCAGCCACATGTTGCCAACACTGGCTCTGAGTCGACCCCCACAGCAGAGATTATTATTGCAGCATTATTATTCTGTTCTCAGATCTCACGGCTGAAGACGGAATCTTGAGTCCAATTGAATCGATTGACTCTTTCCGTGGAACAGGGGGGGGAGGGGCACTGAAACTCTAATGGGGATGGCGCAATCGTTCTGATTGATTGGCCGGCAATTCCGATGACACACTTCGTGTTTAATTTTATATCGATATTCTATCCTCAATAAATTTCATGTCTCGCTAATCATGTCGTAACAACTGCAGATCGGAAAAGGATCAATGGACGAACACGGGCGCCTCGACGACGGATTCCGCGTCGTCTTCGATGGGGTCGGGGTTGTTTTGTTTCTAGAGAAATTCCATTCGTTTTCTCTCCATCTTGTCCGACCGCGCCCTGTTGCTCGGCGCTGCTCGCTCGGTTTCTCGTTGGCACAGTCCTCTTAACGGGATTCTGCAGCAGCGGTGTTCCCCAGTGGAGGCTCTCGAGGAAGACGAGAATGACGTGTCGTTAACTTGAAGGAGGTGAGAGAGCTGCCCGAGACGTCGACGACGGGAACAGCGAGAACGACATTACGCTGCCGCCGTGCCGACTGAGGGAGAAATAGAACCGCAGAGAAGCCGAAGCTGCTAACAACAGGTGAAGTCACTTAACTCGTTCCCGCATTTTTCCCTGCTTCGTCTGCTCGTCTTGTCCAGGGAGGCTGTTTCTGTCCAAGAGGGGGGTCGGCAAAGCAGGAGACATGAGAGGCGTGACACGAGCGATGTCACGCATTGAACTTCAACGAGATTTCGTTCATTTCAGAGGATTGAGGAGCACGGGCGAGAGAGGTCGTTCTCAACGGACATTCACTGTGAGGGGGATTCTTCGATAAACTTGAGGAATATGAGGAAGAGGGGAGTTCATTCACGAGATTCGAAATATTCGGACCCTCGTCTCGTCGATACATTCGCTCCTCGACATCGGGGCCGAGCCCTCAAATGGAACTGTTGGGCGGCGGGAGAACTTGACGCCAACCGCTTCGACGTCACTCATTTGCTTGATAGCTTCTTGAGGAACCGATCCCGCCGCTGGCAACGGTCAGCGGAGGAGCCGGCGAGTCAGAGTCCCTTTTCGAAAGAGGAAAGAACCCCCCCTCAAGGACGGGGGTTTTTCAAGCAATTACCGATTGAAAATTGGATTTTCACGGATGTCCTGAGAAGCTCTCAGGATTCTCTTCGATCGAAAGGATCTTCCTTAACGACTTATCGCATAGTCTCGAAGAAGAACGGAAGCTGTATCTCGACTTCCTGTACGGCGTTCTTATAACAAGAGAGAAAACGAGGGCAAGAAGGAAGATTCCTGAACTTTTTACTGTTGTTCAGGAGGTTCACGAAGGCCGATATGTGGTCGACTCGCGTCTTGGTCGGTCGGTCGGGTGACGCTCGGGGGTGTCTGGATAAGGAGAATAAGGCACCAATACGTAAAAACAAGCCCTCAATAGACACCCGCTGTTTTTTCCCGCTCTATAAAGGTCGCACGCTTACTTATTTTACGGCGAGGCGTTCTGAGCAGGATCTTGGCGAGAGTCTCACAGTTGGGTCGGGCCGACTTAGAGACTGAGTCCAAAGCGTAAGATATGCGGCATCTGTTTTTTCTTGCTTGTCCCTCCGCTCGCATTGCATATCAGAGAGAAGACGCTGACATTTCAGAAACCACTCAGCGAGGCGGCTGGCTGGTCGACCAGCCGGCCGACTGACCGCTTGACCGGTCGGTGCACGCAGGCTGCTCGGTCGCTCGAGTTGTTTATGGTTGTCCAACTATTTAATATGAAACTCCAAACTTTGAGATTGCGATACCGACATCCATAAACAAAGGAAACGCGAGTGACCGAAAACGCTTGCGTCGCCTTGTTTTTCCGAGTGAGAAATCTCCGCCACTGGGGAGCGGAATTTCACTCCAAGAGATTGCGCTCGGGATGCTCCCCCCGATCGAAGCGGAAGACATCGGGAAATAACCCGCATTCCCCGACGATCTGTGGGTTTGAATAAAGTCGGAGTCTGATTATATAATCGGTTCCCATGAAATTTGATATCGTCTTCAATGCTCGCCCCCCACGGGGGTGGCTGTCTGCCTCGGGAGGGGTGGGGCGCCCACCACCGCTGATCCGAGCCCTTTCTGGGAATTTTCTCCATAAACAGCGGAGCATGTACGGGCTCGGACTTGATACCGTATCGGGTTGAAGCAAGAAACTCGAGCCCGAGCGATTCAAAATTCGTGATTCCAGGGAGAAGATTTTTTTCTTCACTGCTGTTGTTTGGCAAAAAAAGTTCATGGACGGCATGGAGTCAAGTCTCAGGAATCATAAATTGCTGTCGTTATATTTACCGTCCCTCACATCCCGGCGCAGCTTCGGATGGCCCTGGCTGCTCAGTGGACCCACTGACCGACCGACCGACCCACCGACTGACTGACTGGCTAGCTGTCGGGCTGGCTGGCTGGCTAGCTAGCTAAATAACTCAATTTGGGGGGCGAACCATCTAAACGGCAAATTATGACTTCTTGCTGTGTTCTAATGTATTCCCTGTAGCCAAGATCTGTCCCCGGGCCGGCCGAAGGGACATCGAAAGGGTGGAATTGGCCGACTTATTACCTAATGGTCCGATGGCTTGTCACTCATGATAGATGACGTTGATGCAATTACTTCGATCCGAACAGACATTTGTGCGCGTGTACGACAGTTTTGCCTCTCATTGCCTTCCTCTCCCAATGTAGAGCTTCCCCAGAGGGAACGCTGATTTCTGCTGGAATCTCTCAAAGGCATCTTGAAAGCGTTTCACACTGAAAAGAGTCTCCGCTGTCGCTTGGCAAACATCGCTCGCTCACTCGCCTGTGAGATGAGGGTCTTCTGAATGCGCTTCTTCTCCTCCTCCTCTGTCTCCCAGGTCTTTCCTGTCGCTGCAGCGTCTGCAGGAGTGCCTTAATCGGCTTGAGATATCACTCTGGATGGGGACGGGAGGGGATTCGAGGTTGAAGTAGCGTCATTCAAATTGGCTTAAGGCCCTCAAGAGCTTCGAGAGCCTTCATCCATCGCTCGTCAACAGCCATTCGGCCAACCGCGCGATAGGGGACAACTGCTCGGTGAAGGAACGGGACGGACAGGTACGATAAATATCACTTAAGCTGAGGAATGGACGTCTGTCCCGATCACGTTGCTCAGGTACGTTCTCACACCGAGTCGGCTCTGCCGCTAGCCCTCTCGAACGAGGCGTTTGTTAACCACTCAGACATGGGACTTGAGTGAGAATCGAAACAACTTCGGACAACACTCCACAGCCTCTCGAGTTCCCCCCACCCAGTGGCGTGCAAGTCCATGGTGCCGCCCGGGGCGACGATCGAATTTGCCGCCCCCTCCAATTCGTGCTTGCGCTCTTCAGGGGGTCAGGCTAACACTTCTGCGTTGGAAGTTTTCAAGAATCGAGTTTAAGGAGCTTCAATCGTTTCCTTGGATAGAAAATTCAGACGATCGAGGGAAAAACAAAGCACAAGTATATTATTCATGGGTTTCTTTGATGTCACATTGAAGGTTTCAAATGAGTCTTCTATCATTAGATGAGTAGCGGGCATAGTTTTCCGCAAACTCCTGAATGACATCTTCGAAATCGATCTCGTCGGTGAGCTTATGCTCAATAGATAGTATCGCAAGACTGTTGAGACGCGAGGCTCCCATGGTAGATCGCAAATGATTTTTTATCAGCTTTAATTTAGAAAAGCTCCTTTCACAGGAAGCGACGCTGATTGCTAGGGTTAGGAAGATTCGAAGCAGGACCACTATATTCGGCAACGAGCTTCCAAGCGCATACCTCTGAATGAACTGTAAGAGCTCGAAAGGACCTTTTGTCCTGATTTGAGCTTGTTCTTCGTCGTCGGCTGACGCAACAAGAGTCTGAAGCCGAACTCTTTCGAATACGAAAAGTTCCAAGTCGATGTCCTTTGAATGTTCCTCTAAAGTACAAAGGTAGTCAGCGTTCAGAAGGTTTCGCGGGATCAGGAATTCATATTTCTCGGCAATCGAGTGAATCTGATTGAACCGCGACTTGACTTCTTGAGTAATCCTGTCCATTGAGGCATACATGTCGCGTCGTATCTCTTGACTATAAGATAGCGAAGCGTCGTTCCGTCTCGTAGGTTTGCTTAATGGAATCTCTAGCTCTCCACACGTTTTCTCCGCCATCGTCAGAGCTTCCTCGACGAGCGTATCTCGGTTCTGGGTGAGGAAAAACTCGAGTGCTCTCAGTCGCAAGTCGCACTGGTGCAGATCCAGCCCCTTCGTCTGAAGATAGCATTGAGTGGAGTTGATCTCTCTCAGAACAGGATCCCACAAATTCAGGAAGACTAAGAAGTGGTGAGTCTGCAGAGCCCCAAGCAAGACAGCGGCGTCACCTCTGGTTGCAGCGTTCTCGACTTCAGTTGTGAGCTTCTCCAATACACCAATGATCCCAAGGTAGTGCTTCTTCACTGAACCAACAGCATCACCTCTCGCACTCCATCGAGTCTCGATCAGCCGCTTGAGGCTTCCTGCTACTGCGGTCAGCGCACTCCAGCGATGAGTCGACGAGGAGAAGAAACAAAACAGCTTCTCAATTACCCCGAAAAATGACACGGATCTGACTGATGCCGAAGCTGCGTGGACCCCGGCCAAGTTCAGAGAATGATTGCTGCAAGCAACAAATTCTGCTCCCGGATTTATATCTCTGATGCGCTTCTGAACGCCTGACCGATGTCCAGACATGACGGCGGCATTATCATACGCCTGGCCTCTACAGTGTTGTATATCGAGACCGTCCTTCTCAAGACTCTGCAGTATCATGGAGGTGATGCCGGCCGCGTCCTTTTTCTCTGTTTCGATAAAACCGACGAAAGACTCCGTCACTTTGACTTCCTTGCGTCCAAGATGACGTATCGCAGAACCTGACTCGTTTGGTCCTTGTGCGACGGAGTCAGGTGTGCTGTCGAAGATCATAGTGAAATATTTGGCAGTCTTGACCCGCTCAATTATTTTTTGCCGAACGCGTTCACCGAGTTTTTCGATGAACTTGTTCTGCGTTCTGTTCGAGAGATAAGTAAGTTGCCTCGATTTCGACAGCTGGACCCTTACGAGGTGCTCTCGCAAAACCGGATCGTACTTGGCTACCAAATGAACAAGCTCCAAAAAGTTCCCTCGACTGGAGTCTCCTCCAAAATCGGAGTCGTACTTCTGCTGCTCAAAATGACCTCGGAATGCTTGATTCTGCTTCGCGAGGTACTTCACTATGTCCAGCAGCCTCTGCAGAACTGCCTCGAGTTTCTCCGTTTCCATCTCAATCTGTCTTCGCCTATGATCGTCTATCGTCGCATTCTTCTCGAGTCTCATGCGCATCTCGTCCCATTTCGTGACCGCATCCTGATGAATGAAGCTTATCTCGTGTTCGCGAACCTTGGGGTTCAACTTCCACCATTTGGAGAAACCGTCGATCGAATTGAAACTGGATGTTTTCCCCCGGCGAAAAGCCGGCAGCAGAAACAAAAGAGAGCCGACCTCGCAGGTGAATACAGCATCCAGTTTCTCAAGACTCTCTCGTTGTCCGAATCTCTGCGAAAGAACCATTCTCGCGAGAGATTACGACCTCGACCTTTGGTGGCCTGGCCAGGGCGCGTCGCGCTCTCGAAATCGAAATCCAGGTTCTGAAGATCAGAAGATCCACGACTAACTAGCTTCCTGCGGAGCGCAGCATCGATTCCCTCTGGCCAAGTGCCGATGTCATCGAGGAGCGAACCATCATGGCCTCGAATATCGTCGTCCTCTTCACTCGAATCGGACAGACTGTGCACAGAAGCTCCACCTCGCTGATCGATGGTATACTCCGCAAGGACATCTTCCTTGGTGAGACTTTGGCTTTGCTCAGGGATAGCTTCGACCTCTGCAATGAGATCGACTCGGTTCTCTGCAGAAGACGTCTGTGAAGACACGGCGATGCCGCTCTGATAAGTTGGGGTTTCGACTCTATCATTCGCTCCCCGGACGTTTCAGCGGTACCTCCTTTCGGTAGAAGATACTTCAGAAAACTCCCTCTTTGTTTACTCAACGATTCCTCTATAGTCTTGCGCTTCTTCCGATAACTAGCCCCACTCTCTTTCTTACGTTTCATGTTACCGAGAATCCGTGCAATCTAGAAAAAAAAAAGAATCGAGAACACTCAGCAAGCCGAATTCGAAGAGCGACTATTCATGCGAAATCCAATGACGGATTCGATATGAATGGGGACCACACAGATCGCATGAGCGGCGTCACCTTGCTACCGGAGGAGACGTGTTCTTGGGGGCTTTTTTCGCAACGGGGAAACGGTTCTCCAGAGCAGCTGGGCGAGGAAGAGGACTGTTTCTTCCCGGGAGTAGCGCATCCGAAGGATCTCGGAAGACCTTGTTCCATCAGGTCTCTTTGGAAGCTCCAGAGAAGCATGAGATGGTTCGAAAGAAAGGATATGACAGCGACGACCCGACGCGGTGTCGCCGATGATTTCTGCTGCGCATACCTACAATCACAATCGCGATTCGCGATCAAATCAAAACAATAGCACCACTTTCGATACGAGAGCCCGCGAGTGCATGAATGTCCTCGCCAGGACCACGAATCGACACCGGGAGACGCTGGGGAATGACCTTCTGAACTGGCGCCCCGACCACCATAAACAAAGCTGGAGCGAAACTCTCTAAAATAAAATAAAAAAAACATGATAGAACCTCAGAATGCCGCCCCCTAGAAAGTGCCGCCCGGGGCGGACCGCCCCCTCCGCCCCCCCACTTGCACGCTACTGCCCCCACCCCAAATCCCTCGTAGGTTCCCCGCTGTCCCTTCTGTACAATCGGGGATCCGTACATAGCCACAGCCCACAGCATCGCAGCCCGCAGTCCTGCGGCTCCCGAGAAGCAGGACGGAGAATCCTCGGGGCTGGTGAGGCATATGTGGTTGCCTCATCGGCGGACTCAAGGTGTCCTCCGAGGCTCGGAGAACAATGATTATTATTGAGTTCAACGGTGAGTAAGGTTTCTCATCTCCGGGGCGTCTGAGGCAATTATGCGGATTTCGCAAACAATGTCGCGAGAGCCAGTGACGCAGCTGCGACAGCGGAAGCGGCGGTGGCGCCAGCAGCAGCAGGAAACTGTAATCTCTTCCGATATAATTAGCTGCAACGAAAAAGAAGTTTTTGTTCCGGCGCGAGGAGTAATTGCGATTTTTCTTGGGGACAACTTTTTTTCCATTAGATGACTGCTGTCTCCCGCACGACTCGCTGCGGTGCTCAGAACATAGACTGCTCCGTTACGCGCCGAGGAGGTAGAGCACAAACTTTTTTTGAAGCGTCTTGGCTGAGAATTGTGGGAGCTCCCGCGTCGCTTCCAAAACGGCTACCGTACGAAAATCTCGCACATGGAAAGAAATATACGCGACAGATCTAATCGAGTCGAAAGTCGAGATGTCTACCTCCGCCTACGGATCAGGAATAGGTACGCCGATAGCATTCTCGTTGAACCCATTTACATTAGCTGAACGCCCTCGATTATGGACCGGAATATCGGGGAAGTCCACCGGGAAAAATAATTACGGCAACAGCAAGAATAAGGCCGGCCGTTACTTACGATCGTGTACATACAACAGGACCTGAAGCCATTCCTGGCGGCACCAGTCGACTTCACGGGTCGTATGCCGACAAATGGGCTGGAATGAAGAAATTGCTCAAACGGTGCAGCTTACCGTTAAGCTGTATCAAACTTGCAACGCAGTAGACCTGTATCGAATTAGCTCTGAGCGCGAGCTGTTCGACGGAGGCTGTTCAAAATGTTCTCCGAACTTCTGAAGTTATAACTTGTTAACTCTCCCTAACATCTGCTTCTGCCACACCTGACTAGGAGCTTGAGATCAATGGTCTCGTCTATCCCATCGCATGGATTCACTCCCTCCTTCCGTTCCGGGATTGGACACCCGTTGCGAATCGGAGCTGATTTGGGAATCGGCTTCGATGAGCCCCATCTCTGCTCGAAACTCATCCCGACGGAAGGAGCTCCGCTGAAAGACCACAAGTCGAACGGGGATTCCGAATCGGAAGCGGACGCATCGGATGCAACAGGGGATCGGGAAACTCCGCTCGATAAAAGGAGAACAGATTCTGCACCGAAACATCGGAAAGGAACAATTGTGACCCTCGGGCCGAAAGAAATCGAAAGGAATCCGAAGCGAGAAGTATGACAACAAGGCTTCCTTCGAGACTCGACTCAATGAATGAGACACACAATAATGGTCACTCTCAATGACAAATGGACCCCGTTCCACAAAACTCTACCAGATGAACCCCACTTTCAGCCATAACTGCCAAGGAGATCTCGGCTACATCGAGCTACTCGTATAGACCATTCTCCGAAAACAATTGTCGTTCCTTCGTGCTCTCCATGATGCTTTCAGACTGTAGCGCGGCTCCCCGGTCCAACCAGCTATGTATAGGGAAACGTCGATGCGACGCCCCTGATGAGCCACACCTGGATCAGGCCGGTCATTCCGCGAACGAGGATCCGGTGACCTCTGCTCACCCGACTTGAGAAAATCCCTCTGTGTCGCTCGTGCCTTGCCGCCGCGTATTCGAAAGTTCTGCCGCCGCGAAGCGCTTTTATGGCTTTGTCGAATGCAGCCAAAAGTTTTTCGTGTTTTTCCCTGGACTCGATAACTCGCTCCGGAGTGAACGTTTGAGCGGCGCGGATGGGAACAGGCCGCGGGAAGGCGGCGTCCACAAATCCGCGCTTCTGCTTCAAAGTTTCCCCGGCGCAGCGGTGCGAGCGGTCGGAAGGAGCAAGCGAAGGAGCGAAGCCGCCGCGTTTGCACTCGTTACGGGGGCGACGAGCGGAGCTTCGAATGCTGATACACATCCTCGTCGGCGGGGTAATCATTATTGATGCGCTGCTCGTCGGAATTACTCGGTATTATCTGACCGAGGAGATCGAGCGAGTCGCGAGAAATAATCATCGATTGTCTCCACGAGCTCAAGATGAGGAGATATCTTCCGTCGTCTTGCCGGCGGCTCGTTCCACGACCATTATTCAGAGAAGCGTGATCATCAAGAACAAACACGGCGAGACACCACAACCATCGATCAGAAACCCTACACTGCGTAGTGACAGGTGATATTCATGAACATCATTAGGCATCGCAGCTATAGAGTTGCAGCGTTCATCAACGACGGTCACAATGCAGGCGAGCGTGCGTATCTACACGTATAACTGATGGAGAGCTCTCCCATCCGAGAGGGTCGATGCCGGTACGCTCGCTGCAAGGGTCGCATTTCGAGTCGTCAACCGCCTCGTTCTCCGATTTTGCCGACCAGAAAATGTACGACGAATGCGGATCGCGGTCCCGGCCTCGATCCGACCGGGTAGGCTTGCCCTCTGTATCCTTGCTGGCGACAGTTCGCTCTGATCCACGGGACATCAAAACGCAACTTCTCAGGAATCGAAAAATGACGGCGGAGGGGAACCCGGCTGGTACTCCAACGATCATTGAATCACGCGCAAGAGGTGCGTGGGAACAAAGATGTGGTATTTCAGGAACACCCTTTTTCGTCGGCATGATATTTAGTCGCCAAAAACTAGAACCTGACTAGATCCGGGATCGGAGGCTCGAGCTCGAGGGCAGCTTGAACCGACCGTCTTCCCCCCCAAAAAACCGAATCGAGGGTCCAGTGAATTGGGAGGCGCTCGCAGTCACTGCTCCCCAACGGGAAACTCATCTGACAGGAGGAACGTTCGTCCAAAACGATAGGAGGATGCAAGTAAGAGAAAAGGAAGGTCGTCGAAAGGGGTCGACTGTTCCTCGTGGGTTAGTCCGGGATTTGTCTCCGTCCTTGCGTCCGACCGCTTGATCGTTCATCCATTCGAAGTTGTTGAGAACTCGTGATAGCTCCATCGACACAAATCGGAAGATTTTGTCGTTCTGGAGCTCTGCTCATCATTCTTTGTTTTCCTCGTCGCGCGCCGACTGAGTCGCTCGCTCAGTTGATCGTCGTCGAGCAAATCAATTTCGAGCTGGCCCAACAAAACTCGAATGACGCTCCGATATCCGCGATTCTGGATTAGAGTTTTCCAATCGGAATGCTGTCTCACAACGAGGATACTTTCGAGGCTCCGCCTCAGCGGAAGCTTTGACTGCGCACGAGGGATACGCCCTGAGTCCGCATCCTGCGATCCCGGATAGTTAGATGCGGGGAGAATTTTCGCTCCGCCGTCGAAGCCCTTCTCTTTCCACCCATCGAATGGACCCAGAGGAAAACTTCATTTCGGGCGTCTCATGTTATCCAACGAGGGGACAGATGGTCTGCTTTTCGGCGTGATCCACGGTCCCGAATGATTTCCGTAAATGGTACCGAATGATTTCTATCCTTGTTGTGAACGCGATGAGCCTGGACTCTGGATCATTCGCATTCCTCGTAGTGTAGATATGTATATCGTACAATAGCATACGATGATTCGCTTCGCGGACGAGCGGAGGCAGTCGATCTGCAAAGTGGCCGCAACGCTCGAATATAATGACACCCTGCTCCTGATCATGAGACCGGCTCTCTCGAACATCCGGGAAAATATCGTCCGAGCATTCGATTCTGACAAATAAATCGCAACTCCTTCCGAGGTCGGGTCAGAGAAGTCAGCCGAGGCGGCCGCTGTTCTCACTTCTCCCAAAGAGAGCAAGAACATTAATCACTGATACCCATAGCCGTTGCTGCTACCGCCGCTGCTTCTGCGTCCGCTGCTGCGACTGATGATGGTGATGCTCTTTTCTCTGTAAGACAATAATGATAGTGACAGCGTAAGACAATAATGATTATAATAACGGCGACCGGGACGCTTGCAGAAACGCTACCGTCGCCGACGAGAATATAGGACCGCGCAGTGAGAATGATTGATTGAGGTCGCTGATCTAGGTGCGGATGCTGCATTTGTTTCGTGTCGAGGGCGAGCCAAAGACGGATGTAACTTGTAGATCCTGTGTTGCGACTCGGGAGGATGCTCCAGACAGAGCTTCCTCGAGTACAGGTCCCGCTCGACGATGGATAGAGAAATACATGCATGAAGGAAGAAAATCCTCGAATGAAAAGAACGGGACAGAGATAGTCTCCTCAAGGCTTGACGGGAACGGATGGGATGGCGCTTCATTTCTCCCAGAGAGAGCTCGCTGCTCCTGAGAGCACTCGTTCTTTTTTCGGAAGATCTATCTACTCTCTGAGGAGGAATGGCGTTAATTCGTTTCTCCGCTCCTCTCGCTCAACTCCTCTTATCCCGTTTTTGTTACTTCGCCCTTGAACTGAGGAACGGCACCTACGGCAGCGCTCGTCTCCGAAGAGGTGCTTCAGATGGAACTCGTAACGCTGCACAATTGTTGGTTTCTCGAAAATTTCTGTTCCGAGCAGGCCAGGGGGGTCGGGCAGCGCAAGCGCCTGAGAGGCGCAAGCGTTTTTTCGAAATTAGATCGCTGCGTTCCGCTCGGCTTCTCTTCCTCCTGGGCCCCTCGAGAGCGGCGGAACAGCCTCATTGATGGCGCCCCACACAAACGAAGGAGAAAAGATAAACTCATTGATTTGAATTCTACTCATGGGACTCGATCGTTCCCGCATGCGGTGTGCAACAATTCATGGCACGCTCTTCGACGGAGCACCGACGATACAGACGGGCGAGCTTCCGACCTCTGCGTCGATAGATATGAATTCCTAGATGGAAGATGGCTCTCCATATCCGTCTGTAAATGCTTGATTGAGCCACGAGAAGACGACAGGAGACACTTCGATCCTCGCCTTTCTATCTTTGGAATTTGGCGGGAACTCCGCGAACCTTTCTGCCTGGGCTGGACATTCCACTCGATGAGATCCGGCCCGAATACGCAAGCCGCGACGCTGACGGTCCAGCGTCGGAGGCTCTAGAATTCAAGCAGACGATGATTCGGCTTCGCGGAGCACGAGTAGGAAAAGCTGTCAACAAGCACGGACGACGCGACGGACGGGATCATTCAATCAGTTGGGAGCATTCGGCTTCGTTCCGGTGACATAGATTCGCTCCTTCGGTCGTTGAGCCGCGGAATTTCCTCGCAGGGGTAAGAGAATGGCGACGGCTGACGGTCTCGTAGCCGCGACCGACTCGAAGACAGGAGCGACGAGAGAAGAGCAGAAGCACCGGTAGCTCACTGTTTCACTGGTGGGCTAATGAACGATCGCAATCAAGTCGAGGGATTCCACCCTTTCCGTGTTCGACCAATGGCGGAGCCAATCAGGTGGGAGGCTCCTCCGTTTGAGCTTGTCTGCCTACCGACTCCTTGCTTCGCTCGCAGCTCTGACGTTCAGGAAAAATGGACCTGTACGGTTGAGCTCTAATTGAAGCCTTATTCGGGATTGGAAGGACATATATTCCATCTTCGCTGATGTGTCCGGAGTGAATTTTGACGTAGAACTACGTCATTGCGCTCGTTAGAGCGGCCATCGGTGAACATCTCGCGTGACGGAAGTGACTGTTTTTTGTCGAGCAGGAATCGGCGTCAAAAGACCCGGAAAAACTGCCTCAAGATTGGAAACCTACGAACTAAGCTCGGCATCCATGTACGAGACTCTCTGCGCACCCCCGTTTCACACAAAAGCTCTCCCACTGAGAGCACCGGAAGCGCGCGAAGAAGAGTAGAAATTCAAAATTGATCATATGGCGCTTGGCGTTCACGGTCTACTGCATTGGCTCCGTGGTAGGTCGGGTCAATGATTGACGGGTCTTCGAGTGTGTAGCGCCTTTGAGTGGTGGCATGAGGTCGAGCCCTTCTGTTGTGGAATTGTGCAGTTTTCCGAAACTTCAATCTCTGTTTCTGCGGTCCAGTCCAAAGAAGTTCCACATCTCCCCCCACGATGTGGAGCGCTCAGTGTTTGCCTGTAGACGAAATCCGTCATGGATTCCAAACTTGAATGCTGCACAGCAAGAACATTGTTCTCAACCGTGTCACAAGTTCTTTGCAAGCGGAAAGATATAGGCTCTACGGCGGATCTAGGATCTCGGCTCTATTTGACCCGTAGCCGCGCTCATCGTGTTGCGCGCTGCGTTCGCCGCCGCGGCTGTTCTCTGACAGCCGCACCGATTAGAATCAGGAATCAGTGCGCCTCAGCGGTGGCCGCTCCTCTCCGAAGCGGCGCTGACAGGAATGAATGGTGAAGGAACCCAGGGAGATTCCCTCAGTCCAATATAATGACAGTGCGGATTCTCGTATTCGACTTGGTTTTCGGTGAAATCGAAATTCTTGATGTCGTTCATTCCCGAGACGCGAACTTCGACTTTCAGTGGAAAGTAGTGGACACAATTGCCGCCGGGGGCGGCCGATGGCGGCATCTGTTCATTTTGCAGAAATCCGAGGAACTCTTCGTCAATGCCATCAGCCTCCGCCGTGTCGAGAGCAATCTTAGAGTTGGAGAAGCGAGACCCCTTGGGCTTGATTTCTTGGACGCGCAGGGATGATCATTCATTCCTCAATAAATTATAGTACATATACTCGAACACATTGTGGATACGGCTCTCCTATTTTTTTTAATTGGATCTGATCTGTCGCACATACGATTCAGATCGCGAGACGGGATCAAGACCCAGGTCAGCTGCTATGACTTCTCGATAAGGCGGAGTGCTCCGGGGAGACTAGCCGACAAACGCCCTCAGAATGGATGCGTCCGCAGCTCTCTCTCGGAGCATATCGTGTATAACTTCGACACCTGCTCATCCATTTGGGTGTTCCACTCATTCTCAACGAACGCATTCTCCGTAGCTCTACGTTTGGCCCTTTGCCGAACCGGAATCAAGTTTTTTAAAATGACAATGGCGTATGATAAAACAGCGGGATCAGGGAACTCCATGGTCTGGTCTTTTGCCTGTTCCCCTCTGCAACCACGATCTGCTCCGTCGGGGAGCCGGGCTCAAATGGACAGGCTGGCAACGTCGGGCTGATCAGAATTCTGAAAATACGTGCACACGTTCGACGAACTCGCACAATAGTTCTGATTTTGGCACGATGAATATCGGCAGGCCACATTGTTCGAACCCACGACCTCTCGTTCGGGGCAGCGTCGTTGTGGCTACGCGAAAACTGCCCGTGATGTGCAGACCGGTGGAGCCGCTCGACTATTTGTCGGTCCCCTCCTCTTCATGCATTTCCAGACTTTTCATTCCTTTGCAATCCTGCTCTGCCCAGCATCGGTTGACCGAGGAAAGAGAAGCGTCGCGAGTCGCAAGCAGATTGTCCGATCCCCTTCCCCCGAGGAAGTCGTGCTTCATTATCACCAGCGTAGAGTGGAGAAGACGCACTTGCCGCGACTGTGAGCCATGGAAGCGAGGATGCGCACGGCTTCACTCCGCTGGAGTTCTCCTCAAAAATTTGCGCGACGACACGAAAGCTGCGCCGCTCGCAGAGCTGTGTCTTGAAGCTTTCAAAAAGTTTCCCGCTCTCGATCGCTGCGAGACCGAGAGCGCGGAGGAAATACTGACATGAACGTGAGCAAGAGAATCAGCCGGGCAGGGAAGAAATGCGTCGGAGTGCGCAAATTTTCGCAAGAAGCAAAGGAATATGCCTTCCGGAATGAGCACTTATCCAAATGAATGTAAGAAATGCATGCCAGAAAGGGGTTTCCATGCGTCTACGAGACACGCTTCCAAGCGTATCTCACCGTGCCTTGCGGCCGGCGCCGTTGCCGGGCCTGGTCTTGCCTCTCGCTTATCGAGAACATGGATGGTCCGTTTCACGAGGCTGTTCTCTGTCTCGGAGAAATCGACCCACGATCAGTGATGGAATATTCCAGAAACTGTTGCATGCAACGAACCCTTGGAGGAGGAGACAAAAGGCAGTTCAAATACGTACTATCGGTAGCTCCGTGGGAGGAAAATCACGTCATGCTCAGCGGCTACACAACGACGCTGTTCATAGACAAAATCATCACGGGTGGCTCCTGTCACGAAAGCAGTCCATACCACGGATTCCTCATCATTGCTCGAATCCATGACCCTCACTCTATGGAACGATCGATTCTTCGCTCGACTCCGTGAATGGGAGAGGCGCGTTCGTATAATTATTATGCATCGAACCGACTGAGCATGAATATCGGTGGAACAATCTCTACGACGTTTTTGGTCGTGATTGCCACCAGGGGAAAACCGATCAGGAGGCGACGGAATTCCGGGAACTCCAGAATGAACTTCTGATAATCGAATCATCCAAGGCTAAACGCATCCGAAGACAGCGAGAGAAAGAGGTTCCTATGTTCAGGAATGAGCTCATTCCTCATTTGAGGTACGTCGTCTGATGCGCTCATCGAGATTCGTTCTCATCTGTCTTAGAACGGGAGCCTAAGAAATGACCGATGTACTGGTCCAACTTAACGAATCATCGCTCGCTCGAGGTTGTACTTCCAGGAACTGATTCAGAACTAGATGATCCTTTCCCTCGTTCGGCCCCCACCCGCCGAGAGCTCCTTGGGCGTCAAACGATCTCAACATATTCTGCTCGCAGTTCTCGGGATGAGCGATTGGATCCACATTAAATGGGCACGGGAGCAGCTCGAGAGTCCCGGGGGTGCGTCATTGTCCAGGAATCACCGCGACGATCAGGCATCGAGTTTGCTGTATGGCCTCGGGGTCTCTCACTGAAAAGATATTCTGCTGGCATTCTCGTTACTCGCTGCTCTTTTCCCGGGACGTCTTCCGAGATACATACATTCCAGATCCTTCATGGTCCATTAATTATTCGATGATCCGTGATCTAATCCGATAAACTCGATGATCTCAATGATTCCATTAGCTTGCTCGAAACAGAACTAGTAGTCCGCAGTCAGGAAACTACAGGCGGCGCACAGGCATCTACGCCTGCGGGGAGGGGGATCGGGAGGGGGTAGAGAGGAGGAAAAGTCAGTTCCTGAGTTCCTTACTCGGTTCCGGCAATTATCGGTTCTCGCAGTTCCTAAGCTCGCCAGCGCGGCCGCCGCTCCCGCTAGTACAGCTCCGGCGGTGGATCGAAGCTAATCAACTTGTGCCTTCCTTGATCTCCGTAGTATATAATTTGCCCGTTCCCGCTGGCAAGCAGCTAGCTTCGGTGACTGGCTAGCTGCCGGGCGATCAGTATGCCTCGCTGGCTGACTGACTCGAGGAAGTGATATCCTTGTTATAAGTCAATTACTTCTTTGCTATAATTAGCCCTGGAGGACGCCTTGCGCTCCGAGGAAGTACGTCTGCGAACAGACGATCGAGCGCACGAAGAACAAGTGTTGTAGCAGAACTCAGCTCACATTGTCATGGTCTCCCCACTTGGTACCTCATCCATAATGAAGGTGCGCGAGAACTAATGAAGCTGTTTTCATTCGTTGCCCCAGCCGGTGACTCGGCCCCCGTTTGTTTGCGGGGTATGCGGCTCGAGAGCTTGTCCCGAAACGAAAATCATCATCAGCCGAGATAAAAACAAGACCCTCAACCCGGAATCCCCCGGCGCTCGATCCACCGTCGACCGTCTTCCACGATGAGCTGAATGTTTGAGCATGGGAACGAGCAGCATATTTCAATATTCGAACTCAGAGCGCTCCGAGGATTCTGCTGCCAAGGCTCGACACTGACCGATGACTCCCAAGACACCCCTAAATTACCATACTTAACAATCGGATGGAATATTGCGCCTTAGCTGCCTCGGCGACTGACTGAGTGCCCGAGCGAGAGCGGCTGCCTCGCTATCTTTCTCGCTTTCCCTGAGAGAGGAAAGCGCTGTGCAGATTTTCAGAAAACCTGCCGGCCATTTGTCAGAGAGGGCCACTTTGTCTGTGAATCGACGGCGGCATCGCGATCGTACCGACGACGACGCCACGTCCGACGAATCGCTCTGTGTTCTCATCGGACTCACACGGTTATCGTTCGCGTTTTGACGCGTTAGCCCTTCTTACCTCCATCCCCTTTTTCGGAATTCATTCACAAGGTGGAGATCCGAGCCTCGCGAAGACTTTTGGAAATTCGGTTCTACCGCTCAAAAACAAATACGCTTCGGTGGGTTGGCCGCTCTCATCGATTCACTCCTCGCCGTTCCTTCTCGAGACGAAACGCTCCAGCTTCGCTCATCCTCCCATGGAGGCTGACGGGGCTCAAGTGATTTTCAGTTCAACAAGAAGGCCAGTGAAGCCCGACGAGGAACAAGGCCCGAAGAGCGATATATCAAAACGCAATACACATTTTCGTTCGGGCTATCCGCTCGTTTTCGGCCTCTTCTTTGCCTGTTCGATCGAGCTCGCACCCTTCTATGTTGAAATGGATGACCATCCGAGAGCTTTCAGGATCTCAGACGCATGCCGCGTCCGAGCCGGCGTTCCAGTCTGGCTGGCGAACAAAGCGGTCTACAGACAAGACAGTGGCGCCAGACCGCCATACATCACGAAAATTCATTCAAACCCGTGAAGAGCTCATATTTTTAGTCGATGCTTGGGATAGCTTCTCGGGTTGGCGTACTCGGTAGATCCCTCCTCACCCGGTGGAAATGCACACGGACCGATGTGCCCTGTGGCGACAAACTCCGCACTTACGTATGTTCCGGAGAGCCTCGCGAGGGTACGGGCGAGATAAGCATCCGTTCGCTACCTGTTTCATTTCGCCGCGGAATGAGATTCCCAAATGAGGATTTGATTAACAAAAAATCGATCAAGGAGATTCGAGGATTTGTGTCGCCCAATGTCTGGTCGTATTCCGCCCTGCCGTGTTCCGCCATTAGCAGATAGTAACAGTTCCGTAGCCGCGACCCATCAGGATCCCTGTGATAAGCTCAGACCCACTGGGTTCACAATGTGGTCGAAGAGCATATCGGTCGATTCCCTTTCGGTCGGCATCCACGACGGGTCGAGGCAATCTAAGCGACCGACGATGTCGTCGGCGTCAAGCGACTTGCCATCAACGTTTTTTCCCAAACGACGCTGATCATTGGCCGATTCTAATTATTCTTTCTCCATGGCAACATATGTATCGTCCGAATTATCTTCACATAGCCTACGCACGCGTCACACACTGATTCGTTGGATGAACTTATCGATGAGCTCCGCCGGAGATGCTGTGGGCAGCTTCGACAGAACCAAGGAGAAATAGGCATCCGTGCAGCGGGCGTGGGCGTCGACGCCAGCACCGAGTCGACTCATAAGGCCGTATGGCTCCACGGGGATCAGCGGAAATATTGGTTCGATCGACGGGATTGGGCCGGCCATCCTTCGGTCGTCGAATTTGCTCATCTATCCAGTATACAGCGTCAGCGGCCTGACTGAGTCGAAATTGACTCACAGAGTTGTCTGTTTATTTCCCCTGAGAGAGAGCATATGGTGCGGCGGCTGCTTCTGCTACTGAGGCTAATGTTGCTTTCCTTGGAGCTGCTGCTCTCTCCTCCGCATTTTTCCTAGGGTCGGACGACGGAGTCGCCCATCGTCGCATCTTCCTCTATTCATAACTGTCAGTGTGGACCACGACGAATACAATGGAAGTGGACGCAAACGGCTTATACTTACACTTGGAAAAGTCATTTGATATCCTCCATAAGTTCCCTCCGTCTGGTTAGGATGGCTGAAGGACCCCCGGCGCCTCGGGTCAGGACTCGAGCGACGATAAGGGATCCCCGTGTGGGGGGAGAACGCGTAGGCAGGCAGGAGACGGCTTTTCCCTCTACTTCAGCGGCTGGATGATCCGCTGATCCGGACTGGATAGCGGCTGCATTCGGGATAGTTCGCTCGCTGTGTGACGAGGGAACCGTTGGGCCTTGATTGCACGTTTCTTCCTCCGCCGCAGCGAATATCAGCAAATTATAGTTCCTCGCTCCGACCGCCGCCATATTGTTCTCCAGGCAGACCGGTCCTGCCGTACGTCCGACCGTCTGTCTGTCCGTCCACGGTCTCTCCATCTGTCTCTCCGTCCACGGTTTCGTCTCTCCGTCTGTCTGCACGTACGTCCGTCCTTTGACTGGCCCACTCCCGGTCTCGTTTCCCTTGATTCCTTTCGAAGCCCGCTCGAGAGCGGGGGCGACGGAGCGGAGTAGGAGAGATTTTTGCGGATGACGTCTACCAGCCCGTCGTCTGCGAAGGGCGTACGAAGCGAGGAATCATCATGCTTATAGTGATCAACCTGAATTGGCGAGAGAGCGATAGCGAGGTAAACAAGATCTGTGAACAGCTGCAGCACGGGCAGCGGCGGCTCGTTGCAGATGGAGGCCCGATGCCTGCCGCCAGGCTGAGGGACCCCCGGGACGACGAGCGATCCAGTCAAAGAGAATCTCTCGGAAGCTTGACAAGGTCAGCGGCTCGAACATGCTTTGCCGCTCAGCGTACGATCGGTTCCGGTGGCGTCGCGGAAGCTCTTTTCATTGCGCGACTCGCATCGCCGCTCACTGCGTCGTTAGAGGCACTCGATACTCAAACGACTCCGAAGACTCTCGCATTCAAAAAGATTTGCCGTTCGTCACTGAGTCAACCTTCGGCGCCGACGCCGCGGCCGATGCTGCGGTGGCTGGTTAAGTGAATTTGTCCCAAAAAGCGAAGCCACTGACCCGGGCTTAAGATAATCTAGCTTCGCGAATTCCGTGTTCCCTCTCGACGACGACGACGGCGGCCGGTCGGACCGACTGACTGACGGGTGGGTGCTTTGAGTCACTCGCCGGCTCCTTCTCGCTGTCTGACGCTAATCATGTTAATCTGATTGCTTTCTTCCGTATACACTATACGAGAGCACTAGTGATGGTGGTGGAAGCAGCAGCAGCGGTGGTGGTGGTGGCAACGGCGGCGGCGGCGGCTGCATTATCAGTAAATCTCTTTCAGTACTCATTAGGGCCTAGAAGTCTTTCATCTTGATGAGCTTCCCCCGGCGAAACCTCCAAGGCCCGAGATCGAAGCCTCCCCCACGATTTTGGGGCTGTGGAGGACTTTGGGAAGCGATCTGGAGTTCAATTCTCCCACCTAGCTTTATCGATGACTTTAGAAAGTTAATTTCGGAGCGGAATCGCCTTGGAACGCACCGCGGGTCGAGTATAATTTCCGCCTTGTATCATTGCACTGAGAGTTTATGATCAAATTCGGACGATTTCCGGATTCGAGTTTCTTAATTTCCGTTTTACTTCTCGCTCCGGAACGCTTCACCCCCAATCCTCCGTGTTTTTGTCTTTTCTCAAATGGTCTTCGAAGACTTTTCCGAGTTCTTTCAAGGAAGATTCTTCACATTCCGATCGGTATCTTGATGAGCCAAAATCCAGAAACGATCAGAACGGTGATCAACTCTTGATAAGCGAGCGAGTGAGCTTCCTGAATGGCGGACGGGAGGTCTCTCCATTGTGGCGGGATATTCTCTTTCCGAGTCGAAGAAGTTTTTCGGTCCGGCTGCGTCTCCTTGCTGATTGAGTGAGCTGCGGAATGGCTTGCGCGACTGGCAGCAAGCGTGTTGTGTAAAGCAGCAGCTGCATCAGCAACAGCGGAAACGAACGGAAGGAATGAAAGAAGAGAACGCGGGGGAGATTTTCTTCCAGGACGCAATTTGTAACAGGATACGACGAGTCCTGTCGTTCAACAAGACGGAAGAGATCTGCGACGACGGGCTGGCTTGTCTGATGTCCTGAATCGAGTCATCATGACATTGAGCCGACCAACAGCAGATAGCGGAGCCCGACGAGCGCTGGAAACAGGACGAACGAGAGCGCCGGGTTTCCCCGTCGCGTCCTGTAATGAGACCCCCAAAGTCGTCGTGACTGGTAGGTCTGCGGTAATGTCGGCCAGACTGCTCGCTTGCGAGCAAAGGAAACGATGCGAAGGGAAGAATGGAGAGTAGAAAAAAGGGAGTGAGTGAGCAGGTACGCGCGGGGGACAGGACGAGCAGAAGCGAGACACTCGATAACCTCATCGAGATCGTCACGCACGTACACAGTCAGACGTGATGGATTTCCTAATGTCTCGCTCGGCCATCGGACTGCTAAGGTGGGACGGAGGAATCATGAGTAGACGAGTGACTTACGCTTATTGACGGAGTGCGTCCAGAGCGGTGACGTCTAAAAGCGCTCAAAGACTGAATGCGCTCGCTTATATAAGCGCTTCGACTGAATGCGCTCATGACTAGATGCGCTTATGACTCCATGCGCTCAGGACTGACTGCGCTATGACTATGAGCGCTCATGACTAAATGCGCTCGGGAGTGAGAGCGCTAAAATCTTTATTGCGCTCAAGGTTGAGCTGCGCTCATGCTAAGTGCGCTCAAGGATGAGTTGCGCTCATGACAAATGCGCTCATGACAAGTGCGCTCATGTTAAATCGTAGTTAGAATGCTCGAGGAGCAGCGCCTCAAATCGTAATACTTCTTTAGCGATTCCACCAACTATTAGGCCAGGTTAGGTTAGTTCCCCGGGCGAGCGAAGCGAGCATATTCGGAAGCTATGACAGGCGAGCGTAAGCGAGCATATTCGCAGCTATGACATTGTGAGGCGGACTAAACCTAGGTCAGTGAGGTGGGGGGGGGGGGGGCGAGATTAGTCAGGCCGCTTCGCAGCCCAACTAATTTTTCCCCCCCACCGCACTTACGTAGGTTTATAGCCGAACGACATCCGGAACTATGTATGCCTTCACTATGAACGAGCGCATATAGTCGTGAGCGCATATAGTCATGAGCGCATATAGTCGTGAGCGCATTTTTTTAAAGCGCACATAGTCTCTGAGCGCAAGTGTCCCGAGCGCATATAATCTTATAGCGCATTTAGTCATGAGCGCATTCAGTCCCGAGCGCATTCAGTCATTAGCGCATTCAGTCCCAGCGCATTTAGTTATGAGCGCATCGAGTCATGAGCGCTTTCAGTCGTGAGCGCATTCAGTCTGTGAGCGCTTTTAGACTACACCCGTCCAGAGTGACCTGACGGATAAATAAAGTGGGAACTTTTTATTCTATCGCATCGAATTTTCATGTGAGTCCGTGCCATTCCCGCTACCTCACAGGTGGAACGAGCGAAATTCCCAACGCCACAACCTGGGGTCGGGAATGACGCCCAGTGGAAGGATACCTCACGAATGCACGATACCTGGCCGCTCTTTCCGTCGGAGTCGCGTGCGATTTCTTCTCTTACGCGACTGATTGCTAAGCGGACCTTTCAACTCTTCCTCTTCTCCGCAGCGATATCGATTATTAGCTCCCAGCACCACGGCCCGACCTGACGCTTCCCAACTAGTCGAGGCTCCGAACGCGGCATTTTCCCGTGGAAACCTTCTCCCCCGACGCCTTCCCCCAAGTCTCCCCCCAAGGAGCCACCCTCGCATTTTTTCTCGGATTCGCGGCAGCAGCGGCATCTGCCCCGGGTTTTCCGATCCGCTGCTATCCAAGCCAGCCGCCACCCGCTCCCTGACGTTCACGCGGAAGCGGGAACAAATTTGGAGACGGCTTGCCAAGTTGATGAGGGCTTGAGCAAAGTGGAAAAACTTAGGAATCAATCTTGATGTTCTGCCTCCTCTGCTTTTCTCTATCGATTCCAGCATTGGACGGGGAGAGGGTGAAGTGCTTGATCTCTTCTTGTTCTCATCGCCATGGCATCGCGCCGCTCCGCGAGTTTGAGAGTCATGGAGGAGAGCAGAGTGGGAAACTCACCGCCACCGTGGAGCAGCGAGAAGGATGGGGGATGGGACCGAAACCGGAGGGAAGGGGGAAAATGGCAGCAAAATATCGACAGCAGCCGTCATACTTTCTGCTTCTCAACGTCGCCGATTTTCTGTGGTCTACTTCGAAGCAAAGTGAATTGAAGTGCTCTGGTCCGATTGAAATATCCCCATCTTCCAATTGATCCTAACGGGTCGCATGTCTTGCTGCTCAGAGTATATGGGCTCTCGAAGCTGAGACCGAAAAATCGAGTTCTCGTTTCCTTGGAGCTCTGTGAGAAATTCGATCTCGGCAGGAATACATGGAGCCGTCTAAGTGAGACGAGAGGGGAATCCGCCCTCGAGAACTCCTGCGTTCCTCTGAGGACGAAACGGAGACACTCGCGCATGTCACTCGTGGAACGTCGTTCGAGCAGGAGGACAGATGGGAGCAGCCGAGTATCGTCTCGCTAGTCTCGTCTACAAGTCACGATTCGCATTCCCTCTGATGATGATTCATCCCAGCGAGCTTTGAGCGGCCTTCTGGACTTACCGACGAGCAAACGACGACGACGATGACGACCACCACCACGACAACTCACCGGATCGGATTTCTCGCAACTCGACGCGCCTAATGCGGTTATCATGTTATCTCTTTCGTCGACGACAGGCTCGATGGGTACGGTTGGCAGACGGACGGACGGACGGACTGGTGAGCGGGCTGCTTCGCCGCCGGGTAACTCTTGCTGCTGCTGCTGCCGCGCAACGGACTCGGCGCCTAGTCGCAGGGAACGGCTTCGGGGACGTTCGTCGGGGCGGCCGCATTGTAGCGCTCAATGGTAATCTGATCGCCGTCCCAATCTTCGGAGGGGGAGGGGAAGCAAAAATCGCCAGGACGACAGAAGGATGGAGTGTCACGTTGCACTTTGCGCAGTGTGGTTTCCTTTTTCGTCGTTTTGTCCCCCGCTGTCGTTCGTTCTTATATGTCCACCAGCTGTTGATCGATTTTGTATTATGCGCATAAAATTCCCATTCTCCGCCTTCGGAGACGATTGCGTACTGCCGGTTCCTTTCCTCGAGGGCTCATTGGATTCTTACTGCACGCTCCTGCTCCGGAAATCTCGAGAAGCGGGACCCTTGTCGCAGACGGCCCAGAGTTTTTGGGACGAGTAACTCAAGGCTTGGGGCTGTCCGTAGATTGCGTGCTCTCTCGGCCGGACGCCACCCGAAATTTTTGATCGACGAGGTGAGTGGGGCCTGTGGTCAAGTCGGTCACGGTTTCAAATTACTTCTCTCACAGCTGCGCATTCGGCGGTGGCGAGGCTCAGGGCGAGAATAGATCGTCGGTTCTCGGGGAAAAAGCTGTCCTATCTCCTGGGTATAGGACCTGTCTATACTGGTGCGTAGATAACACCAGCTGCAGAGATAACAGATTAACGAAGTTGAAGATGCACTCACGGCAATGAGCGTGCTAAGGATGACTTCGTGGGCGTGGCAATGCACCGCCAGTCGCCCGTTAAAGAAGTGAGATTAGGCCTCTTGATCTTGCGGAAAAAAATGTTGCTCTCTGGGTCAATGGATATGTAAGTGCAGAGCTGATCAGGAGCGAGGATCAGCGTCCTTTTTGTCGAGATACTTGGGTATTTCCGTTTGGTCTTAGTCAAGGAAGGGCGCCATCGGATATATCACGCAATGAGCACGATCGCATTCAGACTGATACGACGAGTGCCGGCGATATATTCTAGAATTCTAGAGCGACTTCACGTGTTTCCGTTTCTTGGAATCGTTCGCGGATTATTTCGGCGAATTTCCATTTCTTCATGACGTGTCGCCGATAATGATCAGCCACGAATGGACAATTTCCCGATCAGAGAATTTCAAGAGCGATTCGCCGCCGATCGAAGAAATCTTCCGTGCTCCTTTGAGCCCCAAGGAGTGGGCGGGGAGAAAAACGGCGCGAAACTCTGGAGAACTCTCCCGGATTGGTTTGGTTTATTTAGAATCAGGAGCACCACCCGAAAGTGTTGGCGAACCACTTTAGGATCGGTGACAAGTGCCGCGAGAAAACTTTTCCATTTGAGGATATTTGTCCAGACAGCGCACAGCCGAACAGGTTGCCCCTGGAACGTACTGTGCCCCGTGGTTCCACGAGCTCTTGTCGAGCGAACAACAACTTTTAGCAATTTAGCATTCTCTCCTAAGGTACTGACTTCCGACCGTATCTGACACCAGACATGCAGTGCGGCAGGGGCTCGCTTTAGCGCCTCTCGCGGGGTCTTTGTCTCAGTCGAGGGACATTTACTCCCGACTAGTCGACAAACACGGGTCTACACGGGACTTTCTCTGCTGCTCCCGGTCACGGCCCACCGCTACTTATCCTCAGCGGAAGGGAAGCAACGCAAGGTCACCAGTGCTCGAAATGCACTCTGTTTGAACTCTCCGATCCTGGTTGAGAAAATCAATCATGGAGGGATAACGGGAGAATCGGAGGTTCGGAGCTCATGGGGTTCATCTCGATCTCGCCATAGTAATTGCCCGCTGAGTGAGCGGAGATTAGCCTGGAGTAATGGGTGGTTCGTTCCTCGAGGAATGCCACAGAAAGATCGACACGGCAAAGGCATAAGTAAACGTAGACGGGGCTTCGGTCGGTCTCCAACTGGCAAGCCGGGCGGCAGGCCGGACAACCCGCGCAAGCTTCTGCATTATGTGTCTTAAGTAGGATTACGTGTTAAGCTATCCTATCCAATCTATTCCTTATTTATCCCTCCTCCGCCATGCCTCTAATGGAGTATTACCCGCCTCTGTAAAAACTTTTAAGCCTCATGCGCTGCTCCGTCTGAGCCACTATTTGGTGGCTGCCTTAGTATTGCCCCTTACTTTTCTTCCGCTCCCTTGGCCGCGGCGGGGAAAGTCCGTCACATGGGAGAATCCGTGTACTCTCGATATCTGGACGTCATCTTTTCCATCCAATAATTCGTCTTAGAACCCCCACGCAATGCATGATTGAGATTCGATCTTCCCCCACGAACTCTGAAATTGAATGGATCGTCTATTACAAAAAGCCATTCTCCCTGAGCAAGACTTCCCCATGAATATAACGGCAAGGCGCTCAAGTCCACCCGACTCGGTAATTGTCGATGATCCAAAATCCAAGGCTAATGATCCTGAACAATAATCAACCCGATCCTTTTCATCCGTCTCAGGAAAATCGGCAGACTGCAGGATTCGGACCCTGAACCCCCATTTGGGCAGCGGGATGGAGCTCCCGGATTGAGGCTCCCCTAACTGGGAGGATGAGTGAGCCTCCCCCGTTTCTTCCAAGTCCATCTCGAAGAAATAAGTCTTGACGCCGCGCCGTCGGCTTGTCTTATCGGGTCAGATTGTATCACTCCTTGAGAATCAAGGTTCCTTTATTATTGTTCGTTATTCGCTCTCATCTCTCAGTCTGATAAGCTCGTAGATCTCACCAGAGAGTCATGGACCGCCACAAGGAATCAGATACGATCCCTCTCTGCATCGATTTCGGAGAATTCTCGAAAAGCTGAGCCGTATTCTCACGGCCCTGGTTCTCATGAAATCTCGGGACATATGTACTGTCGATAAATGTTTACGGACCAACTCCTCCTCGGTTCCGGGGGTCTCACTCGGATATCCCAGACATGCCCCTGACGAACGAATTATGACGGGATAGTGCTGCGACATGATCGACTAATTCCATAACGGGTAGACTGCAGAACCACTCGAGCTCGAGTCGCGGCTCCGTATCATGATTCGGATGATTCGGCTTTCCCCGGATCGATCTGCTTGTCCTCGATCACGTTCGGCGCCCTAAGTTTCGCCTTCGTTTCCGCCTCGCCGAAAAAACCGAGGAGCCAACGTATCGGCTTCGCAGAAGGACAAACAACGACAAAGTCGAGGCCGAAGATTGTCGCAGACTTTGCAGAATCACGGCTACGCAGCACCACGCCTACAGGATCTCGGGAAGCGTTCTGCGGAGCTGCTTGGACATGGGCCGGGCAGCTGATAGACCAGCGGAGGTCCTTCTCCGACTGATTGCGTCGGGAGAAAGATCCGGGGAAGCTTCGAGTGCCCGCCGAGAGCCGTCGGCTGACTATTTCATTGGCATCGCCTTCTCGAGGACGGGCGACTCGCTTGCAATTGTATCTCGGCCGCTCCCGGACAGCAATCGAAAATGAATGCTTGTCCGTGACGTGTGAGGGACGGGAGTAGAAGAGGGGAACCGACCGATCCAAAGCGGGTTCGCTGATCAAAAATCGCTGACCGGATGGATGCCAATTCTCGCATGTCAGTGTCGCCGACGAACAAGAGGAGTTTTCGTTTGTCCCTCCGATCGAAGTGCCCAGTGCCACACGTAGGTTGGCAAGATCTCAGTCAGTCATTCAACGAGGAGGGCTCCGACCTCTGTTGTCACAAGAGCGCTGACGAAACTCACGAACGGTCGCCAGAGAAAAGGCAGAGGAAAAAAACGTTCGACAAGCGGCGGCTCCCCGCCCCTCTGAGCTCTCCGCTTGTTCACTCGCTCGCCCGCCCGCTTGACAGTGATCTACTAAGTGCTGTCGACACACACAACACCATTATCAATGAGGGGAGAGGAACTACAAGAGCAACTACTGCAAGAGCCGGGTACCGCCGCGCCGTCTCCGAGGAACGAACAAGCGGGAAAACTAAAGGACACGTCGCGGCGTCCTCGAAGAGAACCAACAACAAGGGAGTCGAACAGAAAAAAAAAACGCTCCTCCGACCACCGAAATGTTCACGCAGAGGCGAAGATCCGGCGCAGATCTCCGAATCCGAGAGAACTCCCCGTGCAGTCCCTTCCCAGCTGTGAGCAGAATCTCCCTCCACCGAGAGAGAAATTCAGAAATTCAGGAGTTCAGGCGTTTTCGTGGGACAGGAAGAAAGTAGAGATGGGAAGGATCTGGAAGTATGAAGCAGTCGTGGAGAGGAGACACAATAGCCGCCCACGCATCATTCCGGACAGCTGCTGGTCAGATGAGTTGCATCTCGCTGTGAGGGAGGGGGACGAAGAAGAAGAGACTCCGGGCATTGAATTCAATCGAATCCTACCCTCCTGCCTGCGTCAGTCCCTTTCTAGTGGAATCGTTTGTTCGTTCGAAACAGCCGCCGTAGCGAACGTCAAAGCAAAGCACGCAGTTATGAATTCAATGGAGGAGAACTGACGTCACCGAGAATGAGAAATCTACTTTTGAACGAAGTCTACTTTCTCCAGTTCGACGAATCCGCGCTCAAACTCCGTTTGCGGAGCGACGAAAAAAAACACCTCAGACAGAAGGAGACTGAGGACACCGAATACATTGATTCGAGCGCTATCGGAGGAAGCTCGCGAAACAGAAGCGAAATCTTCCTCGTTTCAGTCGCCGTATCGCATCTGATCGGTCGTGGCGGGAGGAACGACTCGGCTCGGAGCAGTCAGCTGTATCCAATGAGTCTTGCCGGCGGGATTTCGGAGCTCTTGAGCGGTGAATGAAAGCGAACCATCTCGTTTCGGAGACTCCCTCGAAACTATGAAGCTCGGATTTCGGAGCAGCACCGGCTACGAACAAGCGGTTGTAAGCTCGAGGCTCTGCGATAATAATTATCACGATGCGCCATGAGCCATCGTCCCCGTCTGGGAATCAGGATGAAGATCACCGAATCCCAGTCGAAAGGAGCTGTTTCTGCGGAAAAAGGAATTCGAGCAAATTAATTTCCCAACGCCAACTCGTTCCATGTACTCGTCGATTTCCAGGCTAATTCGCTTGGCGATCTGGGAGACGATTCATCGAAGCAGGAACTCGTTCCATCAACTACTCCTGTCCCCCGGGAGGTAAGCGAACGGCACACTTGGCATGTACGACGGTTCCATTCGTCAATGTTGTGTCGACTGCCAATGAGGGGACGATAAGATTCATCTGACTCGCTGAACGTCTGCGTCGTGGAGATAACTTCATTGCTCACTCGGTTGGCTCGAACTACGTAAGCGTTAGAGGTTCGTATCGTCGTTCTTCGCGTGCATTCAGTTCTTTCCAATCTGCATCGTCGTAATCATCCAAGTCGCGGCAGGCAGGCAGCAACATTGCCCTTACCCCGGTGCCTGCTTCGCGGCGGAGCCTATTCGATAGGTGCGTACAATAACTTCCCCCTCCGTGCGGACTGCATGCATTCTGCCTTTGCTTTGTGTAGTTTTTGAACAATGTGTTCTAGCCTCGCCGATAGGCTGCGGACCATCCGTTAGATCAAGGAGTATCGGGGAGCATCCTCATAATAATTCACTTGTTTCGATTAAGCAGAACTCCGTAGAATGAGTTCATGACCGAGAGACTCCTCCCAGGGCGTCAGAATTAATCAGCTCATCAACGAAGCTGCCAGAGACTGGAAACTCAATCAGCCGGTCGCGCTCGTGAGCGGGAATGCTAGAGAGCTCCTTGCCCGTCGACAGACGATCCTGACATCGAAAACATGCGCTGCAGGGGACGGAGCTCGAGAACGCTCGATCGGGCTAGGTCAGACTCCTGCAAGTAGTCCCATCATGGGAATCCCTTCGAGCTTATGCAGGTCATCTACAGAAGCTTCAGCTCCGTCGGCAAAGCTCATGTTTGTTCCCAAAATCCTCGAACAATGCGAGATTCAGAGACGCACACCAAGATTGGAAGCAGAATGGATGCTCCGACAATGCGCTGCTGTCGTCTAGAAATCTCTGTGGGCTCGCTCGCTTGCTTTCTGGCTCGCTCAGTGTCGGTCGTGACGCTCCTCGCCGAGAACCCGCTGCGTATGAGAATGACCCGAGGGAGTCTTTGACAAAAGGACATCATCCATTCGAGCCGGTGGGGTTTTCCAGTGGGGCCGCCGGGCCTGATCGCTGTTCGGGTCAGCAGATAATGAGGATCCTCGCCTCTCCTGAGTGAGGTGGAGTCCGCTATTCCGCTTGACGGCTTGAGGGACTCGCTGTTTGCCGGCGGAGCAGCAACTCGACGTCTTGGCCGGATACTAGCGTGGCGCAGCGAGTCTCGCTGTCACCTTCGTATAACTTTGACCATTTGTCTCAGCCCTCAGCGAAAAATGACGACAGTGTCGGCTTCGTGCCGATAGAGGAACAGCACGGCGGAGCGGGAGGAACGACGAGCAACTTGCTTGTCTATCGCCGGGCCGACAGCTAGGGATGAGAAAGAGAGAAATCGCAGCGATGGTGTTACAGAACGAGGGATAGAGGCCCAGAGCCCGGATCAAGATCTCGTCTGAAAACTTTTTTGCTCTTCTCTTTCCTCTTACGCTGGGACCGTCGCCGCTGTGAGGGAGTGACCCTCGACTCAGATTTACGCCATGATCAGCCGAAGAATCGGCCGGCTAGACCCCAGGAAATTTCTCTTCTGCCATGTCGTCGCACGCGGTGTCTCCATACACGTTCGAAGGAACGATTCGGAGGTTGGATCTGATTACCTGCACCCACATATATTTAAGTCTCCGGAGCATATTCATGGTCGGAGATCGCAGTTATTCTCTTCCGAACTCGCCCTTCTTATTAGCAGGGAGAAAATGGAGGCGATGTCGTCCGCCGTCTATGTACAAAGCGGTACAAAGTTGGGTTGATCCTTCTCTTCTCCTTATTTTTTCCTCAAGTCATCCTCTTGTTTCCGCTATCATAGTCCAACTAGTGCCGCACTTCAATCTCTCTCCGTCATTCCCCGTCGTAAGCGCTCTCCATGCACGATCCCCTTAGCCACTCGGTTCTCGGCAGCGAGTTTCCCCGGCGCAGTAGATGGAGAAAGTGAAGAACTCGTTCGAGTGTTCTTTCTCGTCTCCCCTATTTTTCCACGCTCGCTGGTGATCTAATGAACAAGCGGAGGGATCCAACCTGTCATGAGAGCGTTTTCCTCGTTCTCGCCTACAATGTCAGTCAGGCGGCCGGCCGGTCGGTCGGTCGGTCGGTCACCCGAACGGACGGTCGGACGTTCGGCCCCTCCGACCGCCCGCCCGCCCGCCTGGCTGCTCTCCTGATGACCAAACGGTCCCTCTGTCTGGCCGAGCGTCGAGCTTTTCTGCCGGTCGCCAGAGAGAAACTTAATTGAAACGAGCCCTTTGACCCGTTGTGTTCATTGTCTTGTGCTGTTTCGCTGTGCTGGGGAAAGAGAGACTGCTCGAATCAAATTCCTTCCGAAGTATTTCTCCCCCCCTCCCGCCGGGTTAATCCCCCTCACGCAGAATAAATCTTGTCGCTCGACTCCTTTGAGAAGAGACTCCGAAAAATAAACACTCGGTCCCGGTGCTCCTGTTTCGCCCGAGAGAACAATTCGAGCATGCTGCTCTGAGAAGTTCGGTGTCGGGTACAAGAGAGCACGGATGTGCCGAATTCCCTGCTGACATTCTCGTCTCGATCACTCGCAGTACAGATTCTTCAAACGGCAGGGGTAGAGTGGACGAAGAGAGACGACGCCGACGCCATTCTGGTAGCACGGCTGTAGCTGCTGTCCTTCTCGAGATCAGAGCACGTACATCATACATGCATGCATGCATGCTCAACGTGCTTGGCACGTTCTGTGAATACGAGGCGGCTTTAGTAGCACCTCCATGAGGGCTGGTGCTGCTCGAAATTCGCTGCTAGAATAAAGCCAGCCACTGTGCTCGAGCGTCGAGCTTTCATCGCGGTGGCGCATTCTCCGATTCTGAATCGCGTCGATCTTCGCCAGTCAGCCACTCCGGCCATGCTGCAGCGACCGTCAGCGAGGACTCGAAACACAAGACCTTGGAATTTTCACTCCGACACTCATCGGCTTGCACACATTCCCCTCGTCCAGAGAAAGCTGAAGAATTGCATCCGCCTCCAACGCCAACGTTCGACGATACTTCCGCTTCTGACTGACGCAAGGGCCAGTGCGAGTTTAAGACTTTGATTGAAGCTCGACGGATCACTCGAATTCGAAACTTTCTGCACAAGAAAAATTATCCGAGCTCTGATTCCTCACTCTCAATGTCAAAGTCGCGGGAATGGCCATGTTCCATACTCACAAACGCGCATTGATGTCTCACATTGCGTTTGGATGGAATCCAGCGGACGTCCATCACAGCCAGAGAGCATTGTCCCGGCTGCCCGGGAGGCATCGAGCAGGGCGAGGAGCTGCAACGTCGGAAAACAATGAACTCAGCTCACGAGAGGGGACCAACGAGATCGTCGGAAGGTGGGCGCACATGGCGCGTCGCGTCGTCGCACGCTCACAAATGGGCAGGGCCTCCGGGTTGGGATCCCAGGCAGAGCTCCCATGAGGTGTCCCCAGGGGAGAATCGATTCTGTCCGCAACCTGCGAAATCATGCTCAAGCAGATAATCACCATCAGCTCGGAATGTCCGCGTCTCCGTGATCAAGCGATCGCCGTCACTCGAAATCACAAGATCCGCGATTCAGTACCGAATTGCAGCACCTCCTCGAGTTTTCTCGGAAGGAGGACATCCTCAACCGAAGATCGTGCGTCGTGGACGCGTTTGAAGCTCCGCACCTGTGCGGCGCCGGCGTGGGCGGCTTCCGCTCAGTTCCTGGATGATCTGACAGACGAATGAGCAAACAAGTGAGAACGCGAGGAAGTCACCGAAGGAATAGTGACGAGTCAGTCGGGCAGCCAGCCAGCCGTTCGACTGATGTCGGTCGGTCGGTGGCTCATTCACTCACTCAGCCAATGTACGGTGTATCTTGTCCAAGTGTACCCAAACATGCATACTTGCCTTACTCCCTTGAGGCGGTGGATGTCCGCGTTGCTCAGAGACGGACAAAAGACTTCCTCAGGAAGTGTTCTCTACGGCTCCATCCGAGCAATGACTTTATCTTGCTCAGTGGGGGGAGAGCAAGCATACCTCACTTCGGTTTGAGCGGCCATTCGCCAAGTCAGGCTGCTACTCAGCTACCCTGTTGTTGAGGTGTTGGTGTAGAAGTTCACAACGTGTTTGTCGCTTGTTTCCTTGTGGTGACGGCACCGATGACGTTACAGGATGACAGAGCTAGTGGAGATGCTCTGCCGGGCCGCGGCCAGGATGCGCAACGAGGTCCGCTCGGCTAGCGAGGATTGCGTTCGCCTTCGGCCCGTCTTCCGCATTTCGTCTGGTACAGGCGGGACAGCAACCGAAGCAGCTGTCTCTTTGTTTCCATCAACACGCCGGCCTCCATCCTAATTCGTGTTGTTGCTTCCGACTCTGTCTTCCTGGTGGCTGTGGGAATGAGATGGTGCTGGCGACGACGACGACGAAGACGAGTATCTTCTTTGAGGAGTAACACGATGTAGCTAATGCACTCAACACCTAATGGTCCCGACGAACTTGTTACGGTTATAAACTTGCTCGATGGCATCCAATAACACACACATACATAATATTCGCGTCCCTGTAAGGAGGGGACGACTGCCGCAACTTGATGGAGGTGATAGCGGTGGCGACGACGGTGGTCTTGTACACGGTCCTGCAATGGTTTAATCTCCATACTGCAGCACCGGCAAGAACATTGTTTTGCTTATCGGGTTCGCCATAAAGGTAGTGGCGGCGGCGGCGCTCAAGATGCTCGCCACGAGTATCACACGAGTTGGGCAGAACGGGCAAAGGGGAGAAAAATCGACCAAAAAGCTCAGCCGAACGACAGAACTCTTCCGGGGTTCTCTGCAGTGTTCCTTTTTTTTCTTCTCTCTTCACTGCAATATCCCTCCGTGGAAATCCCGAAGCGGAGCGATACGGAGCGTTTGCCGTTCCGACAGCCGCCGAGTTGGGTCAGACACTCACACGGAGCATCTGCTCTCGGCCGACGGCGTCTTCCACACATCTGGCTTCGTTCCGTATATCTGCTCCCTGACCTGATTCGGTGGAGCTCCCGTCAGTATTTCTCTTGTGCGCTGCGTCGACTGAGCACGTGCGGAGAATCATTTATTGATATTTACGCAGCGGAGGCTTTCTTTCGCATTGGCAACGTCAGCTGCGACTGCCACGCGCAAGTCTCTCCGAGGAACTTCATGAATTTGAGAGGAGCATTGTCTCCCGCGCAATGCGACGGAAGCTGAACGCCCTCTGTCGCGGGAATCGACCTCGGAGGTCCGGAGCCATGCTGTTCGGCGGCGATCGGTGCGAGGAGTCCCGTCAGGAAACACGGTGTCGCACCATTGAAGACATTCCTCAATGCCATGGCGTGCGCCATGAGAACGGTGCGCGGAAGAGCTCAGGAACTCGCTCCGATTTCGCTCGAATTACGCCAGTCTTCATTCGGGCTTTCTCTGCGCAATATATGTGAACGCTATGCGGAGCGAAGAACAGAAGCACGGAAGCCACGGATATCATTGGGTATGGTGTTGTCTGCGTGATCGGAGGTGACTAAGTGTCTGTTTCGCTGTCTTCATTAATATAGGGAAGTTTTTTTTTGTTGCGGTGGCTGCCACATAGATCTATCCGTCATCTACAATATCATCTATCAAGCCGCCTCTCCGCCCATCCGAAGATAATTTAGGGGTAATTGAAGTTTTTTGTAGGGAGCCAGCTTTCTCCCACGAAGCCCATCCCTATGGAGCCGGTGCTCGAGCCACGAGGCACGAGGTAACCGATTGTCGCGAACTCGAGAAGTCGATCGGAAAGAATCATAGCATGTCTGTGTGTATCGCCGGATAACTTTTCGCTCACGAGTCTTCCGCAGCGATTCCAGTCGGACTAATTATGGGGGAGTCCAGATCGCCCCGATCCCGCGTCGGTTCTCCCTGCGACCTGTTCACGCTGAGCGCTCCTCAGAAAGCTCGAATAGGACGGGGTTCTCCGGACGTGAGTCGGGCCGCTGTTGTGATTGTTGAGCCTGGGGATAAGCGAAGAAAACTTGAGAGGGAATGAATATCACTATCACAATGGCAGTCACCTACGTTTGCACTTGAAAGCAAATCCTTTCTAAGCCGGTCTCCTCCCGCCCAAACCTCCAGCCCCGGCATCGGGCCGCTCGACTGTTCGCGTCGCTACCCTCGTGGGTTCTGCTGCTGGCGCCACGCCGCCGAGCTCTAGTGTTTTTCATTTCGCGCAGGTAATAGGTTTTAGTCGACGACGACTCGAGTATAAAATTGCTTTTCGAGTAATCCACTCAGCCCAGTCGAGCGCTTGTTCTGCCGCCCACCGTTATTCAAAAGAGCTCATATATTTAACTGATGTTGTACTCACAAGTGCAACCAGAGCTTACCTCCGGGGCTATCCTCGGCCGATTCCCCTCTCGGTCGTTGAAAGCTCTGGCTCGCAGTCTGCCCCTTCTCTCCGCCTCGGTTACTTCCGATTCGTAGCGAGGAGAGGGAACTTGCGAATGGAGAGCGCCTTAAGTTTCCGCGCCTCGTTTCCGACGAGGAAAACCTTACGAATGATCCGAACGTGAAGCCGCGAAGACGATTCCTCTGGGAATCGTCTACAACGCCAGGTCGACCTTTAGACGAAACTGCTCATGGGAAGTCTATCCTTCCCTATACATATATGCTCACGTTGCCCATGGTCCTCCACCGCAAAGCGGCGCGCCGCTCTCCAACGTAATCCTTCTGTAGGCGTTTCTCCGAGCCGCGCTAAGATCCATCATTTTCTAATCCTTCAAACTTCACGAGCCGTCTTGCTCGGTGCCTATCTTGATCCTAAACGTGCCCTCCTTTGTAAAAAGTTCATTGTTTGACTCCCAAGAACAGCCGGCCAGAGGAGAATAAATTCCCGCCACCCAAGGTCTATCCAGCGGATTCGGCTCTGTATGTGAGCTTGGAACTTCGGGTATAGCTGAGGGTGAGAAATTTTCCTCCTACAACACAATGACCCGAGAGCAGAATATCTACCGGATGTACACCGGGAGCTCCTCACGGAAAACCGGACAGGACCGGCTGGAATTTTCGTTTTTTCGACAATTAATGCCACGAATAAAGGTACTTAACGGCTCGAATTCACAAGGAGGAGTCGCAGCCACTACGGCTGACGTCGCAGGAGTCGAAGCCGTCGAGAGCGATGAGGATTTTTCTGTAGAACGCATTCGTGAGTGAATCCAGAAACGAACCGATTCTAGGTTCACCGGTGCACCATTTATTGCATGTAAAGCTTCCCAACCGCCAGACCAAGTGCGATCGATCCCGTCGAATGCCGTCTTGGAATGTTTTTATCCACATGGTACGTGTATTAACTCAGCGCACCCAGACGTTGCTCCGAATCTTCAGCATGAAGGAATTATATGGGCTGAGCAGGAATCGAATTCGTAAGCCGATTGCTATATCCGAAGAATATCAGCTGTATCATTCGAAGACTGAATGGAGGTCGGATGGAGGCTGTCGAAGCCTGCTCTGAAATTTGAAATCGCTGAGACGTCTGAATCCACCCGCGACCAAGTGAGGAGTGAATGAGTGGCGGGTACCCAGCGGATCCCACGATCCCTTGGCGGCATCGAGGATCAACAGCCGCTGAGAGGAGCAGGACACTCCAAGATGGGTAATGGTGGTAGTGTCACTTCTCGACTTCTTCAGACACGGAGAACAAGCGGCCTGAGAAAATACACAAAGAGACTCCTCCCTGATTTTCGCTAAGTGGCTGTAAAATCTTTATGGCTTGTTATACCGACAAGGAATTTTAATGGCTAATGCTGCTGGACGAAAGCTCGTTAAACATCAGCGACTCAAGCATTGCATTAGTATTGCGTTCAAGGAAGACGGATGCATCATTTCTTTGCAAGGAGGAGGCCATAAACAAAAAGAACCCATGGTTCAGGGCCGTGATGAAGGGCATCCTCCGGGAACTTCCATTATCCTGAAAAATCTGTGGATTTCTGCTTCGTCGACGAAGCTTTCGGATCGGTCAGATCCCTTCACTCCAGACGAGCAAATAGATATGCCCCCGCCCCTCAGGAGCGCCGCGCCGTTGTTCCGAGCCGGGAGCGAATGAGAAATAGTTTCGGTGAAACGTGCGCACCCCGGGCGCTTAACTGATTGTGATCCTGCCTTTATTCGTTCCATTTATTTGGCAGGTCATTATATCGCGTCGGATCAGCGATACTTGCTGGATCGACACCGGGCAGGATGTGAGGGGCGAACGATCCGGACTCCAATCGGTGCGTCCACCCCCCCCCCCCGTCCTCGCGTCTCGCCCCGTTTCTGCAGACCGGGCACGCTAACAGCGGCGGTCCCGGCACTGAGAGCTCGTTCTCTCAAGGGCGCAAAAGTTTCTGCGGCAACAGCTAGGCTCAATATTGCTTCATTTTTCTTCATTCCTCTCCAATGACTCATTCATTCTCGGCAAGCTTCACTCCGACGACTGACTGCAATATGTGTTTGAGCAGCAAGTGAGCGCGCCGTTACATTACCTCATTGAAGGCGCTGGTCCCGCAACACACACGGCCGTTCCCGAGGCGCTCTAGAGACTTCGGGTTCATTCTTTTTGAGAGTAATCCGCGAGAGGATTTCTGAGCGCAATCACGACGGAATGGGAATTTCCTTGGAGTCCAGGCGTGGCCTGAATACGCGCACCATTTGCCGTGTGTGGGAGTTGCGTAGGCCAGCGCTTCCAGATCTGCGGAGCCTGATGGCGATCGACGCCGTGGATTGAAGATGAGTCATCTGAGAAGACATACGCCTCGAGAATGATATTGCAGCCAGGTTCCGAGGCTTCGGATTTATCTGATGCGATGGCGATGACAGAATCAGAATAATCCGCGATTAGGCTGCGGTGTCCGAGTCTTTCCCGCCCTTCCCCCCACGTCCGCAACAGTCGCGCCTCCCTGCCCGGTGGTTTACTCTGATGGGTCAAAATCGCCCACAAACTTGACGCCTTAGGATGCGGGAGAACCATACCTTCGATCGCGAGTTCGCGAACTTTTTGGGGACGAAAAATTATTCGGCCCGGACGGAGTTCCTGCTCGATCGAGAAGTTCCCTTCCACGGCTATTCCCGCTGCCATACTATCGAATCTGTTGGCATCTGGTTCTCCGCCAATCGGATGAGGCTCAGTTTGCCCTACGGCTGTACGCGGCTTGAGGACTCGTCGTCCACGGAAACCGAATTTTCAGAAAGTTCGATTCGACTGGAGATTAGATTTATTAAGGCGAATTACAGGAACGGAGTTATTAGAATCTAGCCGACGGGACCGACCGACCGGCCGACCGCTCGCTCTGGGTGACAGGATTCGCACAAATCTTGCTATGCCTCGCGGCTGCGACCGACGTCTCGGGTTCTTACACGGACTTGTGGGCGTTTTCATCTCAACCGCCTCTTCTTTCTCCAGTCGATTCCGAAGCTTCGCTGGCCTGTCAGGCGAACAGAACAGTTCGCGAAGCCTTTTCCTTCTTTTCGGTGTCCCGCAGAGATCCGACACAGGCGTCACAGGAGAGTTCTTGTCGTGGTGACACTTTAGATCTGACGTCGTTGGGTTCCGAAGTCGACCCAGCGACCGCATGTCATTTCGACTCGTCAGGGAACCCTGCCACTCACGGGGCTTCCTCCGTGAAAGACGGCCTTGGTACCGATCTCTGCGACGAGTCAACGAAAATAATGAAGAGCGGAAACTGCGAGAGAGAATCCCGAAGACTCAATGACCGAGTGAAAATTCCCCCACTCCTGAATGAGTATTTATACAGGAGTTGGTCAAACTCGTCGGCATTCACCTTTGTGGTAGAATAGGATTTTCTGAAAGTTAGAGCTCCGTTCCGCCCACGAGCGCCCCGTGCAGCGAAGCTCGGCGATTCGGTTTTTTCTCGCTGAATATCTTGTTCGACAAGCTGTCGACAGGCGAGTCTGTGGCCACGACGCCGATCTGGCGCCAGAGCGTACGAGTATCGGAGGCAGCAGATAGATTGTACTTTTTCGCCTCGTGAATGGAGTCCAATAGCTTCGATTCGAGTCTCCGTTCCGCTTCCCAGCGGCAGCCATCTCCAAGTCAGGTTGTGAACAAGTTCCAGCCAGTTTGTCATGGCGCCAAGTTCACTCTCTGAAAGGGAAATGCCGAACAGAGAATTCAAGCTAAACTCAACGAAACGGCTCAACTGCTGCTGCTGCCGCCGCTCTGGATCCGTCGAGTGAATTGCCGCCGTCCTTGGAAGAGTAATAGAATTCCAATAGCGTGTCCATAAATTCGTCGTCACGCCCGTTTCCTTTCTTCCTTTCGTTCGTTCGTCCGATGTCGGCCGCACCCGACGCCATCACTGCTGCCGGTGATGCCTGCAAAGAGGAGTCGAGGAGGGAGGGGAGGTGAACGGGCGAACGGGCTCTCAGGGGGACATCTCAATACATCTTTATATGGAGTTCCTTCCATATCCACCTCCATGGATGACTTCGTTTATTGCCGAGAGCAAGCACTCCAATGACGGCTTTCCTTAGAATACGGATGACTATTATTATTATCATTATGACACATATAAACGAAAGGAGTCCTCATCGATATGTAAAGGTATGTCTCGTAAACGTGCTGATGACATCATGCAGCTTTTGTCGACATTTACGGGTTCGGGTTTACGGCGAGAAGGGAACGTCTGAAGAAGGCCCTGGGAGGGAGTCTTCGAGTGAACGAGGGACCGACGCATAGATAAGCGTCAGCCGCGCATAATTCTGAGGAAGCTGTGGGAGAGGTGAAAGATCGGTGTTACCCTGTGTTTCCCTCGGACGTTCAGCGAGACGCGAAGCCACCGACGGTTGATTCAAATACCACTCCATTGGAATCCTAGGGTCTATGCGCGACGACGAGGCATTGGGAAGCAACGGTGTGGTATCGCATCAAAATCCCCAGGCGCATCTGTTTCACCTGCGAACTGATGATAGCAGATCCATTCTACGACTTTTCTCCAGTACGCACAAGTTGGGATTGATTGATTGCCCGTATGATGGATTGAGACTATGCACGTATGAATGGCCCATAATGCTGAAGATCACTGTCATCATGTGAATCGTTATTTATTACCATTCATCCCGGGAGTTCATTGAGCGGCTTGTATAGAGGCATCGGCCCCGTGTTCATTGTCGAAGTATTGTCGGCCTCTGCGATCTCATTGAGAGCGATGACCGAACACCCGTCTTTTGTAGTCGGGGAGAGCAACGAGACTTTCGCCCTCCCATGCGGAGGATATCCTGAAGCGTCGGGCGTTCGATCGCGAGGATGAACTTGTTCTTCTTGGTCGAGTGATCGCCCCGATATGCGAGCGGACGTCCAGGCAGAAATGAATGTTATGTCGAAACGTGGGTCTTCGGCGCTCGATCCGCGCCGCTGGAAATTTCCATTCGTCCCGAGCGTAACGCAAAGTGTTCAATTCCATCGGCCCTCGTGTTTCCTGTCTCCCAGGCCGTCTGCTCGCTTGGCCGCTCAATCGGACGATCGGCCGGTCGCTTGCACGCTCGGTGGACGGTCATCCGGTCACCGAAACCGCGTCGGGGCTTCCCCTGTGAGTTGAGAGCATGAAGTTATCACTAAATGACGTTTTGATGAACGATAATGACTTGTCCTTCATTATCTTCACCATTAGACGCAGTCTGAGGTCAGCTTTCACACGACGCCGACGTTTAATTAATTGGCGTCTCTGAAATCGTGCGATCTAAGCTGTTCGTCGGGGCTGTTTTTCTTCTTCTTCCCATTCCACGAGTCCCGTCCCGATTCGTCGATAAATTCCTCCCGGCTCGCATCTGTCGGAGCCAGTGTCAGAGCCCTTGCACAATCTAGTATATCAGAGAGGAATTAATTATTATCGACCTACGTTCGAACCCTCCCCGCAATTGTCCGGAACCTGGGGGTTATGGGTCCATTCCTCGGATATGGATCGCAAAGATCCGGAGAGTAGCCCATAACGCCTACGGACGCGATAGCTGCGTCTCGGCTCATATTTTTTTGAAGTTTGCGGACGAGGGCATGCGAGAACGAATCACAGCCCTCTCAGAAAGTTCCCTGTTTTAAAACAACCCGTGGAGCAGTTTGCGCCGCCTCGCGTTCGATGCAGCCCCTTGGGCAATCAACGCGTCGTAAACTCCACTGTTCCCCGCTCTAAAAGGACGCCGAACCCAGGTGTAACCCTAGTCGAGGTCTAATAGCTCGGGTGAGAGAAAGAGTAGAATACCGTAACAAGAGCAGCCCGTCGATTGAGGGGAGATCTAATTTTCTCGGAGCAACAGACGAAACTCCCTGGGAGAATCGACGCAAAAACGAGCAGGTCGCAGCGGTTCTACTGTACCTTCATGTTCTGTTTGGTGTAGTTCCTTTTCCACGCTGTCCACGCCGTCGGAGAGGGAAATAGGCATTTAGAGTCCGAGGTCGCGTTCGATAGACGCAACATCACGATTATCGCTGTTTGACTCGGCACTGGTTTCTCGCTGCTAATGACAGCGAAAAAGAGAGCAAGCATCATTGATCTGTGCCGAGTGCATGGCGAACGCCACGTAGGCGAACTGGTGATCATCGGCTCCGGCTACAAGGAGGAAACTCGCGCATCAATTATCGACGGAAGAAAACCGATCATTAGACAGCAAGCAACCACCGCGACGTGACGGTCTTGCGTAGACTTTAGGTGGGGAACACATCTGGCCTGGTTTGCCCCTCAATTTCCGGGGCGCTCATTGGACCCTCCGTCGTTTTTCCGGCGACTCATCCCATCGGCCAGCTGGAGCAGGGAATCATGGAAGGCCGATGCATATACATGGATTCGCTTGCTGAAGCGCCCTGCTCGGCGGGACCAGGACCCCGTTTCGACAGAAAAGGTGGTCCCCTCGAATGAAGCTCAGGGAGTGGAGTGAGCGGCACCGCCTTCGATTTTCTCGGCTCTGGACCACCGTCGAGTCGCTTCATGAGACTCGAACTCAGAGAAGGACCCCAACATTGCCATATTGGACTTAACCGCTGGCGAGTTGCGATCCGAAGCGAGTCTACCGTCCCGATCTTCGTCTTGAAGATCCCCACAAATTCGTATCAGGGAGTCCTACCATCGATAGATACAAGGAATCAACTGAGGAACTCAGACTTTCCAGCCATGGGGGCAGTAAACCCACCAGCTTTTGTCTGCTCGGCTCCCGGGCATCCTTTCCCCGACTGGCGTCTGGATTCGAACCCATACCGAGTCGTAGAGCGCAATAGTCGGCGACGCCCAGGACCATGCTACCGGCTCTCTCGCACAAGTTCATCCGTGCAAGGACTTCGCTAGGATTTCGTTCTGTCCAATTGTCGGTACGATTTGGGAGCTTCACGATATCTGCGATATCGCGTGGTTTTGTTGGACTGTTGGACTGGACAATGTCATCTCGATACATTCAGAAAGGACAAACCGGGAAAATAACGCCTGCGACCTCTCAACGGCATTTGTACCTCTTCATCGTTGATTCGGTCGATCAGTCATCGCAGCTATACCCTGGCTAAGCCTTGGAATATGAATAATGCCTCAACCTGCCTACGCTCAACATGATACCGGCTCAGTGTGTCTCTAGATATTATTGCGATAGAAGATTGCGAGACAAAATTCGTGTGATCTTCTCGAGCCTGCTGCTAGATCGTGATCGCGTCACAGGTTTCCCTGCCTCCCTACATCCCTTCTCGGTCGATGTCAGGAACTCTTGATGGAGTATCAATATTCTCCAATCAAGAGCGACGATGATCGGGGGTGTGTCGCTCCCAGCCAGGAATCGAATTGATCGTCTATCTCCTGTCTACTCTGTGATGTACCTACCGATTTGCGATCGATTGAAGTCCAGAAGCTGCTAACCCCCAGCAGCCTCTGGGTTGAAGGTCGCTCCACGGTGTGAAACAGACGCAGGTGATCCCCGCAAATTCTTCAGCGCCAGTGTCTACGACTAAGACGATCGTGGGCTCGGAACGTCTTGTATACTGGATCCACCCAATCTCAAAGGTTAGGGAAATCCCATGTTCATGCCGAATGAAACTCTGTATGGCTCGCGACCGACTAGATCTGTGAGTTCAAGATCCCTCCATCTTTGGACTCATTTCCAAGAAATTCATGGCTCCTTGATCGGTTTTTGCCTCTTCAGAGCTCAATCGAGCAGTTCTACCGCTCTGCACTTTTCTTCGTGTCGCCTTGCATTCCCTGCGAGACCCCGCCCAATCCTAGGAATCGTTACATATTCAACGACAGGAGTTCGCTACCTCAACTTCAATCTGGCACTTCATCGTACGAGTTGCCGTGAGCCGGAAGAAATGCCGAAGCTAGATTTTCCAGACATTGGCAGCTGAGCACGGTCGTGGAATCGAATGGGTTGGAATTTACCCGGGTTCCCGACCACGTCGATGTCCAAAGTAAAGACTGTGAGGTGCCGGACTGTGTCCATCGTTGTCTCGAATGATTTTTTTTAAAGGCTGCTTTCGTTTTATAATGAAATCGTGTATTCCTAAAGTCCACTAGGGCCGGGCCCTGTCAGTGGTATCGCCATCGTATCGTCACGCGTTTTGAGGTGGGACGCGACACCCAGAAGAAAAAAAATTTTTGATGACAGCAGCAGAGGAATCAAGCAAGATTCCTAAAAGGGGGGTCAGCGAACTCGTCTGATGGTCTACTGAAAACGAATTTCCTGATTCTTTTCTTGACAGCACATTCGCCTCGAGTATCGCATCTAGTCTGTCGTGAATCTTGACGTATCGATTGAAGTAGAATTTATCCGATCTAACCGATTTGGACAAGGGCGGGCGCAGAGCAGATGCGTTCCTTGTTGAATAAGAGCGTCGCTGTTGGCGTCAGCATTCCTGACTCTACACTCCATGATTGAGCACTGTAGATAGAGTTTCCTGAGTGGTAGGATGCCGCTTCTGTCATAGTTCTGTTGCATGGTCTCCCCATCTTTAGTTTTATTGTCATAGATCTGTCTCGCTTATTTCCACTGGGGAAGGGCGTACCAACCAACGGAGATTGGTGCCTTGTCGACGACGACGACTTCATGGGCTCGCGAAGCTCGACGAATTTCGTTGCAAACACAAGGGAATACATTCGATCGACCACTGGAGCAAAAACGAGGACTTTTCCGCCTTAATGTCCGTCGAGCTCTGGATGAACTTGATGAACCTCTCCCCAGCTCGCTCCTCGAAGCCGTATACCCTGGAGTCGTCCCCTATTGAATTAGGCAGCCTGGCTGAAGCCCCAGAGGGCTTGGCAGAAGATTCCTGTGCCATCCGAGCGTTGAAGCAGGGCTCAATTTTGCTGCTGCATGAGGTTCAGAACACCCCGGGTTCCAGATCGAGCTTCCAGCACTCTTCCAGTCTGCCTCTCCGAGAGCGTCCCGAAAATCCCGAATGAGAGACCCGACTTATCAGAAGCAGCAGGTCAGTAGAATTCCAGTATCGCAGACGATAAGATTCGGCATCCCCCATGATGTCTCTGGCAATGAGTCCGCATTCCACATACAGTCAACTTCCCATAATTCGGAATGGCAGTGTGTCGATTTCCCGAAAGAGAGTCCGAGTTCCGAGTTATGGGAGGCCATAGATATGAGAATACGGATTTTCGATCACGGCCCCGAGGACGTCTTATTCAGATTGAAATTTAGTAGGAATCACCTCAGATGCTGACGGTGGAAGTGAGTGTCTCTTGGCGGGGAGATATACTTAGGGGAGAACACATGTGGAGATTTGGAGAAGACAATCTTTATTCCAAGTGAGAAGGTCAAATTATGCCCTCACGACCTCGTTTGTGGACTCACTACATACGTCCCTAAGAGAGCTACAACCAACGATAGACATTCGTACACTTATCGACAATCGACAAGAGCACCGCTCAACTCTTAAAGTAGGACCGTATATCTCTCTGGGCATCATTCTTGAACATATCTGCCATAACAATTCCCAGATACTTGTTGAATGAGCGACCGATATCTGGCTCAGCTTCCGATCGCTGTCCGCAGTGTCTTATCAGGACCTCGAGAGCTCCAATCGCTTCTCGGTCAGATACTCTGGGATCTTCCGTTTCCTCGATTGTAACATCCCAGTCGTCGTCCAGGCCGAATCCACAGTCCTCATCTTGCCGAGCTTGCAATTCGTCATCTTCCGAAACGATGCCATCAAGCAGATCGCGAGTGACCAAGTTTTCATCGAAGTCCACATACTCCTTGAAGGTCAGATTATGAGGGAAAATGAGGCGAGAGATCGCAGGGTTGACAGATTCTGGATTGTTCTGATCCAGATCCTCTGATGGCGAGTCATTTCCGAGCCTCCCGTGCACACCCGGCAAGCCGTGATTGAAGCACTTCTCGATGCTAGAAGCCGGGACTTCACCCCATGATTCTCGTAAGAAACGGATCCCTCGCAAAATGTTGATTTCCTTGAAGGCTCCATCGACCGTTTTAGACTGTGACCAGTAGTAGTGCACGAGTTTCTTCTTGTACAAGGCCTTAGTCATGCGTATCACGCCTTGGTCCATTGGTTGGGTCCTCGACGTCGAATTCGCCGGGAGGAATAGAATCTCAATGTTTGGAAGTTCCAGTCTGAGGTCCGGTAAATGACCTCGGAAATTGTCGAGTAAGAGAAGAATGCACCTTTCATTTCGCCCGCAATAGGCCTGGAGATTGACAAGCCATTCGCTGAAAATTCGAGAGTCCATCCAGGCTCTCCGTTGGTGCCGATATTCGCAACCTAGAACATCTGGTGCGTGATGCACTTGGCTCCTTGGTTTTTTCGGTAAAACAACGTGGATTCATACTGCGCCCGATGACTAAGGGTGTCAACTTCTCTGAGCCTGACCAATTGGCACACAGTAGAACGGTGAAACGTTCCTTACTTTGTTCTCCTCCGTGGCACTTTTCTCCTTTGAAGTGAACTGTTCGTTTCGGGAGCATCTTATAGAAGAAGCCTGTTTCGTCCGCATTGAAAATGTCTCGCGGATCATACTTCTGAAGCGTCGGTTTATGACGCTCTAACCAGAGCCTGATATCTTCCTCATTTACCTTCTCAGCCTCACCGCACATTTGCTTCGTAGACAGACCATGACGAGTTTTGAACCCATCCAACCACTTGTCGGAGGCTTTGAAGTCCACAACACCAAGATTACTCGCGATCGTCTTTGCTTCTTCCTGCAGCCAAGATCCGCAGATGGGGAGCGTTCCTTGGTTTCGACGTGCTTCCACGAATCTCCTGAGCAGGATCTTCTCGATGACATTGAACTTTGGTGGCTTGAAGCGTTTCTGACGGTTCGCCGTGGTACCATCGGCGGCTTGCATGCGGATCTTCGCTTCCTCGCTTCGGATTTTATACACCGTGGATTTTGAAATTTTCCATTCTTTCATCACATCGCAAACGCTTTTCTTTGCCAGGCTGTCGAGTACTCTCACTTTGTCCCTCAAGGTCAGAGAGTGATTCTTATGGATCCTGGGCGGAGACATCGGGTAAAATCTACATAGAGCACTGTGCGATAAAATGATTCCACCGTCCGCGATTCCACGACGGGTATCGAATCATCGGCATCGTTCGAATGTCCTCGCGGTCGGAGACGTGCTTTGTGTTTAGACACGCGCGTTCAAACTTATTTTGGGTGGAATGTGCTACCAGATAGGCAGAGAGAAAAAGTGGAGCGGTGGAGGGAGCTTCCCGAGATACTCGTAGGATTTAAAATCGCGGAATAAGCGATTCATGCTGCGGCTAGTTCCGATTTAGAGACTTTCCTGGGTTCCGAGTTCTGGGACGATTTCCGAGTCAGGGGAGGCATTTTCTTTCATGTAAGCAAACTCTCTCCCCTGGAGATACGTTATAGCTTGACAGTCCCTGATGGGTCTGTTGGCCCGTGACACGGAACCGGGGCTTTAACACTGTTCTCAGAGTCCGAATTAGGCTCCGAAATCCAGTCCGAGTTCCGAGTTGTAGGGTGATTCCGACTTACGAGATTCCGAATTATGGGAAGTTGACTGTACATGGTGTGGTGTAATTCAGGCGGAGAACTGGTACCCTCAGCTTGCTTCGAGCCCGCATATCGTGGATCACGTTTTCACTTCGTGCCTGGCTCAAGCGGTCTCAGGTCAGGACAAGATATGTGGAATGTTCAAACTAATAATAGATATGACAATTTATGAACTCGACCTGTTCTCTCTTCAACTAATTTCTTAAACTTTACCGAGCTCTGCTCACTCGAAAGGCATCCGTATCCCTCCTTGAATCGCGATCATCTGACGATTTTTTTTTTGTCGAACAACAATGTAATGTCTTATCCGCCCATGAGCTAGGTGATTCCAAATATGATTATTCGTCCATATCAGCTGCGAATCGCGAATCGAAATCGGGGGGCTAGGTCCCACTCGAATTTGCCAAGAGGTTTGAGCAGAGTCGGTTGAGCACGGAAAAATCGAGGGCCTGTCAGGGATCCCTATGGGATAACCTGGGACTGTACAGAATTTTTCTGCTCCGTCTCTGCTTCGTCCCTGCTTTGTCTCTGCTCACCATGCTTATCGACTCTGCCTGAACGTTTCGGTCAATTACACCTCTCGAACGAAGTTTTTCCCCCGAAAAGTTTGTACTTCATCCGTCGCGGAGCCTGTCATGTCTCATGAGTCATGAGACATGACAGGTGGCCAACAGCCTTTCTGAGTATGATGAGAATGGTGGGCATACAAGCAAAAATGTACGAAGGGACCGAGTACCTGAAAATAACATACAACTGCGAAACAATCGAGGTTGCATATTCAGTCTCGAGAGCACCATGTTTGAACACCTATAAGTCTGAGATAAAAAGGAAAATCAGAGAGACCCAGGAGAGCGTCTGGAGACAGGACATGATGCTGAAATCAAGCCTCGATGTTTACCGGCAAGGCAAGAACAGCCTCGGTGTCCAAACCTTCCTCTACGGGAACCAGAGAGGGGACACTCTCCTGGCCTTGGCCGGGGCTGGGATATCACCGACGAAAAGCCGAGGTACGTCTATTGACCCTTAGCAGGAGGACACCTGCCCCAGATGCGGAACATTTGAAGAGACCGTGAAACATGTGATCTTCGAATGCAACGACGCATATTACACGGACGGAGACTTCCTCTCAAGATTAGGCCTCCAAGCAAGAGGAAAAACAGGAACCCAGAATGAGACCAAGGATCTGCTCAATAGCTCCTGACATGGAAGGCTGATGTGTCAACTTGTAACATACACAGATGACCCATCTAGATCAATAAATTAGCATTACTAGATTTCCCCGCAGAGGGTCGTTTTAGACTCTTCGTTCGCATCTCAGTCAGCTCAAGAGTCTTTCCTATCTGGAATCGCGGTCCTCCGGAGCAGCGATCGTCCGGAGGCTTCAGCAGGTCGTCAGGTCCCATTTTCTCCCTTTGGCTCCGGGGACTGGGGAAAGATGAATGCGTGCAACCCGGCACATTGGTTATGGTAGAGCGTGGTCGGTCGATTGCACGGTCGCCGGCAAGGCTAGCAGCTGTAGTCCGCTCGATTCGCGACCAGCCGAGCAGCCAACCGAAGCAAGACGTGATTCGATGCGTGCTGCGAGGGCAGCACGCAACGCGACGTCATCCGTCATCTCAGGATGAAACTGCATGAAGAAGCCGTAGGGGAGCAACACTGTCGCCTGAACGCCCATTGCAGCTACCGGAATGTGATATTATTGCGATGCACCGAAGTCTGACGGAGGCCCTTCCTCTGGGTACGAACCTCCTCCAACCGTTGCGCTGTCGACCTGGTCATCGCTCCGGCTGTGTAAAATGAATTCTCTCACTCGTTGGAAGCTTGCGACAGAATTGATGACGGATGTGACCTCATTGCTCAGTCCTGGTGGAGGAGTCTTTGCAACTCAAGGAAGGAAATCGAGAATCGTATCGCAGCTCCACTGTATATCCGCTGTATATTGATGACTGATCAAAATTAGGGAACAAACACGTTTTCATCACGCGAGCCTCGCTCCTGTTCCTGGGGATCTTCTTCGTCACCGAGATGCGGAAATCTGTCGAATACTGACCCTTACCGTGTAGCCCGACTTGCGTTCATACGGCGACTAGCGAACTCTCGTTCGCGGGATCCGCGGCGACGTTTTCAACGGTCTCGAACCTGATTATCGTATCCTGCTCATCGATCTGGTTGTTGAGTACAGGAACAGGTCCAGGAGGTGGCGCTCCAGGCCCGTTCGGCTCCGAGAAATTGTTCCGCACAGCACACTGTACCCCTTTTTGCTGTTCCCAGAATCGCATTCGATCAAGATGAGCTTTTCACACCCTTGCGACCTCGCATCACTGGATCGACTCACTCACGCCGCCGATATCGAGATCGAATCTCTCTATTCGAACGGATTTCTCTCAATGATATCGGTCAGGTCGGGGAACATGCGGGACACATTTGCCGGAAGGAGAACAAACTCGTGTCAATTATGCGAAGCTCGCCGCGGGCTTCCGGAGTCTCTTTCGCATCCGAAGACATAAGTGCTATCGATTGCTCGGGCGAATTCGTTTCTTGTTTGGCGTCGCAATCGATCGAGGTTCAGCGGCTGATCGCGCCCAGCAGCCTCTATGGTGATGGTGGCTCCACGGCATAGATAGAAGCGGCGAATCTCGAAGATTATGAAGCGTAAGGGTCTACGTCTATAACCATAGTAGGCTCGACGACGTCCTGTTTACTGATTGAGTCATCTCAATCTCCAGGGTCTGAATCGTGAAAAGATGAAAGAGAACCCCACTTCCAAGCTGACGCAACGAGTTGCCATGAGTCGGACGTGAGCAGTGTCGCACCGTCGTTAAGAAATGGCGAGGCTAGATTCTACACGGATCGACAATGATTGAACTCGATCGTCGAGTGGGACAGGGTGTGACTCGCCCGGACTTTCAACCTTGTCGATGCCTGAATTGAAACTCTAACGAGCTCGGCTTACATTCCGGCTTATTTTCTGACTTCCACGAGCACGAATACTCGTCCACCGTCGGGAGAAAGCATGAGCCCTGGGGATTCGATCGAAAAATTAAGGCTGTTCGGCCGGGGGCCGAATCCATGTTCGCGTCGAAGAGGCCATTTTTTCTTCTCTCGCTTCGATATTGTTATATTTTCGCCCGTATGAGGATAAAAAACACGGTTCCTCGTATCGGGTTCCTCTGAAGTGCGACCCATGACGATACTGATCAATGAGAGATCATATGACTTTTTACTGTGGGAACGCGGGAGTTCCCCAAATAATAATCATTACTTTCAAGTCATTTGATGACGAATAAAAGGGCTAGGAATAAGCCCGGAACAATTCAGTTCCATCCTGTAACGACGAAGCTCTGTATCCGACTAACGAAGTGAGAGTTATCACAACTGGCGACGAGGATGATTAGCAAGGAAGACTTCGAGGCGATGATGTCACGCTTGATGAAGGAGATACGGAGGGACAAGAACTCATCAGAAACCCCACGGTCTACTCCAGAAACGACGACCATGAACCTTCTCATGAGACAGATCCCCGAGTTCCGGTATGACCCCGAAGATGGTTTAACATTCGATTTGTGGTTCAACCGCTACGAGAGTGTGCTCGAGAAGGAAGGAGCAGCACTGGATGACACTGCGAAAGTCCGGTTTATCGTACAAAAACTGGATCAAGACGCATTCCAGAAATACGACGCCCATATACTCCCGAAAAAGTACTCCGATTTGAATTTCGCAGACACGATCTCAAAACTCAAGGAACTGTTTGGACACCGAGGGTCGGAGTTCGCCCGAAGGTATCAGTATTTCCAAAGTAAATGCGAGAATACCAGTGGAGGAACCTTCGACGATTATACTGGGTTAGTCAACAAACGACACGAACTATCAAATATGTCGAAGATCACGGCTGACCAGATGAAGTGTTTGGTGTGGATCTGTGGCCTCAAGGGTTCCGAACACAACGACGTTCGGGAACTCGCCTTACAATTTATCGAGGACAAACCAGAGTCCACACTGAGCCAACTTCATCAACATGTGAAAAATTTCACAAGGCTACAGAGCACTTCACGTTCGATCGCTGGCGGGAGTCTACATGA
>NW_003805465.1:2342034-2353629 GCF_000255335.2 Galendromus occidentalis
GTTGGAGATGACTCCAATAATGTAAGATCCCCTCTGTGAGCGGGGTTGGAATGCAATGCCTCTGTGAAACGAAATCATTCTGAGACTTCCTTCCAGTAAGCTTGAAGGTTTATCAAAGATTGATACATGGGGGCCACGCCCGCAAGTCAAGCTGGGCTTTGCATCGAGGCGGCACAATTCCGACCAAGCTTGAGCCAATGTTCCGGCCTCTGAGATTTCTGGCTTCTGAGAATTCTGGCTTCTGAGAATTCTGGCTTCTGAGAATTCTGGCTTCTGCGCTTCTGGCTCCTGCGATTCTGGATTGTGAGACGGTATCCTATGCTGCTCTGTGCTGCCAGCGCTCCTCCCCTGCCAGGCGACCCACTCTCCGCCGGCCTCTGGTTGGTTGATTGCGCTCTGTAGTGTTTTCCTTCTCCTTGACGATTTTCGCTGAAGCTGAGAGCTATGACGTCTTCGACGTCAAAACTCCTAAAGAAATATCCGATCTGTCAGAACGGATAACGACCGCCGACGACCGATTTCATGGTAAGGACTTCGAGCTCAATGTGGAAGACTGCATCCCAAGGGCGCCGCGTGGAGCCGTGCTCTCGAAAACCGTGGGGGGAAAGGGGGATTGGGAACCCGATCAATATTTGGGAGGACCTGGTTTAGATATCGAAGAGCTCCGCTCACCCAATGGCGACCCTCAGAAGAGACTCAAGTCGTTCATACGTCATGGACGGCAGGTATTCTGTTAACAATGACTCCCCTTGGATGAAAATGAGACTCCTCGGTTGAGCCCCGTATCGGCTGAATAAATGGCTTGATATTACTGATACCAACGATTCCCGACAGACCCTTTAGTCTATCTTCCTACCTGCTCCTTCGAGCTAACATGCAGCGCTCCGAACGAGACGTCGGCCTCGTCGAATAACGCGCCTCGGCCCAAAGTTGTGACCGCGACGGCTGAACTCTTGCGGGCCGACTCTTCGATGACATCTGACCGCGAAAATGAATTGCCACCCCAGCTGAGAAACTGACTACGCAGAGGCAGAATGCTATCAACGAGAAGCTCAAGGGAAATTCTCCATCCGATTCCCTCTCCCCGTGATGCCCTGTCCCGAAAGTAGCGCGGTGTTTCCGAAAGTCTCCAGTGGCATTTCGCCGGTTTTGCAGCAATTTACCGCTCGCTCGAGACGCCTGCTAATTCCTGTCGAGAGTTTCCTCAGATCAAATTTATTCGGTGACTCGAGGAGATCGTATCATAGCATCATCGGAGCGTGGCCATTCCATTCGCTGTTATCCACAAATACACTTCCAAGATGAAGCCTCAAACTACCGACTCTGAATTTGAACTCGAGTCTGACAAGAAAGAAAATATTTTGAACGAAGTGTCACCAGAGCTAAGCGGTACAAATTGCCGAAACCGAAGAGAAGACGTGTCCCATCGATCTCCACCCGTGAGCCGCAAAGGAGCGTCCCTCCGAGCCCGTCGAGGTCATCTCCCCCCCACCTGAGGGCTTTGCAGAAGAACCAAGTAGCCGAGGTAACGCTGTACGTACGGTAATCGGTCCTATGCTTGGCGAATTCACAGCGACCAAGTCATGGACCTCGCCATTCGCTCGGGGCGAATGTAGAAGTCTTGTCGTCCAAGGGAATCTGCGAAGACCACATGCCCCCCAAGAGCCACTAGGCAGCCGCTGAGGCGACGGTGTTCTTCACTTTTTTCGGACTATGTCCAGAGCTTGAGAACACGAAGAGAAGATCGAGAAACGCTCCGAAAGACAACGGGTCACTCAACAACCAGATCGAGTAGAATGATCAGGCTCTAAACCGATCCGTTAAATACGTCACCGCGGATTCCGTACACGGGAGCTCGCTCCTCCAAGCCATGAAATCGCAGGTCTCCCTCTATCACATTGGGTGGCCTTGCGGAGACGCCAACGGAGTCGGCATTGGATATTAGCGTCATCGGAGTAGGGTTCAACGTGGCCACTTAAAGCAACCCTGGAAACCCCGATTCCTCGAGTGAGTTCCAAACTCTTCGAAAGCTGCGTCTTCGAGAGCGCTTTGGGACAAGCTCTTCGCCCTTCAACCGAGATCCAGTCTTGAAGGCAGGTAGAGATTGACCTTGGCATACGCTTGACATTCTCTGAGTGAGATCATCCTGACGCTGAAGGGCGCTCCGAGAAACATTCTCCCCCTACAGTGACAATCAAATGAGTATCGCGCGTCGAGATAGATGACTTCCATACTTGGAGTATAGTTCGGATTCTCAACTACAACGTAACTTGAAGTAGTTAGGATTTCTAATTACTTCCTACTTCGAAGTAGTTGGGGAGCCTAACTATTTCCTTGCTTGAGGTAGGGTTCCTAACTGCTTCAATCTAGGAAGGTTCCCTTCAGTTTTGCTTGAATATTAGGATGGGGGTCCCAAGGGATCAAAAAGTTCAAAGGTCAGTGGTATTTTTGTTTCGCATCCCCCCACATATAATCGGCTTTGCGTCTGTCTGTGTGTGCAAAATTTGACGCCGATTCTTACGGTAACTGCAGCATACCTAGAATACCTTCGCTCGTCACCAACACGCGTGTCCCCAGCTCCAAATTCATCCTGCGAGCGGAAATAAATGGCTTCCAGAGCGGATCTATTTGACCTGCCGTCGCACCGCCGCCGCGGCCGTTCTGCGCTCGCCGCCGCGGCCGTACTGCGCCCCTTCTGCGCTCGTAGCCCCAGCGAGGAATTATTAGTCCTCAAGTGAGCTGGGAGGTTTCTCCGTACCAGTGCTCTTATACGCTCACGGAGCCGCCTCCGCTGCGACAGTATAGCCGTATTTACCGTTTTACATTTTCATTCGCTTTCTCAGTCGTCGGATCCGTTGTCATATTGAAGTCGTCGACTCGCTTTATACTGCTGTGATCAATTTCTTTCCCAATGGCACGCCGTAAGTTACCTTACGGGGAAGATATTCATGATGAAGATTACCATCCGACGACTGAGAGGAAGCGTCAGAAGGTGGCATGCGCGAGAATCCGCCTTGGAAGAGAAACAGTCGAGCACAGGCAGGTACGGCTTACCGCAGATGCAATTTCGCATGCTGCGAAGAAAGCATGTGGAAATCCCGTTACAAAAGCAGAGCGCCTTGCCTCCGATGCCGCTGCCCATAGCGCTCGACGGTCCGCTCAGAGGGGAGGTTCACGAAGAACGGCGGAAACGCTTTCTACTTGACTCGCGTGGCATTGCAGGGGAGTCGAACCTCATCATCTCGGTCCATTGCAACACGTTTGCGAAAACTGCGGTGCCAAACATTTTTTGTTCGGAGAAAAAAGCGCAACACCCCAACAGAAACTTCCATAATCACATTCGCAATCTCAACTCCCCTCTTGCCATGGCCTCAATGGGTGCGCAAATCGCCAATCCACGGGGCGGGGAACCGTATTGTTTCCGTATTCACGGAGAGGTTTATCACAGTGTTGGGCCCTTGCACCCAAATTTACATCCTTGACACGGCTGAAGCGATCGCGCAACGATTGAGCTTACCTCAAAACGCTCAATGCGACCAATATCGCACCTAGACAAACGGTGCGACCCTCTGACCTATCCTTTACCTTTCCCTACCGGACAAGACGGCTGGGCGCCCACCTTGCAGGACGATCGGGGGCGACGGATCGACCAGGAACAGTTTTACTCGCATCTCATGGTTATACGGGACGCATTCAATCCCGCCCTGCACGCCGGTAAACTGTTTCAGCAGTTCGCGGTCGATTCTTTCGTGAGAATTGAGCAAAATCGACTCAATTACTACTATGCTGATGACTGACTACCTCAATCCCGAAAACTCCCAGGTAATTGGGAGGTGAGGGAACGGGCGGTATATCACTTAATATTCGGCATCTGACATCATCTCTCGGTGTACGAATTCATCAAATCGTATGGTGCGATTCAGACAGAGGAAAGCCGCCTTCAGCCCACCTCGAGCATGGATATCGTTCGCTTGGCTGTCGCCCCGGATCAGGCCTCCACAGTCTCTCATTAGGGCAATGTATGCAGAATTTTTGAATCAACGTGTCCGATGACCACCGATGAGGTCAACTTGTAGACTGTTCTTGTCACCGATTTCTCCGACGGAGGTCAAGTCTCATGAGTAACGACAAGATGGACTCTTCAGTTCCGCTTATCTCGTAAATCGGGTCGAAGTGAGGGAAGAGAGATTGGGAACTAACTTCAAGGCGCATCCTTGCGATTCCCGCTTCCGTGTAAGATCACAACCATTGCGAGACAGGCCAACGAATTTCGTCCGCCACGAAACTCCTCTGAGCACTCCCATGCTCCGATTGACTTTAAAAGGAACGCTTTCCCCGAAAGTATCCGAGCGCCTTGCAGGTGCAAAGAAATCCGAATGCATGAATCCAGGCTGACTTTTATGATTCCAGACGAAGCTCCGCCATTAGCACTTGGATAGAGACTCGAAGGGATCTGTCGGAGTAATCGATAGCTCCCATCTCTCCAGGTACGAGAGGAATTTTGGACGACAGAGGCGAGCTCTGCCTACTTGAAACATGTTTGTTTTCAACTTAGGACCGCCGACCATATTGCGGATCGATCTCACAAGATTGTCAGCCGAGCTGAGATAGAAGCTCTGATTTACTTCCTCGTGTACTTCCCTCTCCGTCCGTATCGGCTTCATCATGCAAGCTCGCTGCTAGGAAGCGCCTCTGCCTCAGCAAGGACATGCTTTCTTCCAGAATCGACCGGAATCGAAAGCGGAGAGTGCTTGCCGTCGAAGGAAAATGCTGGAGGACACCCAGGGCTGAAAACAGGACGTCGACAGGCCAGATAAATCCGTCTTATATGTATAGTCGATGGCAATAACCTGAGCATGGGTAAAACAGGTACAACAACTGCATGATCCACTGAATCTGATTTCTGATTCGTCGGTGACGCCTCGAGTTGGTGGAGATCATGCTTCAAAAATCATATATTGGCGGAACAGGAATGGCGAGGAGTCTCACACGGGGCTTCATTCACGGAAAGTCCGCCTCGGGCACGATATCGGAAGCGGAACCCAAAATGTGCGAATTCGACATGCATGACTTCGACGAAGCGAATACTCACTGAGACTATCTTGGCGAAGAGAAGATTTCCGAGGTGCGAAAGCTCCTTCGAGGGAAATGAGCAATGACGTCACATCTGTCACCTAATCCGCATCAATGTCACGTTCCGGTAGCCCATCTGCGAGACGTCCTCCCGCGCTCGAAGATCTGCTCGCGATGATAATTTCTGCAAAACGTACTCTGTGCAGAAAGTTGTGAAGCATTAGCGTAGGATTACGCTCTAGGGTTCGTATTGGGGGTGTCGGATTGGGGAAAAATTTGTGAGTCAATTTTCTAAGGAAGAAAGCCTCTACCGAAGGAAACTCTGATTGTCAAACGTCTTCAGAAAGAAGTCTCGTCTTTGCAAAGCCTACCGGACCCCGGAGTTCGCCGCGGAAAACTCGCTGCTCTCGCTGATATTCCGACTAGCCGGTCGGCGTATGGATCGGCATGAGATCCAGCAACTCCACGTTCTGGATATACTGACCTTGCCCGCCGAGCTCCGAAACAGAATCCTTCTCACCATTCCCCTGTTTTCCTCGTCCCAAATTCTGTATTCACGCGGCCCCTCGGTTCGGAGCAAAGACGGCGCGGCGTTGAGGGACGAGCATGGCTATAAATACAGTGAAACCTGACCTATGGGACCACCGTACAAAGGGACCACCTGAGGTATCGGACCACTTTTCTTTGGCACCGATTCTCCTCCCATAGAAGTCTATACCATTCTTAACGCGCAATGGGACCACTTGAGCAACGGGACCAAGGACCACCTTCCCCGGAACCGAGGGTCCCCATTACCTGCACAATCGGACCCCATTTTTTAGGACGTCTCGAGTTTATCATAGAAATCAGAATACAAACATCGATTGTCGCGTGGGGACTACCGTGATGTGTGAATGCACGTCTCGCTCTCCACACGCAACGCCAGACATCTGTATTCCAATTCATCTGGCTTCGCTTCAAGGAACAGCCGCATCGCGTCAGCGGTAACTCCGTTCTCGAGTCGAGTTGAGCTATCGCCCGGTCTCCAGCATGGGAAAGCAACGGAACGAGCTCGCTCTAGACGAAAAAGTCGAAGTTATCAAGCAAGTGAATCGGGGGGAGAGCCAGAGAGAAATCGCCTCGGAGTTCGGCGTGAGTAAGTCCCAAGTACAAAGGATAGCGAAGGACCAAAAAGCTTTTCTGGAAGAATGGGAAAGTTTTTCTTCCGAAAAGGGCAGGAGAAGACGTCAGAAAGCTAGAAACCAAGACTTCGATGACGAGGTCATGCGTTGGTTCCGGAGTGTGACGGAAAAACGGATCCCGGTAACTGGGGTGATGATTCAGGAGAAAGCCAAGTCCTTGGCCCGCGAAACAGGGGTCGCGGAGTTTTCGGCGAGTAACGGATGGCTCGATAGCTTCCGAAAGCGACGCAACATTGTTTTCAAATCTCTGTGCGGTGAATCTGGGGACGTTGATCAAACAGTCGTGAGTGATTGGTTGAAGCGATTGCCTGATCTGATCAAAGAGTACGAGGTGAAGGACATCTTCAACATGGATGAGACCGGCCTCTTCTTCAGATCCCTTCCTAACAAGTCTCTCGTCGAAAAAGGAAAACAATGCCGCGGCGGTAAAATGGCAAAAGAAAGGCTGTCAATCGCACTCTGCTGCAGCGCCGTAGGAGAAAAAATTCAACCGTTGGTCATATGGAAGGCCCTGAGAACTGACGCTGGCAGATGTCACAGCTTTTGACATGATTCCGGACCTTGGCCAAACCCCCTTTTCCAACGTCGAATCGCTCATTTAGCCGTCTGCCCGTTTTCCAAACTCCCGGATGACCGGACATGCCGTCCTCGTGACATAGCTTGATGGTGTCCGTCACAAGTACCGCGGGTATGTAAAGGCGGCCTTCACGGAAGAGGAGCTGGTCCCGAACTGTGTATCCCTCTGGCGGACTTCGTAGAAGATTTCGGCAGACCGGGTCATGGCGCTGCTCTTGACGAGCTCGCTCGACACTGAGCGTGGCAACAGAGAGCCTTGATAGAGCGTCGGCATTACCATTGTCCTGCCCTCGACGATGTAGGACTTCGGAGTCGTAATCTTGTATGGCCATCGCCCAACGAACGAGCTTGGGACAGAGATTCGCCTTACTTCGAAGGTCCTTCAACGAAATACTATCAGTAACCACCTTGGAAAGCCGTCCGCACAGATGGGGGTGAAACTCTCGAATCGCCCACACCACAGCAAGACACTCCGTTCCCGAAGAGTGACAGTTCGTTTCGACCTTAGTGAGACGCCGACTCGCATAGGCGACCGCTCTCTCTTTCTCCACCAATACCTGGACGAGAACTGCACCGAGGCCCGTTCCGCTCGCGTCCATATGTGATCTGGTTTCTAAATCGTCTCGGTAATGGCTCCGAGCAGGTTCCGCTGTTATCGTGTCTTTTATCCGTTGGAAGACTTGTTGGTGTTTCCTCCCCATTCGAAAGTTGTCGTCGTCAGTAGCTCGTACAGCAGTACAGCTGTGGCCGCTAAATTTTTGATGAAGCGCCTGTAGTAGGACGCCAGTCCGAGAAAACTCCTTACTTCCTCGACGTTTGTCGGCGCGGAAATCTCTTTGACGGCGGAAATCTTTTCTGGATCGGGCGCAACTTTATGACCCAGTCAAGTTACCCTCCGCGTGGCGAACATACACTTCTCCGCTCTCAGTCTCATCCCAGCGGCTCGAATCGCTGACAATACTTTCCTGAGATCGGCCGCATGTGTCTCAAAATCTTTTGAATGAATGATTCTGTCGTCTAGATACACAAGGGCCATCCGATACTTGAGGGGTCAAATGACTCTCTCCATCAGCCTCTGGGACGTCGCCGGAGCATTCGCCAAGCCGAAGGGCATTCGTTCTAATTAGAGTAGGCCGTCCGGGATGCGGAAAGCTGTTTTCTCTCTATGATCCGGTGCCCTTTCGACTTGCCAATATACGCCGTCTTTCTTTTTCACTAGAACCACTGATGCGGCCCTAGGACTCGATGACGGCTCGAAAATCCCGGCAGACAACAATATCCATGATGGACCTGTCCGCAGCTGGAGACGACCTTCTGTGGGAAATCCCTGGAGTTTTGAAAAGTAATGTGTACAAACCGACATACATAAAAAAATATTCATGAAGATGGCGACGGTTTGCTTCTCTTACTTCATAGAATGTAGAGTATCTCGGCCCGAAACCAGATTACGATAAATGTTTATCCCCCAATGGGAAATCCCGAGATGACACCTGCCTTGCTGCGAGTCTCTCTCGAAAGAATCTGGGCGTGAACTCGCCATTATTGCATCCTGAAACGCATGCGATTCAAGGCCTCGACACCCAAGCGCGGCGAAACTCGAAAAACATCATTATCGGGCGGAGGGACTGGAATCACGGCATGGGGAGGGTACATGATTCGCACTGGATTCAAGTTGTGATAATGAGCTTCGTCGCATCATGTCGCCATCGTCGATCGAATCCGTGGCTAACATTTGACGGAATGGGGGTAGAATCATTCCATTGCAGCTTGCTAGTGTTTCCATGCTGTCATATTGGCTGCTATGACGCACTAGGAATCGAGGGAAAAAGCGGAATTGCCTCCATCGACAACTCTAATTCTTTTCATAGTTATCGGCCTTGACATGATCGAGGACCTTGACAAAAGCAAGGGCGGACTTCGGGAATCGGAGCCGACCACTCCTCACCTTGGCCGCGTCACCACAGCGAGATTGTGAACTGTATTTCAGTTTTTCATTCAGAGGGAAATCATGATCATGATGAGACGAAGTTTTGGATTCAGATCGACTTGTTATCGTTTCGATCTTCTGATAGCGAGGGGGAGCGCACGAGCGCACCCGAACGGCGCACAGTACGAGTATTCTCCACATTACCCCCGGAAACGCTCACGTTCAGGAGGTGGTCGGCCACGTTGCCGGAGTTTAGACGTAGGCCTACGTCATAATCCGCGTTGAGCGAACCCACCGAACGGAAAGTGGCGAACAGAAGTCGGCGAACGCGCGCCTGAACTTGAAAATAACCTCTACATTTCTTCCCAATGCTTTATTTGGAGTTCGAGACGATTGATTGTGTGGCATCTTGTGTTCTGAACCGACCCAAGAAGGAGTACGGTGTTTTTCCAGGAGTCGTGCTTGTCGAGGAATCTGTATCATATCCGCACGCTTGCAGCTCCGAGTCACGCGGCTGAATTCGCCATCTTGTTCGCGAGGCGCGTCGGCCATGGGGCCAATTTCGATATGGCTGTCGGTTGACGTTACCGACGATTGGTCGAGTGGTTAGCGCGCCTGTGGGAAACTTGCGTTTCTCTTCGTGAGAGGACACCGCTTGTGCAAGGAGTGGCGTGGGTTGGTGCGTACCTATCGGCGCGCAGCTCCAATTTGAGCGCTGGTCCAATTCGAGCGCAGGACAATTGAGCGCCAATCCGACTCGACCGCGCCGCAAAACTAGCGGAGAATTTCCGGAAATGGTCAGCTGCATGGAAGAGAGCGGCACTGTATCCTGCTTGGAGCTCCTGTTCGCCCAGCCGATTCCTGATTCGGGGCATAAGGATTCGGCACTGAGCATACCTTCAAAGTCATAGGCGCGACTGGAACGATGTGCTGTTCTCCGGTTGTGGTTCGGCTATGAACCTCAGTTCGGATGCCTTGCAGAACGACTTGGGACTCGGAACGACGGAGGCATAGCCGATTCCATCGATGATTACAACGCCAGAGCGTATGAGATGAGCGGAATACCATTCGCTGTGGGGATGGCTGCGTGTCCTTGAATCAACGTCAAGAACTTTCGAAGACACGCGAAGTCGTACGCTTCCGCGATCTTCAGTAGGTTTCGCAATCGACGAGTAGCCATTGAGTCTCGGTGTCTACTCGGGAATAGTTGTTCTCGAGAAGGTTCAGAGCAAAATCGTGATTAGCGTCACTTGACTCCAAGGCTTGGATGATATCCTTCGGTTCGTCTCGGAGTATTCACGGAGTATCATCGATTTTTCGATCGGAGCGGCGTCGGCTGTCTTGTACACAAAACACTTGAACTGCATGATGAATGAGCGGAATTAGAGTCTCTCGCCGGAAAACTTTTCGGGCGATATATCCAGCTCGCGTGGAAGCCGCGCAATCGAAGGTGTCGGTACGGTCCCCTCTGGCTTGAGACGTTGTTCTCTTCGGCGCCTCGGTGAACGCTCGTCGAGCTCGAACTGTCTTTTGAAATCGGAATCTCGGGAGTCTGCCTGTTGGTCGACGGTGGAATCATTGTGGACTCGAAGGCAGCCGAAAGCGAACATGCCGCACGCCTTGCGGTGTTCTGTAGAATGTCTGTTCGGCGTTCGACGATGAGTTCGCGCTCCGTTCTCCCACAGCTGAAATCGTCGCGATAACAGCATCGATCTCCGCCTCGAACGCCTCGGACTCGGTGATCTTCCAGATCTCCATCCTCAAGCAGCCCACAGATCTGCTCGGTGAACTCGCGCACCCGTGAGAGATGCTGTGTCATCACCTCCAAGAGGACGTCGGGACTCTAATTGTCGAGGAACTCCGGGTTCCCGTCGCTCAGACCCTCAATCCCGGCGATCTCAATCTTGATTTTGTTTCGTCGGATCGTCCGTCGCTGTCTAAGCGTCCTCAGCTCCTTTCTCACGTCGAGGTTTTTCTCTGGACGGCTCGGGGTCTCCGGGGGTCGCCATGATTTTCCGGCCTCTGATGTCCCCAAGCGTTGATTGAGGTTCGCACCGTACCTCGGGTCGTACCTTGTCGTCCTTGCACTCGGTCAGATACGGATTTCGGTCACGGCACCATGTGAATTGTTTCGGTCTTCCTGGGAGCGACGGGGAGCGAACGAGCGCTCGGTACGAATATTCTTTGCAGTTGTACGTGACGGTTCGCTACCACTCGGTTTGATTCAATGCTTGGGACGAGAACTTCAGCTCCGCAATCGAATCGACGTAGCTCGACGCGAGCTTCGGTTTAGCTCATAGCTGAACCTGCTTTATTTATTCTCCACCGACATTGATCATTCGCGGGATCATAGGTTGGACGTTGGCGATATGAATGTTCTCATCCATATCGTCGGTCGTCCACTGGCGGATCCAGGGTTTTTTTGGGGGGGGGGGGCAGTTTCCTTCCAGTCTTCTGCCACGCTCGGTCATGTATCTTTGCGGTGTAGTATGCTCGGTTTTACGCCATGTATACAATGAGTGATATGCATGTTACTGTTAGGCAACTCGATCGACGATATCTGAGCTGAATGGCTCGTCTTCAGCAGGGACCAATCCGGAGGTGATATCTGTTCCTCTCAGCCTCATCAAAGCGTATTGTCGAGGCACGAAGTTCACTCGCCGGTTTGCTTCGACCCGAATCTATTTATGATTGACTCAATGCACAAATATTTATCGCGATGCGTGTTCATGAACGTTGTACCTGTAAGCCTGCTCTCGGTCATGGTCGTTCTCAGGTAAGTCTTCAAACGACGGAGGCTTGAGAATGTTCAGCACAAGCCTCGCTGACGGGCATGGC
>NW_003805465.1:2353649-2362338 GCF_000255335.2 Galendromus occidentalis
AGGCAACTCGATCGACGATATCTGAGCTGAATGGCTCGTCTTCAGCAGGGACCAATCCGGAGGTGATATCTGTTCCTCTCAGCCTCATCAAAGCGTATTGTCGAGGCACGAAGTTCACTCGCCGGTTTGCTTCGACCCGAATCTATTTATGATTGACTCAATGCACAAATATTTATCGCGATGCGTGTTCATGAACGTTGTACCTGTAAGCCTGCTCTCGGTCATGGTCGTTCTCAGGTAAGTCTTCAAACGACGGAGGCTTGAGAATGTTCAGCACAAGCCTCGCTGACGGGCATGGCAACGAGAATTTCCCGCCGAGACTTGATGCGACCCTCCTGCGGAGATGCTGTTGGCATCGATTCTCCCATCTACGAACGTACTCCGTGCATTCCTATTCAGAGGAAAGAAGTTCATGAAGACGGAGGATCGAACGGAGTTCACTGGATGAGCTCTCAGGGAAGCTACTCCGAGGAGTTCACCACAAGTGAATCGACAAGTTCCACGGCTCCCTCCCTGACGGGAGAGTCCGAACACCGAAGGGTCTTCTTCACGTACTACTTGGGAACTGCAAACGGTCTTTCTTTCGGGAAGAAGGAACTCAAGTTGTCATCGATTCTCCATTCACTGAAGAATCATATATTACGGCGCTATACTTCATGAAAGTCGGTAAAAACTACGTGGGTGGGGAGGGGCGAGAGCCCATTATAGAGCGACCATTCACGTCCTTAGCACAGGGCTCATGGGTAACATGACTCATGGGCGAAGCTGCTGATGAGAAGTTTCGCAATGGAGGGATCCTGATTGGCCAGATAGATAGATCGAACAACGAGTTCATATCCGACTCTCCTGGGGTCAACAAGAGACTTTATCCCGTGTAAATGCGGAGCCTGCGCATATTCGAGCTCCGGCTTGGGTAAATGCAACAAAGAATCGAACGCAGTCCGTCTCTTCCCCGTCGATCGCACATGGGACAGAGCGACGCATTCAGTCGCTTGCGATACCGGCTCTTGTATGATGCTTGTGTCATGGAGCTATCGAGCAGCGCTCCAGGAGGGACGTTGTCGAATTCGACACCATGGATGGGAGATGTGGCGATGTGAGGTATGAAGTCGTCCCGGTCGTTTCTCCGATAGAATGCGACCGGCAGAGTGGAGCGCGACCTCGGCTAAGAGACAGACACAGCAGAGACAGTACGCGATCAACAGAAATTTCATCGGAAAATTATCGACTGCTGCTCGCTCTCGATCTTCTGTTCCGAAAGTAGCAAGGTATCTTTGGAATTCGCGAGCGGCCTTTTGCTTGCTCTTGCAGCAATTGAATCTTTTCTCCAGAAGCCTCCCGACTGATCTCATAGTTCTCCTCTGAATCGTCTCAGTTGGTGACTTCAAGAGGTCGTAAGCCAGCATCATTGAAGCAAGCTCATTCCAGTCCTTTTTATCCATGAACCTGCTCGCAAGATTGAGTCTCACGACCCCGCTGGTGACTCCACGAAGCACTACAAGGCTAGGAGGAGAAAGAAAGATATTTTGAGCAGAGTCATCCAAAGATATACGATAAAGGTTTCCGAAGCCGAACAGGATACGTATCCCATCCAGATCAGGCTGTGAACCGCATACGATCGTCTTTGCACCGAAAGGATTCCTGGCGCTGAGAGCCAGGGACACAAACCGAATGGCCGGCGTAACGCTGTACAATCGGGAGTCGCTTATGTATTTGGCGACTCCACAACGCTCAAGCTTTTGAACACGCCATTTGGCAGGCATAGCGAACGTAGAGGTCATGTCGTCCACGAGAATCAGAGAGAAGAACATGCTTCCCAAGATCCACAAGGCAGCCACTGAGGCAACGGTGTTCTTCACTTTTTTCGGACAATGTCCAGAGCTTGAGAACACGAAGAGTAGATCGAGGAATGCTCCGAAAGACGATGAGTCACTCAACAACCAGATCGATGAGCAAAGTAGAATGATCAGGCTCAAGACCGATATGTTGAAGACTTCGGCACGAATTCTGAGAACAGGAGTTTGCTCGTCGAAGCCGTATGCACTCAAGTCGCGCTGAATGTAATGGGGCAGCCTCGCCAATTCTCCGCTGAGCGCGGCAGAAACTTTCATTGACATCGAAGCATTGAAGCACGGTTCAACGTCGCTGCTGAAAGAAGCCGTGATCGAACCAGATTCTTGGATGGCCAAACTCTTCAGAACTTGCGCTTTTGAGAGCACATTGGGACAAGCTCTTCGTTTGTTTACCGATATCCAGTCCTGTAGGCATCTAGACATTGACCTTGGCATGCGCTTGACATTCTCAGAGATCATCCTGAAGCCGAAGGGCGTTCTGAAATACATTCTCTGGCTGCAAGAGAAACGAAATGAATTCTCCGCGTCGAAATGGATAACTTCCCTGTAATAATCTGGGAACATTTGCAATTTCTCCTCCATGCCAGGTCGGTAGTCACGGGTGATCCAAATCAGCAGGTCAGTAAGATCTTCGTATCGGATGCGATAAGATTGAGCACGGAACCTCGGCCCTCCGCGGCTGACTCCATCCAGATAGGGATGATGCATGCTGTAGTTCAGGCAGAGGAAAGCAACTCTCAGTTTGCCCCGAGCATTGAAATCCTTAATCAGATCGCTGTCGTTTTCAACGAGGTTGAGGTAGTTTCTCGTCAGGACAGGATACGGAGAATTCTTGAGCCCATGCGTCAGATGACAATTGATGAACTCGACTTGAATGCTATTCTTCTCTACGATCTTTTCGATGGAGTTCAGAACAGACGCGACTATAAGCTCTTCAGTCTCGGTTATTTCGTATGGCGGGTTGGGGATTGGAACACGCACTGTCTGCAGGGTCTGGGTGGGAATCTTGCGATTCTGACTCTGCTGTAAGATGAGAATCACCGCTAGACAACCGGCCAGGCAACCGACGAATCTCTTCCGCCACGAGACTCCTCTGAGGTGATCCATCTTCAGGGGCAAGTCCGAACGACTCGAGACCAAACGCTCCCTTCACGTACTTCAAAGCATGGTATGAGGTGCCATGCAATCGAAGTGTATGAGTCTAGTTTCAAAGCGACGAGTCTAATCATTATGATTCCGGACAAAGCTCCACCATGGAAACATCAAGATAGACCACGGCAGGTCCGCCTTCTCGGTCGATAGGTTTCTATCCCTCGCAGACGAGAGTGATTCCAGAAGACGGAGGCGGGCTCAGCAAATTCGAAATGTACGTGTTTTCCAGCTCGATACGGTCATCATCTCGCGAACCAATCTCTGTGGAGCTGCGGTAGAAGCTTCGATTCTCCTCCTCGAGTATTTCATCTCTCTTCGCGTTAGTTGGAAGCATCGTACAAAGTCGCGAATATAAAACGTCTCCGCCTCAGCAACAACATAGTCTCTTTCGAGGACTTTCCGTGCGGAAAAACACGACGACGGGTCGATAGCTATTGTGGACAAGATTTTCGGGGAGGGGAAAACGGGAAAATTGGGGAAAGCACTCTGTGTCGGAACTCGTCGGGCATGGTCAGTATACCTATATCTCCTCCTTATCGGTGGCACCTCACGAGCTGAGGAAGGGGCAGAATCGAACTGGAATACAGAGAAAGCTTCACCAAAGACAATTTGCCTGAGGCTCATCTCTTCCGTCTCGAGACCGGCGACGACCTCTAGTAAGGCCATGTTCCTCCTGCATATCGATAGTCTCAATACATCCACGTCCGTTTCACTTTATGGCCCTCTGCGGTCATTGATGCTTCTGAGGGAAACATCTGAGAGTCGGCAGAAGTTAAGACTGGTGATGAAATGCTCCAGAATAGGCAGAAGCATCGCAGCTTCGCCCTACAAGCAGTGGGACTCCAGTGGAAGCAAGGAGGAAGTGGAGCGGGGCTCCCCATCCATCCATGGGCATTTCAGTAGCTGGGGTTCTGTCCCTTGGGCCTCTCAGTCCAGTGTATACTACGCCAACGGCTCGGACTCCCACACCGAGACCCGGATGCCGCGTGATACTCTGTAACTCTATGCGCAAGTTCATGATTCGAGGAATAGAACTCGGGAATCAGCAATCAGAAATTGAGACGGCTACGGAGAACGGACGAGATAAGCGTATACGTGAAAATTTAGCCCCAAAAGTCTCAGGACCGCCCTGGGATCGAGGAGGGACTCAGCGGAGTTTTACGTTGACGGGTCTCTCCCATGAGAGTCAGGCCCCTGGGTCATACCCTCACGCCTCCGAATCCGAAGCACACTACGCAAACGGCTCCGATTTTCACATCTAGACTCGCAGGTCATGTGATACGTTGTGACTCAATGCGAAAGCTCATCATTCGAAGGGATGCACTCAAGGCTATTGCAGCTGACTACTCTCCGCTCGAAGATTGCCACTCATGGGGGAGTTCTCATTCATGGAGATGGTGCCTCTGAAACGAGTGGTCCATCCCGCATACAGAACTTCTCAAATCGCTGTCGGGCCTGATCGGGGAATATCTCTTGAAGAGAGGCGTCTGGCTTGCTTCTAGTTCTTCTCGGGTCACCGTTCTTCTCGAGACGACCAGACAGAAGGACACCGTTTGCTCGAAGAGGGGAATGATTTTGACGTGAAAACGTCTTTACCCAGGCTTGGGTGACCAGTTCAATGTACTTCGTCGTCCAAATAGCCATAACTTGTCGCACTTTGCGGCTCCATATCTCGATCCTCATTAACACGTCCTGCGGACGCAAAGCTGGGGCTCCACGCTCCCGAGTCCTGTCCTCACCCACTGAAGCTTCACTCAACATCTTTGCTAAATACTTCTCGAATGTCGGTTCAGCCACGGCTGACTCATGTCCTGAGCCTCCCGACGCCTCCATTTCTCTCGATACCCTTCTGAACGATTTCTCTCGTTCGCCTACGAATACCTTCGAGCTAAGCTATGTCGATCCTTACTCTCTTCCCAGATTGATCAGATGCATGAAGAATTCGTACGCTCACGCCAATACAACAGTCCCTTCTAAGGTCATATGCATTGTCATGCCTCACATTTGCGTTCAGATCGCCTTTCTTTTTAACCTCTCGATCCGACTCTCTGTCTTTCCCGAAGCCTTCAAAAACGCTGTTGTTATCCCAGTCTATAAGGGCAAAGGCGACGAGTCCTCCCCAGCAATTATCGACCTATCTCTCTCACCCCATTCCTATCAAAACTCTTCGAGCGTTGCGTCTTTTCGCAACTTAGTCCATTCGTTCATGAATCCAAGTGGCTCTCTCCACAACAACACGGTTTTCGTTCCGGACACTCTACTGAAACCGCCCTCCTCGAGATCAAGCAATTCGTACATGACTCTTGGCATCGAGGTCGACCGGTCATCTCAGTTTTTCTTGACCTATCTAAAGCCTTTGATTGCCTTTAGCATGCTGCTCTCATCGAGATACTACGATCTCTTGGTGTCGGACCTCGCACTCTTGAGTGGTTCTCCTCATACCTATCGAATAGACCTCTCTCGGTCTCAGCCGGACCCCTAAGATCCGGTGCATTTGTGGTGAACTGTGGAGTCCCCCAGGGCTCAGTTCTTGGTCCATTTCTCTTTCTTATCTATATCAATAACCTTCTACTCTTCGCCAACTCTCTCTCCCGGATCTCAAATTGTGTCTTTCGCTGATGGTTCCACTGTCTTATTCAGTCTTTGATCGACAAAAACCCGTCTCCCTCCTCCCACTGTCTCAACCGAGTCCTCCGGAGCATCTTCTCCGTATTTTGTTGCCTCCGTCTGACGGTCAATACCTCCAAGACCAGGGTCCTGTGTCTCGTTCCCTCTCGATGGCCTACCTTCACTCTTCATGAACCCATCTCTCTCAACAACATCATCCTCCCACTTTCCCGAACCGCTGATTGTCTGGGCATCAAAATCGACTCCTCTCTCTCATGGCGACCTCACATCGATCAGCTCCGAACCAAACTAGCGTCTCTCTGTTTCTGCATACACCGACTTCGACGCCTGGGGTTCCCTCGGAAGATTCTCCTCAACATCCTCCGTGCATTTATTAACAGTTCAATCTTGTATTGTATCTCTGTATGGGGATCGTCCTCGCCCGATTCCCCTCTCCACTCCATCCAAGTTGTCCAGAATAACGCCCTCCGTGCGGCATTCGGTTTACCACATTTCTCCTCTGTCTCCTCTCTCTTCAATCGTTTCTCCTTACTCACAGTCAAACAACTTTGCTTCTTCGACTCGCTTGCCTTGCCTTCCTCTCGGTCCACTCATCACTCCCTCCCTCATTGTGCTCTACTGATCGTCTCTTCCCTTCAAAACGTCGTTCCCGTCACTTACTAATACGTACAACACACCTCGTTTCCCATTCCCTTGTCCGATCCCCGCTCCTTCAGATGGCACGAGTTTGGAACGACTTACCGTACGAGCTCAGGACAGTGAATCGACTATCCCGCTTTAAGATACTTGTCGTTAAATACTTGCTCCCTAACTAATGCGGCTAAGGCCCGCGGGTACTGGGCTACCCACTACATATCCAATCTAAGTCTAAATAAATAAAAATAAAATATTCTCGATTCGCTGAATGAGGGCTCGGGACACACAGCCGGATTTAAACTATATTGCGATACGATTTCATCGATCAATTCGCGGCTTCGCTCGAGTGCGGCCGGACTTGACCGTCTGGATCGGAACTTCATAAGAATAGAAACACATCGTTGAGGACCCAGGATTCTCATGCGGGACCGAACTTCATCGGCTTCATAAGAGTGCGTCCGAATATTCCCCCCATATCGAGACTTGAGATAAGAGGAACATATCGTTGCGGGTCCTGGATTTCGCATCCGGCATCGAACCTCATTGGCTCCGGAATAGTGCGGCCGGACTTCATCCTTAATTTGCTTCATTGACTTCATCGCGCTCTTGCAATGAGTCCCCTCGAGCACGTTGGCGTAGCTCTACGCAACTCACAGGTTTGGCATCAAGCTAACCTGCACTGAATTTTTTCTTCTAGACAACCATCTTCATTATCTTGGGTACCGATGAATTTTGAAGTTTACAAGGGCAGGACCCTGTCTGTGGTAAGGCATGTATGAAGAGAACAAAGAGCCCCTGGCAGGTAGTGTCGGAGACACTACCGTAAGTATGGACCTTAAATGTACCCTCAGTTATAGTTCTGAGGAGTTTTAAGATCTCAATTCAACGAATGGTCTCCTGTATCATGAGATCTAACGGGTTATTCGAAAACCCTGCTCAACAATGCAAGTTGGATTATCGGCGGAAATTGTTGATTGGTCGTGGACTGCTATCAATTCGACTCTTCGATTTTCGTGGGAACGAATACATCCTCGAACTCGCACCCGCATCCCTCAGCTTCCCACCAAAGAGTCAGCTCTTGTAAGCGATGATTCTCGTCGTTCTCAGCACGGCGTTTTGGATGCAGAAGGCTTTGACTTTCCGGTCTCATAACTGATCTCGGGAAATAGAGTGAACGCTTCGTTTATCCATGTGTCTGTCTGGTCTGAAACCCCTGGGATTCCATTCTGATATCCCATTGAATAGCGGTCGAATAATATTCCCCAAGATAAACTTTGCTCTAATCGTCGTTGCCCAATTAGCTCTACCTGATTCACTAAAGGGTTCGTGTGACACCACGGTTCAGTCTGAAGTTTCGAGGCCCCCCTCCCTCCCCACTTGAACCCTTCTCTCTCTCAGGCTGGTCGCTACTCACTTTTCTATCATCTGCGGAACCAAATCTGCAACTCGTATACTGGGAGAAGTGAGCCGAAAGCGAAGGTGCATACATTGATAGGAGAGAGAGCAGCGTCGTGATCGAAAGATGGGATTCGATACTTTACCCACGATTCTGGATCGGTTCCCAGAGGGCTGATGTGAAAATCCAGAAGTATTAAACGACACCTATAAAAGTCTAGTCGCACTGATACTTCAACCGCTGAACCGATTGGTTCAACAGCCTATGTAGGGCAGCAAGATCAGGTCAACTGGTGGCGCAATACGCTTCACTCAGACCCCTCGCAGCTCACTTCAAGACACTTTGCAGAGGCACTTACAAAGCCCAGAAGCTAGAGCATGCGAGGAGACAGGAACAGAAACTCATCGAAGAGGCTGAACAAAGACCCTACAGATGGCTTCAGAGAACAGCTCCGGTCGCCTGCCCAGTCCAGAAGGATGCCCTCATATCGCACTTCCGTAACATCTTATCGGCGCGCGACTACGGCAATTACAGCTACTCCTCAGCCTGGGACGCCCCAACGGCATTCGAGCGAGAGATCCTATCTTCAGACTTCTCTATCAATGAGGTCGTGGAAGCGATGAAATCGTTGAAATCAGGGAAAGCTCCAGGCCCTGATCTCATTACCAATGAACACATCAAAAACTCCCTCTTCCTTGCTCCCTGTTGGCAGGCACTGTTCAATGAATGTCTGAAAACAGGATCGATACCCAAGAAGCGGCGCGACACGCTACTTACAGTGATTCCGGAAGGGAAAGGAGATGCTTCAAAAACCAGAGTCCTGGAGAGGAATTGACAAAGAAGGATACGGGATACAAGCTCCTGACAGATCCTAACCACCCGACTTAGCGACTACCTCGAGGCGCTCGGGATCATCCCGAAGGAGCAACACGGCTTCAGAAGCGACAAATCGACGAGCACCGCCTGCAAGATTCTCCTGGATGACATTCAAGAGAGCCTCGAGAACAGTGTCAGTTCATGTACG
>NW_003805465.1:2362358-2390298 GCF_000255335.2 Galendromus occidentalis
GCCGAAGTTCATCGAGGGAACAGCCGCATCAAAATTCTGTTGTACGCGGACGACGTAGTCATATACAGTCCGAAACGCCTACTTGTCCAAGAAGCTCTATGCAGACTGAACACAATGTCGCAGACGCTTGGACTAGCGGTCAACACAGAAAAGACGGAGGCAATGAAATGTCGAAAAGGAGGAGGAATATCAGTGAAGGATGTTCTAACGATAGGAGGCAACAGACTTGAATTCGTGAATAGCTTCAAATACCTCGGGGCCACGATTCATCACTGCGGATCCTCGTTCACGGGGCACGTGAAAGACCGATGCAACCGAGCGACCCTGGCCATGCGATCTATAGAATCCCCTCACATGCTATCGGTCAACACGGCACTCCGCCTGTTCGACATCAAGATCGCACCAGTAGCCAAGATCGGAATCAAACTAGTCTGGCCACTCCTCACGACCAACGATATGACAGCTCTTGACAAAACGAAGGCCACATTCATCAAGCGAACCCTCCGGCTTCATCACACGACGAGGAATCGCCTGGCCTACCTGTTGACGGGTGCATCGACCCTCACGGAGGACGTTAAGAAGCGACACAACCTAGAAGAAACTGAAGCATACAAGACCCACCAACGCGCATGAGAAGAAAAATTCGATGAAGTTGACGAGAGCTTCTATTCAACGGAAGCACCTGGGGCGCTGACCCTTGGGCCTCTCAATCCAGTGAAAACTGCGCCATGGATACCGATGAATTTTGAAATCCACAAGGGCAGGACCCTGTCTGTGGTAAGGCATATATGTGGAGAGCAAAAAGCCCCTGGCAGGTAGTGTCGGAGACACTACCGTAAGTATGGACGTGGAATGTACTCTCAGTCACAGTTCTTAGGAGTGTGTACTTCTCAATTCAACTGATGGTCTCGTGTATCATGAGATCTAAGGGCTTATTCGAGAACCCAGCAATGCAAGTTGTATTATCGGCGGAGATCGTTGATTGGTCGTGGACTGCTATCAGTTCGACTCTTCGATTTCCTTGGGAACGAATACATCCTCGAACTCGCACCCGTATCCCTCAGTTCCTTACCAAGGAGTCAGCTCTTGTGAGCGATGATTTTTGGGATATTCCTCGGCCTTTTTGTGTGCTGTTCCGCCAGTCGGTGTGAGATTTATTTTCCCTCCGAAGTCACGGACAGATACGTTCTCCACGTTGATAGCCTTTCCTTTGAATCCATCCAATTTGTGATGATGACCATCTCGTTGGAACCATAAACGATCACAGACGTCTTACTTGTGACCGAATTCCTTCTCGATGAGGACCTACTCTATTTCACCCATTCAAGATTCCGATTGCATTGTAATTGTCCCCGTCTCAACAGGATGTGAGGTGTCGTCTTGGATGCACGGCAATTTACGTTTCCGAGCTCGACACATCGCGGTCCTGTCGGATGTTGTTCGAGACGTCTTGTAGGATTTCAATCAGGGACGCGTTCGCACTGCCTTTCTAGGAAGACGGAAGACACCACACCTTTCATTATAGAGTACGTTATCGACGTCTGGTTCATTCTTACGCTGTTGCATAGTGCACGGTAAGAGGAGGGTCTCGCTGAGGTGCGGAGGAAAACGCGTCGATCGAAACAATATGAGCGGGAATCGCTCTGCGATTACACATGCCTTCGTATGATATTACAAAAGGATTTGACAGACTCATGGGTGTCGTTATGGCGACGTACCTGACCCCGGAGTGCGCCGCGGAAAACTCGCTGCTCTCGCTGATATTCCGACTAGCCTGTCGGCATATGGATCGACATGAGATCCAGCAACTCCACGTTCTGGATATACTGACCTTGCCCGCCGAGCTCCGAAACAGAATCCTTCCCACCATCCCCCTGTTTTCCTCGTCCCAAATTCTGCATTCACGCGGCCCCTCGGTCCGAAGCAAAGACGGCGTTGAGGGAGGAGCATGGCGACGGGTCAGAAATGATTCAGACTCTTCGACGGATGTACCTACACGATGAATGTTCCATAAGAGATTCGAGGAGGCGGACGGAGAACATTCAATCCTGGACTGAGCTCCGGGCGAGTCCGTTCTCCACAAGAGCTATCGACCCGTCATCGTGTTTTCCTCGTACAGAAATGCTTTCAATGCACACGAAAAGAGATGAAATAATGGAGGAGCAAAATCGAAGCTTCTCCTCCGCAGAGATTGGTTCGCAAGATGATGACCGTATCAAGCTGGAAAACACAAACATTTCACATACGCTGAGCCCGCCTCCGTCTTCTGGAGTCACTCTCGTCTGCGAGGAATGCAAACCTATCGATCGAAGTGGCGGACCTACCGTAGTCTATCTCAAGGTTTCCATGGTAGAGCTCCATCCAGGATCATGATAATAAGACTCGTCGCTTTAGATCTAGACTCATACAATCCGATTGCATTCCATCTCATACCATGCTTTGAAGTACGCGAAGGGAGCGTTTGGTCTCGAGTCGTTCGGACTTGCCCCTGAAGATGGATCACGTCGGAGGAGTCTCGTGGCGGGAGAGCTTCGTCAGCTGCCCGGTTAGTTGTCTAGCGGTGATCCTCATTTTACAGCAGAGTCAGAATCGCAAGAGGCCCACCCAGACCCTGCAGACAAATGAAGTGCGTGATGCAACCCCCAAACCGCCGGACGAAATAACCGAGACTAGAGAGCTTAAGGTCGCGTCTGTTATAAACTCCATCGAAAAGATCGTAGAGAAGAATAGCATTCAAGTCGAGTTCATTAATTGTCATCTGACGCATGGACTCAAGAATTGTCCGTATCCTGTCCTTGCGAGACACTGCTTCAACCTCATTGAAAACTACAGCGATCTGATTCACGATTTCCATGCTCGGGGCAAACTGAGAGTTGCTTTCCTCTGCCTGGACTACAGCATGCATCCTCCCTCTCTGGATGGCGTTAGCCGCGGAGTTCTGAGGTTGCTTGCTCAATCTTATCGTATCCGATACGAAGATCCCACTGACCTGCTTATTTGGATCACCCGTAACAACCATCAAGGCACGGAGGCGAAAATGCAGATGTTTCCAAATATTTCAGGGAAGTTANCCTTTTCGACGCGGAGCATTCATTCCGCTTCTCCTGCCGCAAGAGAATGTATTTCAGAACGTCTAGGTGCCTCCAGGACTGGATATAGGTAGACAAACGAAGAGCTTGTCCCAATGTGCTCTCAAAAGTGCAAATTCTGAGGAGTTTGGCCCAGGCTGTCCCATCTCATTCAGCGCGACTTGAGTGCATACGCGACTCGAGTTGCCCAGTTCCCTAGGCGAGCCTACCGAGACTGAACTGGAACGTTTCAGTCTAGAACGCTTAGTTAGTCGACAACCAGATGATCTCACCGGTTCAAGCTCGCGGCACCGATGTCGTAAAGAAGAGGGCAGGCGACATCAAACTGTTGTGCAGATCACAGCGCGGCGCTGAACTTAAGACTTCAGGACCACTTCCATCCTTTGCCAACTACCGACAGAATTTTCACGGAATTGAATGGTGGTGTTTTTTCCTTGACCATCGACCTAGCCGAAGCGTACCTGTAAGTACGCTACCGGGACACCGAGCTCCCCCCCGTGTCCCTGGAAGGTGGCTTGGTCTCGTTTGTCGAGATCGATGCGGCCCCGTCACCTCGTCCGATCGCCCTAGCGGCTCGAGCTGAGCTGGTCAAAAAAATCTCAAAAGGAATAGATGAGGATTCCAAGCTAGAGGGGGAGGTGTGGGAACGCTAGAGTTCCTCAAAGATATTCATTATAATTACAATCCCGAGTGGGTAATAAGTAGCTAATAAGAATAAAATGGATGAGATAAGTAGCAAGAATACGAGATGTTCCGGGTTAGGAAGACAAAGCGTCTAGTCTCTGACTGAGTAGCTGGGTGAAAGGTATCGCCTACATGAAAGATAAGAATGGGCGAAGATCCTTCCTTCTCAGGTGGGAGCCAATCGTTGTCCCGAATGATGTCCCGATTTATTCCCCGCCCTTATATATATAATGGAGGGCGCGAGCGTCGCTTCAATCGGGCACGCTGTCGGTCCCAGACGGTCGTTCACGTTCAGAACCCTGAGATGGCCACCCGGATCTCGGAGCTCGTAGCTCTGCTTCGCGACCTGCCTGACGATTGTCCAGGGGCCCACGAAAGTGGGATGGAGCTTCTTCGACAATCCCCGACGAACCTTCTTCAGCCTATCCAGCATCCTCGCACCAAGAGGCCATGTGCGTGGCAGCAACCTGGCTGCGTCATAGCGGGTCTTCATGCCCTCCTGAACCCTCACGAGACACGCATGGTAATGGTATGGTAATTTATTGATCCCCCCTAATTGATATGCAAAATTAGAGTGCTCTTTTCTTCAGAGGCGGATTTACCGCAGATCTTGGAGTCTTTCTCACTCTTCCAGCAGTTTCTTACTTCTGTGGAGAGTTGAGGGGTCCGGAGCGTCTATGAAGCCGAGCTTCTCGTCCGTTTCGATATCCTCCGCATATCTATCCCCGCAGTCGTGCAGCACGTGTTCGACCGATTCCTCGTAGACACCACATTTCATACATGAGCTGTCCACGTTCGGCGTGAAGTGAGACCTGAAGCTCCTTGTCTGCAAGGCTCCAGCCCTTGCGAGCGCCAGCAGGGCACTCCCACGCGAGTTGTCGCATCGGACTTCCCTCGATCCTCTGATCCTCTTGGAGTTACGATACCTCGTCAGGGAAGACTTCTTCCCATCTCCCGCAACCCCACGTCTTCCACAGTCAAGTTTACCTGTTTCCGGATATCAGTGTCGAACTTATTCAGACATGGACGTCCGTTCAGGGAAGTCGGTTAAAACTGGGAGCAACCGAACTGCTCTCGCAGCAGCTTCATACGTTCGTACGCGGCTATCTTGACCCCGGTCATGTGCCTCCCGTCGCAACTCCTGCACCGGGGGCTCCGCTGGCGAAACCGCGGTGAACCCAGAGAGCAATTCGAACGGCGTCTTGCGCAAGGATTCAGTGCGTGTCGTGCTCATAGGGATGGCGATCGGATATAGACGACTGACGTTCTAGAATCAGGGCCGACAACCGGTCCTTAACCGCGCGAACTGTCCGTCACACCAATCCATTGCACTGGGGATGGCCGAGGGCTGCCCTTATGTGCACCGTTCCCGCCGTCTGGAGGTAATTTGCGTAGATGATCCCCCTGAAACAGGTCGCGTTGTCCGTCACCACGGAGCCGATTCTTCCAGTCACCGCTGTCAGCGCAGACAGGGAACGCACCACGAATCTTGCCGAGATCCGGCGGGTCGCGAACAGGTGAATGTATCGCGTGCAATAGTCGACGACCACCAGGACATACCACGCCCGTTCTCCCGGCAGATTGAAAGGTTCTGCGAAATCCGAGCCGACCTCCTCGGAAGGCCGAGTGGGAGGCGCGATGGGCTGGAGGGTTCCCACCTTCACCGGTCCTGCCTTCTGATGCTGGCAGATGTCACAGCTTTTGACATGATTCCGGACCTTGGCCAAACCCCCTTTTCCCACGTCGAATCGCTCATTTAGCCGTCTGCCCGTTTTCCAAACTCCCGGATGACCGGACATGCCGTCCTCGTGACATAGCTTGATGGTGTCCGTCACAAGTACCGCGGGTATGTAAAGGCGGCCTTCACGGTAGAGGAGCTGGTCCCGAACTGTGTATCCCTCTGGCGGACTTCGTAGAAGATTTCGGCAGACCGGGTCATGGCGCTGCTCTTGACGAGCTCGCTCGACACTGAGCGTGGCAACAGAGAGCCTTGATAGAGCGTCGGCATTACCATTGTCCTGCCCTCGACGATGTAGGACTTCGGAGTCGTAATCTTGTATGGCCATCGCCCAACGAACGAGCTTGGGACAGAGATTCGCCTTACTTCGGAGGTCCTTCAACGAAATACTATCAGTAACCACCTTGGAGAGCCGTCCGCACAGATGGGGGTGAAACTCTCGAATCGCCCACACCACAGCAAGACACTCCGTTTCCGAAGAGTGACAGTTCGTTTCGACCTTAGTGAGACGCCGACTCGCATTAGGCGACCGCTCTCTCTTTCTCCACCAATACCTGGACGAGAACTGCACCGAGGCCCGTTCCGCTCGCGTCCATCTGTGATCTGGTTTCTAAATCGTCTCGGTAATGGCTCAGAGCAGGTTCCGCTATTATCGTGTCTTTTATCCGTTGGAAGACTTGTTGGTGTTTCCTCCCCGTTCGAAAGTTGTCGTCGTCAGTAGCTCGTACAGCAGTACAGCTGTGGCCGCTAAATTTTTGATGAAGCGCCTGTAGTAGGACGCCAGTCCGAGAAAACTCCTTACTTCCTCGACGTTTGTCGGCGCGGAAATCTCTTTGACGGCGGAAATCTTTTCTGGATCGGGCTCAACTTTATGACCCAGTAAAGTGACCTTCCGCGTGGCGAACATACACTTCTTCGCTTTTAGTCTCATCCCAGCGGCTCGAATCGCTGACAATACTTTCCTGAGATCGGCCGCATGTGTCTCAAAATTTTTTGAATAAATTATTTTGTCGTCTAGATACACAAGGGCCATCCGATACTTGAGGGGTCAAATGACTCTCTCCATCAGCCTCTGGAACGTCGCCGGAGCATTCGCCAAGCCGAAGGGCATTCGTTCTAATTAGAGTAGGCCGTCCGGGATGCGGAAAGCTGTTTTCCCTCTATGATCCGGTGCCCTTTCGACTTGCCAATATCCGCCGTCTTTCTTTCTCACTAGAACCACTGATGCGGCCCAAGGACTCGACGACGGCTCGAAAATCCCGGCAGACAACAATATCCATGATAGACCTGTCCGCAGCTGGAGACGAAGTTTTGTGGGAAATCCCTGGAGTTTTGAAAAGTAATGTGTACAAACCGACATACATGAAAAAAATATTCATAAAGATTCTCGATTTGACCCCGTCTCCATTACGACCAGATGTCAGTCCGTCGTATCCAGGAACTAATCAGTGCACGATTGGGGACCACAGCGGTTGATGAAGTTCAAATTCGGTAACGGTCAGTGTTATTCATAGAGCAAGATGTGTCTCGCATGTATGCATGTTACAAGTTGACCCCTCAGCCTTACATGTTGCTTCGGAGCACATCCTTGGTCTCCTTCTCCCTTTTTCTCGGATTTGTTCGGATTTCATGGCTCGAGATCTATATCTTCCAACACGGCTCAGATTCCCCTCGCCCGTTTAGGACCATAGAGAGCTTTTTCCAGCTCACATACTCTCCAACTCTCATCGTCGTTCGTCGTAGCCCTCAAGCTGATGCGTCTACATTCGTCCTATCACCATATCCTCACGTCGCGTTGCAGCATCTCAAGATCATTCGGTGCCACCAGGGACGAGACTCATAGGATGTCATTATCAATGCTGGAGAATTCCGGAAGGGTCTCCTGATCAACTCGGGACTTTCCTGTTGCTTGTCTCAAGACCAACTCGGAGGAGTCTCCGACGTGGAAGCATATCCAACGAAACGGAGGCTTGGCACCATGGCAGAGCGGAGTCTTTCGTACCTTTCTCATGGAGTTATATAACCAAGCCCTGGGGAACGCGGCCTCCGGCCGCGCTCCTTATTGTGGACTCAAACGGGAATCCCGAGCTCATTGCCCGGGTGAGAATTCGTAGGTTGAAGGCAGCGGCAAATCCACCATCAGGAATTGCAGCGGTTTGTCGCGATGCGATCAATTCCATGAGAAAAATGATTTCGTTGTTGGGCTCTGGCACTGACCACCTTCTGACGGTTTCTAAAACTCGTCGGCTCGTAATCTTCGTCATGAAAGTCCGCCGTAGATAATCCCGGTCATATATTACTATACAACCGGAAAAGTTTTGAACGCTATTCCGAACGGTCAATTGAACCCCCAAGATGAGCAAAGAATCGATCGAGCAAATCTTGAACTCGAGCCTATCTGGCTGCGTAGATTCGCATAGGCGCCTCACAACTCACAACGGAAAGGGCCGCGGAGGCAAAGGAGACGGAGCGCAGAATTGAAGTTGTCCGTCATTTCCATAGGGATTATATAGGAACTCTTCGGAATATTCCCGGAATGCTAGAAATGGAAAATTTACTATAGCGCAGGAAACGAACGCAGGCGGAACGGAACTCCGTCGCATTAGCGCGAGCGCAAGGGGCGACCGCGTCACGGTAGCGGCGGCAGATCGGGCGGAATTTCCAGATCATCAAGTAGATCCTCTTGAATAGATGCATAACTTCTGTGTCGAAATGAGGTTCGAGCTGGTGATGTGCTTTCAAGCAATGGGAGGGGGTGTCCGTGCTTCACAGACGTTTTTGTCGGAATCGGTGAGGATTTTTGTCTACAGACAGACAGAGTGACACACAGACTTAGCGTTTTATATATGGGGGGGATAGCGTTTTATATATAGGGGGGATGCTTCTCCAGATGGATCGTCAAGACTCCGGACAGTTTCACGGATTCGGATCCGGGAGCATTGTCACTTCTTACTGCACAAGGGACCGCACAAGGGAACTTCCATCTACGTGTCTATGATAGGTATATGATCGCGGACAAACGTATGATCACGGTGGTTTTCAACTTCATCTTCATCGATAGGCGGACAATCGTTGCTCTCGCTTGCGATTTCCCTATTTTTTCGTACTTATCATAGTTATCAGTTATCATTTATCGAGGAGCAAGTCATCACACTGAATAGGGATTCTTGATCATCTCTACCTTGGACTTCCTCTCGTCAGGCTCGCCCTCGAATTTACCTCGAGGGTGAGACAACGGCTCCGTCCTAAAAAGGCTGAACGTCGTCTTGTTCTATTTCGGCCGCCTTCGTCAGACGCGGGAAAAAATTCGCGACGAAACTTGCTCCTCTTAATTCAAAGTATGTAGAGTATCTCGGGCCGAAACCAGATTACGATAAATGTATATCCTACATTGGGAGATCCCGAGATCACGCCCGCCTTGTTGCGAGTCTCTCTCGAACGAATCTGGGCGTGAACTCGCCATAATTGCGTCCTGAAACGCATGCGATCTCATTCGCCTCGACCTCTCCACCTCGACACCCAAGCGCGGCGAAATTCGAGAAACATCATCATCGGGCGGAGGGATTGGAATCACGGCACGGGAAAGGTACATTATTCGCACTGGATTCAAGTTGTCATAATGAGCTTCGTCGCATTATGTCGCCATCGTCGATCGAATCCGTGGCTAACATTTGACGGAATGGGGGTAGAATCATTACATTGCAGCTTGCTAGTGTGTCCGTGCTGTCATATTGGCTGCTATGACGCACTAGGAATCGAGGGAAAAAGCGGAATTGCCTCCATCGACACCTCGAACTCTATTCATAGTTACCGGCCTTGTCATGATCGAGGACCTTGAAAAGAGCAAGGGCCGACTTCGGGAATCGGAGCCGACACCTCCTGACCTTGGCCGCGTCACCAGTCACCACAGCGAGGTTGTGGACTATTTCAGTTTTTCATTCAGAGGGAAATCATGATCATGATGAGACGAAGTTTTGGATTCAGATCAACTTGTGATTGTTTCGATCTTCTGATAGCAAGGGGGAGCGCGTGAGCGCACGCGACCGACGCGCGTGACGAATATTCTTCACAGCTGCACGTGACGGTGCGGTAGCTTTTCGGTTTGATTCAATTCTTTGAACAAGAACTTTAGCCACGGCTAGCTGATTGTAATTCTGTCCCTTCAATCGAATCGACGTAGTTCTACGCAAACATTGGCTTGGCTCATTGTTGAACCTGCTCAATTTTTCTCCACCGACATTCATCAATCGCTGAATCATGGGTTGAACGTTGGCGATATGAATGACCTCATCCAATGTTCTCATCCTCGTCTCATAACTGTGAAGAACCTTCAGCAGAAAGCTGACGACAATCCTGCATCGCGATTCGTATATCGTAGACAGCAGCCTGACCCGTAGGTGGGAAAGCCATGAACACTTTTTTTGTCCGGGAACATTTTCGGATAACCGCCTCGGTCTTCGCATCGATCTTGGTCCGCTCTCCTTTAACTTGAACCTCCCCTCCGTCGCGCTCGATCAAGGTACTCTCGATGGAACAAACCAGGCTCTGGCGATTGGATACGCATAATCGAGCTCCGACTAGTTTATATGCAACAAAGAATCGAAGCCAGTCCGTCTCTTCCCCGTCAATCGCACATGGGACAGAGCGATGCACTCAGTCGCTTGCGATGCCGGCTCTCGTATGATTCTTGTGTCATGGAGCTATCGTGGAGCGCTCCAGGAGGGACGTTGTCGAATTCGACGCCATGAACGGGAGATGTGGCGATGTGAGGTATGAACTCGTCCCGGTCGTTTCTCCGTGAAAATGCGACCGGCAGAGTGGAGCGCGACCTCGGCTAAGAGACAGACACAGCAGAGGCAGTACGCGATCAACAGAAATTTTATCGGGAAATTATCCCCTGCTGCTCGCTCTCGGTCTTCTGGTTCGAAAGTAGCAAGGTATTTCTGGAATTCTCGGGTTGCTGCCTTCCGCTTGTTCCTGCAGCAATTGAATCTTTGCTCCAGGAGCCTCCCGACTATTCTCATAGTTCTCCTCTGAATCGTCTCAGTCGGTGACTTCAAGAGGTCGTAAGCCAGCATCATCGAAGCAAGCTCATTCCAGTCCTTGTTATCCACGAATCTGCTCGCAAGATCGAGCCTCAAGATTCCGCCGGCGACTCCGCGAAGCACCAGGTAGCTTGGATAAAGGAGAATGATATTTTGAGCAGAGTCCTCCAAAGATATACGATAAAGGTTTCCGAAGCCGAACAGGATACGTATCCCATCCAAATCAGGCTGCGTACCGCAGATGATCGGCTTTCCACCGAAATGATTCCTGGCCCCGAAAGCCAGGGACACAAACTGAATGGCTATCGTGACGCTGTACAATCGGGATTCGGTTATGTATTGGGCGACTCCACAACGCTCAAGCCTTTGAACACGCCATTCACCAGGTATGGCGAACGTAGAAGTCATGTCGTCCACGAGAATCAGAGAGAAGAACATGCTTCCCAAGATCCACAAGGCAGCCACTGAGGCAACGGTGTTCTTCACTTTTTTCGGACAATGTCCAGAGCTTGAGAACACGAAGAGTAGATCGAGAAATGCTCCGAAAGACGATGAGTCACTCAACAACCAGATCGATGAGCAAAGTAGAATGATCAGGCTCAAGACCGATCCGTTGAAGACTTCGGCCCGAATTCTGAGAACAGGAGTTTGCTCGTCGAAGCCGTATGCAGTCAAGTCGCGCTGAATGAGATGGGGAAGCTTTGCCGAAACTCCGTTGAGCGCGGTAGAGACTTTCATTGACATCGAAGCATTGAAGCACGGTTCAAGGTCGCTGCTGAAAGTAGCTGTGATCGAACGAGATTCTTGGAGGGCCAAACTCTTCAGAACTTGCGCTTTTGAGAGCACATTGGGACAAGCTCTTCGTTTGTCTACCGATATCCAGTCCTGTAGGCATCTAGACATTGACCTTGGCATGCGCTTGACATTCTCAGAGATCATCCTGAAGCCGAAGGGCGTTCTGAAATACATTCTCTTGCTGCAAGAGAAACGAAATGAATGCTCCGCGTCGAAATGAATGACTTCCCTGAAATAGTTTGGGAACATTCGCATTTTCGCCTCCATGCCTGGATGGTTGTTACGGGTGATCAAAATCAGCAGGTCAGTTGGATCTTCGTATCGGATACGATAAGATTGAGCAAGCAACCTCAGCCCTCCGCGGCTGACTCCATCCAGAGAGGGATGGTGCATGCTGTAGTTCAGGCAAAGGAAAGCAACTCTCAGTTTGCCCCGAGCATGGGAATCGTTTATCAGATCGCTGTCGTTTTCGATGAGGTTGAAGTAGTTTCTCGTCAGGACAGGATACGGAGAATTCTTGAGCCCATGCGTCAGATGACAATTGATGAACTCGATTTGTATGCTATTCTTCTGTACGATCTTTTCGATGGAGTTCAGAACAGACGCGACTATAAGCTCTTCAGTCTCGGTTATTTCGTATGGCGGGTTGGGGGTTGGATCACGCACATCATTTGTCTGCAGGGTCTGGATGGGCCTCTTGCGATTCTGACTCTGCTGTAGAATGAGGATCACCGCTAGACAACCGGCCAGGCAACCGACGAATCTCTTCCGCCACGAGACTCCTCTGAGGTGATCCATCTTCAGGGGCAAGTCCGAACGACTCGAGACCAAACGCTCCCTTCACGTACTTCAAAGCATGGTATGAGGTGCCATGCAATCGGAGTGTATGAGTCTAGATCTAAAGCGACGAGTCTCATGATTATGATTCCAGACGGAGTTCCACCATGGAAACATCAAGATAGACCACGGCAGGTCCGCCTTCTCGATCGATAGGTTTCCATTCCTCGCTAGCACGAGTGATTCCAGAAGACGGAGGCGGGCTCAGCAAATTCGAAATGTACGTGTTTTCCAGCTTGATACGGTCTTCATCTCGCGAACCAATCTCTGCGGAGCTGCGGTAGAAGCTTCGATTCTCCTCCTCGAGTATTTCATCTCTCTTCGCGTTAGTTGGAAGCATCGTACAAAGTCGCGAATATGAAACGTCTCCGCCTCAGCAACAACATAGTCTCTTTCGAGGACTTTCCGTGCGGAAATACACGACGACGGGTCGATAGCCATTGTGGACAAGATTTTCGGGGAGGGGAAAACGGGAAAATTGGGGAAAGCATTCTGTGTCGGAACTCGACGGGCATGGTCAGTATACCTATATCTCTTCCTTATCGGTGGCACCTCACGAGCTGAGGAAGGGGGCAGAATCGAACTGGAATACAGAGAAAGCTTCACCAAAGACAATTTGCCTGAGGCTCATCTCTTCCGTCTCGAGACCGGCGACGACCTCTAGTAAGGCCATGTTCCTCCTGCATATCGATGGTCTCAATACATCCACGTCCGTTTCACTTTATGGCCCTCTGCGGTCATTGATGCTTCTGAGGGAAACATCTGAGAGTCGGCAGAAGCTAAGACGGGTGATGAAATCCCTCAGAATAGGCAGAAGCATCGCAGCTTTGCTCTACATGCAGTGGAACTCCTGTGGAAGCGAGGAGGAAGTGGAGCGGGGCTCCCCATCCATCCATGGACATTTCAGTAGCTGGGGTTCTGACCCTTGGGCCTCTCAGTCCAGTGAAAACTACGCCAACGGCTCGGACTCCCACACCGAGACCCGGATGCCGCGTGATACTTTGTAACTCTATGCGCAAGTTCATGATTCAAGGAATAGAACTCGGGGATCGGCAATCAGAAATTGGGACGGCTACGGAGAACGGACGAGATAAGCGTATACGTGAAAATTTAGCCCCAAAAGTCTCAGGACCGCCCTGGGATCGAGGAGGGACTCAGCGGAGTTTTACGTTGACGGGTCTCTCCCATGAGAGTCAGGCCCCCGGGTCATATCCTCACGCCTCCGAATCCGAAGCACACTACGCAAACGGCTCCGATTTTCACATCTAGACTCGCAGGTCATGCGATACGTTGTGACTCAATGCGAAAGCTCATCATTCGAAGGGATGCACTCAAGGCTATTGCAGCTGACTACTCTCCGCTCGAAGATTGCCACTCATGGGGGAATTCTCATTCATGGAGATGGTGCTTCTGAAACGAGTGGTCCATCCCGCATACAGAACTTCTCAAGTCGCTGTCGGGCCTGATCGGGGAATATCTCTTGAAGAGAGGCGTTTGTCTTGCATCTAGTTCTTCTCGGGTCACCGTTCTTCTCGAGACAACCAGACAGAAGGACACCGTTTGCTCGAAGAGGGGAATGATTTTTTGACGTAGAACTACGTCATCATGGACGCTGTCCAGAAAAATGTGACGGATCTCGTTACGGATGCACGAATGGTTTCGGATTGAGAGCTTCGAAATCGCGGGAGGCTTTTTAGACGACATCTGGCAAGGGATAACTGTCAGAGAGGCTATTGAACTTCCAACAACTGCGTCTTTAGGAAACTACCTCTGGAACCTTCGAATCACCTCAGTTATTGAGGATCATTGAGCATCGAAACCAATCGTGGTGCGTGATGATTAGGGATGTAAGTTTTTCGCGGACCGCCATTTTTCCGCGAATATTCGCGGAAATTTCCGGCTACTCCCCATAGAGTTTCAATGTAGGCCGCGAATTCACCGGATATTTTCCGCGAAAAATTTACATCCCTAGTGATGATAGATTGTGGTACTCGAGGGTGCCGGAGCGAAAGGTCGCGCCACTGAGCGACCTGACGATCGTGGTACGAAAGCGACGAACACATATCAGGATATTGGAGTATCGGTATCAGCTGATCGTCCCCCACGCAAGGCTGAAGACGAGGTTGTCGGCGCGCTCGACACACCTCGCTTACAGCTGCATGCGCGCCGCCGCGTGGCCACCTCACGACCGAACTGAATCATCCAGATGATAAAAACCATGTAGACAGAATCCGGCCTCGGAACTGATTTGGATGCTCTGAGCCGGAAAGCTGAATCTCAGCCATGCAGGATTTGTACGCCGGAAAGGATCCGATACAGCCAACGTCTCGCAATATTCGACTTTCCCTTTTTACTGTCGGCTGTGAGTTTCTCAGATCCCTCATTCCCTCATCAGTGCGGCCCGAGTAACTCTTAAGGTTTTAAGCAAGGTAGTACTATATTCTCGATTCGCTGAATGAGGGCTCGGGACACACAGCCGGATTTGAACTATATTGCGATACGATTTGATCGGTCAATTCGCGGCTTCGCTCGAACGCGGCCGGACTTGACCGTCTGGATCGGAACTTCATAAGAATAGAAACACATCGTTGAGGACCCAGGATTCTCATGCGGGACCGAACTTCATCGGCTTCATAAGAGTGCGCCCGAATATTTTCCCCATATCGAGACTTGAGATAAGAGGAACATATCGTGGAGGGTCCTGAATTTCGCATCCGGGATCGAACCTCATCGGCTTCGGAATAGTGCGGCCGGACTTCATCCTTAATTTGCTTCATTGACTTCATCGCGCTCTTGCAATGAGTCCCCTCGAGCACGTTGACGTAGTTCCACGCAACTCTCAGGTTCGGCATCAAGCTAAACCTGCACTGAATTTTTTCTTCTAGACAACCATCTTCATTATCTTGGGTACCGATGAATTTTGAAAACAAGGGCAGGACCCTGTCTGTGGTAAGGCATGTATGTAGAGAACAAAGAGCCCCTGGCAGGTAGTGTCGGAGACACTACCGTAAGTATGGACGCTAAATGTACCCTCAGTTATAGTTATAAGGAGTTTTTAAATCTCAATTCAACGAATGGTCTCGTGTATCATGAGATCTAACGGGTTATTCGAAAACCCTGCTCAACAATGTAAGTTGGATTATCGGCGGAAATTGTTGATTGGTCGTGGACTGCTATCAATTCGACTCTTCCATTTTCTTGGGAACGAATACATCCTCGAACTCGCACCCGCATCCCTCAGCTTCCCACCAAAGAGTCAGCTCTTGTAAGCGATGATTCTCGTCGTTCTCAGCACGGCGTTTTGGATGCAGAAGGCTTTGACTTTCCGGTCTCATAATTGATCTCGGGAAATAGAGTAAACGCTTCGTTTTTCCATGTGTCTGTCTGGTGTGAACCCTCTGGAATCCCATTGAATAGCGGTCGAATAATATTCCCCAAGATAAACTTTGCTCTCATCGTCTAATCGTCGTTGCCCAATTAGCTCTCCCTGATTCACTAAAGGGATCGTGTGACACCACGGTTCAGTCTGAAGTTTCGAGGCCCCCCTCCCTCCCCACTTGAACCCTTCTCTCTCTCAGGCTGGTCGCTACTCACTTTTCTATCATCTGCGGAACCAAATCTGCAATTCGTATGATGGGAGAAGTGAGCCGAAAGCGATGGTGCATACATTGATAGGAGAGAGAGCAGCGTCGTGATCGATGGGATTCGATAGTTTACCCACGATTCTGGATCGGTTCCTAGGGGGCTAATGTGAAAATCCGGAAGTATCAAACGACACCTACAAAAGTCTTGTCGCACTGATACTTCAACCCTAAACTGAAGAAATCCTTTATATATATAGTTTTTCTAACCACTCCATGGAGCGTCAGAATCGGAGTTATCTTGCAAACCGTGTGCTCCACAGAACAATCTCTCGAGAACAATGCAGGGCTGGTCTCCCGTAAATTTGCCATCTACCGGAAGAAACCTGATCACAATCGAGGACGTATTTTCTGGCCTATTGGATTACGAAAGCGGAAGCCAGGAAGACGAAGTTCCGGTGGGAATACCCCTCAGTGAATTTTAAGACGTTTCACGTCAACAAGAGGAAAACATGGGGGTGAAGGGCAAAGCGAATCCCATTAATCGATGAAGGGCTTTTTCAACAGATATCCAGTAACATCGTCGGGCGGCATCAGAACAACACTTGATCCTTGAGTTGAGATGTGGGCGAGAGAGACACGAAACACGAAATCCGATATTTTCTTTTTGCGGACTTTCAACGGTTCCAGTAACTGTATTGTTTAGCAATGTAAGTCCCACCGCCTCACTCGAGCAGACTCGAATTCTGAATTACGAAAAAATTTAGAGCAGGTTTGGCTACGAGCCAAACCGATGTTTGCGTAGAACTACGTCGATTCGTTTTAAGGTACAAAATCACTCTAAGCGAACGATGGCTGAAGTTGTTCGAAGAATTTCTAGGTCGCCGCGCTAGCAGAAAAAAAAGAGAATTCGGAAGTCCCGAGACCTGGGATATCCGCTTTGATTCTCTCCAGAAATCTGAGAAAGTTCCTTAACCAGGTCAAACTGGTTTGTAATGCACGTCAGTTGTGTCGATTCGGAAGGTTTATTATCCTGGAAGTTCGCTTTCCGAGGCGTTCGTTAACCGTGAGCCCACTGTAGTGGGCCGCTCTTTCCAGTTTCTCGAATGACGGAGGTACGCCGACCGCTGCTACTGTAGAGTGGATATGTGGCCTCGTGGTCGCTAGATTCTTCCCTCCATGCTCGGTCGTTCCTCGCGATGACCTTTCACGTAGAGCGTAGTCGGTGTTGGACTCCTTTTTACTTCATGACTCAGAGACTGACCCGCCACTCGGTCCTGGTCTCTCTTACATTCGCGTCGCGGCCACTGGAAGAGGGGGATCTTCCCTGTTCGCGTATGCAACCGATCCGATTGGCTATGGTGAGATGATCCGACGATGCTCGATTACCGTAAACCCTCCAATAGCAGCTCCCCTCCAATCGAAACCCCTCTCTAATAAAGGCCCCCCTGCCGGACCTTTTGAGAAAATAAAAGCACCCCTCCATAAGAAGCCCCCCTCCAATAGAGGCTCCCCTCTAATAGGAGCCCCTCTCTACTAGGAGACCCCGCACTGCCGGAGTCGGCTGAGGACAAGCTGACGTGATAGAATCTGGACTGCGACGCCCAAGGATTTCCACCCAGACCGGGAACACGCTCTCCCCCAGAAATCCATCATCAATTCCCCGGAGCAAGATTTCTCTTGGAATATTAGAAGCCCCCTCCAATAGTAGCCCCTCTCCAATAGAAGCCCCTCGCCGGAGGTATTTGAAAAAACGGGAAAGTAGTAACGAGCTATTACCGTATGTTCGCGTGAAAACGTCTCTCGCGTATTGCTTGAAGCTGGCGGTAGGTGATCTAACTTTCTGTGTTTTTTAGACTATGAAGATGATTAGACTTATGAGCGGAAGAAATACGGATCTTGCATATAGGCGGAATATTTAATGTTTCCACACTCTGAAACAATTACCGCACGGCTTGAAAAGCGTGGTATCCTCGTCCTCGAAATGGCCCCGCAGAAACAAGGAAAGAGTTTCTCGTGCTCTTTCCGTTGATGTTTTCGGCCGTTTCGCAACTGCTTCTGACCGCCCCATATTTTCAGCTACCCCTGCTTCCCGCTTTCTCGCATGATGGTTCTTGTCTTCGGTCTCATGGCTAACACCAAGAAATGAACCCTTCTTCGGAGACTCAGCTGCACACTTCGTTATAATCTATCGAATCTCGGCGAAACCTCCGTTTACAATTCCGGTCGGACGAATTAAGCTCAACTCAGAACCCTGTTCGAGATCCTTCTCCGATCAGGATCCTAAATGCAGGGAACTTATTTGATAGGCGGTCTGAAAGTAGATGAAGAAAACCTGCATAGCTGCAGCGGTTTTCTCCACCAGAGCAAGGGATAGGTATCCCTACGAGCAAGATTATTCCCCGGACAAACAGTCTTGAGTCACTTACACTCCATGTACTCACCGATATACATCAGAACCTTACTTCCTTTCAACTGCTTGAGCCGACCATTCTCCCCTTATTCTAGGAAACAATCATTCATATTGCTTAAGAGAGGTTTTCGAGGGTCGACAGAAATCGTCCAATGGAATCTCCTTCTCAGTTCAGTCCCGGACGAGAATTGATCGGGACAGTGTCCCATAAATTTGCAATCTTTCGACCCAATCCTCGTGATAATCCGATGCCTACCAGCGGAGATTCAGCCCCGCAAAAGCGGGGTAGATTTCGCTGCATGGAGGACGAAGTTTCTTTGACCGGCTACTAGAGACATTTTAAAAACGTTTTCACGTCAAAACTAGAGGCTCGGGTCACCATTGGAGGATTCACGGTAATGTGCTTTCCCCGTGCTGTGATTCCAGTCCCACTGTCGCCACCGGCAACTTCGCGACCTAATGTTTTTTTTCGAATTTTGGCGCGTTTTGGAAGTCGAAGCCTAGGAAGAAATTGCAAGCGTTTCCAAATGGAAAAGCGTTTCCCTTGCTCCCCAGTTTTTACGAGAGTGGATTGCAGTGGGGTGAGCTCCATTACGATAGTTGTCCGAGAGAGGAAATGCATTTCGACGCAACGGTGGTTTTTCCTCCTCTCCGTGACGCTTTTTTTCCGAACCGAGCCGTACGGCGTAGTTCTACGCCAAAATTCTTGATCTGATTGAAAGTACTTCCTGGGGAGATGTATACCACCACGAGCAAGTCGGCGAAACAGATTTCTCCGTACTGCGAAACTTCGAGACGTGGTTGCTCACATGTTGTCGAGATCGGCCAATCCACATCTATATTAGCTTATATTGGGACCCCACCGCTTTCATCTTCTTTTCTGTTTCGAGCGATTAATTTGAACCCCCGGATGTCGATTTCTTCAGTGTTCTGCATTCAAGTTTCCGATAAACAAAGTAAATGGGACTTCATCAGTAGATCATCGCTTTCGAGATCGGAGCCATGAGCCCTCAAACTTTGTACGTTGAAGTTGAGAATGATGATACTGAAGTCTGAAACTTTTTCCATCGTGGACTGGTCAAGCGTCTCGAATTTGCTCTTCGCGAGGCGACCCAGTTCGCTTCTTGATTGTATGATCCCAGGCGAAGATGATCCACTTGCATGATAAAACTTGAAGTCTTTCGAAGAGTTCTTCATGGACAAACCATCAATCGATCTGACTCTTGACATGGCAACAGAGAGCAATTGTTGTTGTAGGGAACGATGGTAGTCGAACACAACCTTCTCAAATGTGGCTCCTTGGGACTTATACGTGGTCATAGCGCGAGCTAGACAAAGTGGGAAATTAGATCGGCTACACCGTACCGTGCTGCCTTTGGTGACAGGAAAAGTTACTTTCCGTCTGAGGAGAGGTGTCCATGAGGTCTGTAACTCTATTCTTATGAGTACCATCGGTCTGTGCCTTGTTCTTGCTGGACCTCCAATGCCCAAGTTGTCAGGGAAGTCTAACCATAGGCGGAACGGTTGATCAGGGGAATCGGTCGTAGCATCGTCAACCTTGAAGTCAACTTGTTTCAAAGATCCAATAGCGCCGTTGACGATACCATCTTCGACGTCGACGTTTTAGGGGATCATGTAAGGTTGGTTCTATTCCAATGGAATATGGTAGAGAATGTTGCCGGATTCTGATGGTGTCATTTTATGAACCTTAGTTCGAGCCGTCGGAAGTTGGTTTTGATCGTGGTAACCCAAGTAGACGTCGACAGCCACCGATGTCTATTTTGGATAAACGACGGATTGGTTAAATTTATCCAAGTCAACATTTTTGTGGAATAAACGTATCGCGTCATTCGCTCAAGTTTTGCTCCATTCTTTGGTGCGGAAACGGGCCTCGATGATTGCTTGTTCCTCCTTTGTGAGTGAGTCTCCATCACCAATTTTCCTTAAAATCGTGGAAAACAATGCATCAGCTTGACGCATCACTTGGCGAAGGGGGTAGTATTTCAAGGACTGCCAGAGAACTGATCGACGAATTCCTCTTGTCAATGGTTCATGGATAGGTTCCATGGAAACAAGTGGTATATTGCCGTAGGTCACCGCCTAAGATGATATCCATGCCGCCAAAGGGAGAATCGTGGTCCATCGTGATATTTTTCAGTCGTTCATTGACAGTGTGGAAGATCCCTGCACCGATCATGCTGATTTCGTCGATGAAAACTATTTTGATGCCAGCAAATGCAGAGCGATATAGTTGCATTTGCTCGAAGGATAACCCACCTCGACGTCGCATTGTGCAAACGCTGGAGACATGATGAACGGTTGTCCCTCCTATCGCTAAGGCGGCTTTCCCAGTCGAAGCAGCGGCAATGTGAACGTTTCTTTCTGAGTCGTGTGTTCGTACGAAGCGATTGTAGGTTTCCATTAAGAGTCTATGTGAAGGTTTTCCCACAGCCTGCTGGTCCAGTGAAGAATATTTGCACTGGAGGTAGGGTTGGATCGAAGATTCGTGCGATGCAGTGCTTTATGAGAGCCTTCTGCTCGAAATTCGCTCGACGCATTGCTTGACAATAGCCGGCGGCGCTGAGAACGTTGCTTCTCTTAATCACAGATGACATGGAACTGGGAATTTTCACTTGACGAATATCATCGTTATATTGTGCGAACGTTTGATTGGGATCATGGAAGTGACGCTCGGTTTCTTCGGAGTCCTCGATGCGTTGGTCTTTTTCTGCTTGAAGTTATACTTCTCGGAACTTGCTCACATTGTTCTCAAAGTCTTCATAACCACCGTATCGTTTCCGCCGTTCAATAATACGGAGCTCAATCTCGTCGTAAAGTTTGAGGAAATTGTCATCGTCTAACAAGTCGATGTGCTCATTGCGGAATGGATGGAACAACATGACCATACTTCGCTTGTAATTTAGCTCATCAGTTGGCTTGAAGTATGTCCTTCGGATGATCCGTGCGTAATCTCTTTCCATGTACAAGTCTTCTCCGTTTGGATGTTTTTTGCCTTCCACTCGACGAGTAAGCGAAGTGCAATCGGCCAAACACATGTCCTCTAAGTATGACGGTCGCGGTTCGTATTTCTGATTGATGTTTTGCGACCAAACGTCCGTAGATTCCGCCAGCAGACTCTCAGAGTCCATGGCAGCTTTTGTTTCATGGTAAAGAGTGCGTTTGCTTGGAACGTCGGCCGGGATATATATTGCGTCTCGACTGGCAACACTCATTGGCTATCGCAAGCAAAACCAGGCGGCTTCTTGAGCGGTCATCTTGACCGAGTCCAACATCCGAACACTGAGACCTTTGGGGAGATCGGTGTACTTCTCATCTTGTGAATTTGTCATTTTTCGGTGCAAATCTGAAATACCGCGATTGGTCTTGTTCACGTATTCGACGACGTAAGCTGCGCAAGTATATTCGTCCAGAATGAATTGCAATGCCATGTTGGATTTCAGGGTGTTAGCAATCCATGGATTGAAAGTATTTGTCCAGATATCTTTCATATCTCTCCGGTATAGAACGATGGGACGTTTGATGGATGCCCTAATCACATTGAGGTAGTTGTCCTGAGTGAGATTCATAGAGCTCGAGAGTCGTCGATTGAGTCAAAAGTTCTCTCTTCGAGCGCTTTCCTCAATATGAGACCCTTCTTCATGAGTTCTTTTCTTCTGCCATCATCTTTAGCCATCGGTACCGAGATTCGAGTGATGTCACTCGGCCAAAAAGGTATACTGAAGCGACACACGGCCGCTGACGCGTTCGTGGCTCCTTGATTTTTATAACAAGTGAATGTGTGTTGAAGGACTTGCAAAGTGGCATAATCTTGTTCGGGGACTCCGTTACGAATATCGACCGAGCAGAGTTGATTAATCAGAGCGACCGTCTTCGGCATGTTTCCGGAGAGTGGCTCGTTGGGGTCATTATGAAGCCAAAGAAGAACATGCACATGTGGGCTGCCTCTGTGTTGGAATTCCACTCGCAAAAAGTGATCAATGACATAATGATTGCCGAAGGTACTGATTTTCTTAGATTTGAGAATCTGCATCATGACGTTCTCCATTCTCCAAAAATATAAGCAGCATATGACTGAGTCATTGTTCACTAAACTTGATCTGAAGGAGGCTGAGAATTGCGTCATCGGATCTTGTATCGGCACTTCGAGCCCCATCTTCAATTTATGTAAGCTCTGCAGGAGATGAGGCCAGCGTATCTTGTAGGCGCTCATGGTGAGGAACATAGTGGGCTTACCGATTTGCCTGATCATAGCAAAAAGATCCTTTCTCTCGGACATCCAATAGTGGACAGAATTCGGAATTGACTTCACGAAAGTGAAATCATGCTGAACGCAATGCTCCAGAATTTTTTTGTCTTCAAGCATTTCGCGGGTGATTTTCTTTAAATCACCGCTCAATTTATAGGTCGCACGTAGGCCTTCCGATATGCTAACAAAGACGCATAGCCTTAGCTGCCTGATAAAGTCGCTGCTTTCAGGATCTACATATATATTTAATGTCTTCCTGGTCAGAGCAGTCTCCTGCATCGAAATCTGACCAGTCGACTTCGATATCGTATAATTTGTAAAGCGGCTTGTTCTGTAGATATTCCAACCAAACTCTCACTTCACTTTTCTTGACTTGACCCGAGTAAACGGTGCTCTAGTGAATCAAGTTTCTCTTGAGATTGACGTAGAAGGCGTGGTCTTCTGCCTAGTTCCGAGGTGGGCTAGACCAGGGTTTCCCATCCTTTCTCGGACCAGGGAACCCCGGAGAGTTCCGAAAAGCTTCTCCCGGAACCCCTAAGGGGTCCGCGAATCCTCCCGCGGAACCCTCAATTCATCATTCATCGTTTCTTTCACACTACATCGCGGTTTCGCATAGAAGAAATGACACCCGAGGCACGTTTCCATGAGGACATAACTTATTCAGTTGTGCGGAGCCCTTGGCTCATGTATTTACACATATGTATCTCACGACGCGTGAGGATTCATATTAGGGATCAATGCGAACGTTGGTGTTGCCTTTTTTCCGAAATTTCCCCGAAATCCGGCAACCTGTCAGACAGTTGGACTCTCATATCTCATATCGTTCTCCGCATCCAAGCGACTTCTGTATTTGGTCTTAGTTGCCGTGTATACCGAGAATCCCGTCTCACACCGACAAGTGCTGACAAAAGGCACCACGACGCGCGGTGCTCCTTCGTGATGGATAGATTTTCACGATTCCACGGGTCACCAAATTCCGAACGAGAATCTCTTCGATAATGTCCCCTCTGTTCGAAAACTGCATTCGAAATCCCGCGCTTGGGGGCCGTGTCCTACGGTGGTTTGTTTGTCTTCTGGAGCGGCATTTTTCAAGAACAGCGCATTCGGCTTGAAAGTTTGATGAATTATTGCATTAATGCTTGATAATTGAACCGAGTATCTGTCCGCTGGAGCTCTGGGAATTCGCTTACGGAACCCAAGGGTTCCGCAAAAAACTTCGCCACGGAACCCCGAAAATCTCGTGGCGGAACCCTAGGGTTCCGCGGAACCCCTGTTGGGAAACCCTGGGCTAGACACGACCGTTTGGAGGTCGATCGGGATATTGATACTTTGGCCTATGATCCTGAAGGTTCCAGAGCCTCCTCGGAGTCTTCGAATTTGCATGAATGGGATTCGAGGACCGATTAACCGGGTTGTATAGCGTTCAAAGGCGGTAAATACGATGGTATGGGTGTCTGTGTCCGGGGCGGATAATAAAAACCGTTGTGAATGGCGAAAGTTGGGATTTTCCCTTTCGACAGAGATGCCGCTCATGTCTTGCATAGAACCACAGCAGGACCACCGGACGTTATTTGTTGCAGAATCGGAAGGTGACGTTCTTGGGGTTCACTCGGCATCTTGGGTAACCATAGACGATCGCACACAGGACAAGCAGGACCGTGTTCTTGACTAAGGAATTTGGCCTCGAATTCTCTGGTCGCTGAGCACCCCCTGAAGGATTCAGCCTTATCCGCATTCGGGTCACAAGAGCTGTTCGGTGATACAATTCGTTTGGCTCGCCGACGGCTTTGAGCTTTTCTCCGGTTCGTCGCGACTCGTCGCCGTAGGTTTTCATGAACTCTCCGCGTTTTCGGTATTCTGAGGAGTTTCGAACGTTGCTTTGTTCCCTGGGGCCTTCCGTTCTCGCTATTGAGAGCAGGATGACGGGTAACTGGATAAACGTATGCAGGGGGATCATTGACGGAATTATGACGATTGAGCTAAGCAAAAGCCATACGTTGACTCTCATCAATCACTCATCATCAGAGCTGTGCGCCGCGCCGTGCCGCTCATTGCAAGTTCCATGGGCTTAATGCTTGAGCGCCATGGCGCGCCGCGGCGCTCAAGCATTGAGTCTATGGCGCCGCGCGCCGCGTCCTGAATACGGCGCACAGCACTGCTCATCATATCATACATTATAGCTCGCTCTACGACACGGGGTTCAACGACTGTGTCACTTTCCGGCGCGGCACGTAGCCGTTTCTTAGGCGGCAGCGATATCGGTTTTCGTGATTGCGGTTTTCGCTTCGGTGCGGCCGACTGAGGACGAAGAACCCCCGCTGGAGAAATATTCGTTCCTTGCCGATGGTCAAGGCCTCTTTGATCACTACTGAGTACTTGGAGATCGACATTATCGTGGGAGTTGACGCCCTCAGACGCGTGACTTATGTTTTACATTCTCAGAGATAAGGATAGGGTCTACCGTCTCTCTATGATATAATTGATATTCAACGAACCGTCACAGGGAGATATGACCAGCTAACTCACGATGGAATAGTAAAGAGTCTTCGTTGTCGAAGGGACGACCAACGGAGTTCTGGAGATCGATGGTAATTCTCATCAGTTGCCGGTGCCGATCTATTCATCACAACGATAGATGTGAATTCCGTGTACAGAATCCAAATATGAATTAAATAAATTAAATACAAATATAAAATCAAATCCTGCCAGATCAACTTTGTGGAGGATGGGAAAATGATTCGATCAGATTGAGAATAAAAATTCTCAGATTTTCAATCCGCCTATATGAGGGAGCCCTTAGTATTCAGCGATCAGTACGCCTTCGACTAGCTACCTCGTGGCAGTTATTTGGTACTTCGTTCCACTAGGAAAAATCGTGTGATCATCCTCATGGAGAAAGAAACGTTGTCTTCCGATATTGCTCCGAGACCGGCAGAAGGATCTCTCGCTGCGGCGTGCACACGTATTCTCCGTTTCTGGCCAAAAGCGAGGTCGTCACCTGACCCCCGCCAACATTAGATTCCTGATGCAACAACATGTCGCTGTGACGGCAGTGTCGGTAGTTCCAGTCTCCGTACAAGCGAAAGCCAAACTGAATCGCATATCGCTAAAGAAGGACCTTGCTAGAGGCCGTAAGATGATCCTCGTTGCGGTGAACATGATGAGGCTCGACGATGCGCTCTGGAAAGACGCGGACCGGAAAAAATTCCCGAGGTGCAAGACGTGCCTTCCGTGTGCCGGCTTGAATCTGATAGCCGATCTCATAGCCTCGGACGGAAGTCTCGAAGTGCATGAGGCACAACTCCCCAACTTGGAGATTTTGGAATAATAAAACTGATATTTCCCGAGTCATCGAAGCCCTTCTCCCAAATCGCAAACGAACTTCTCGCATACAGATGTTGCTGTCGCCGAATCCGACACCTTGAATCTATTCTTCCACGCCACAGGACAAACCTTGAAGAGCTGTCTTCGAAGTATTGTATGATCCACCACTCAGCTGGACAAACCTCGATGTCCGGTCTTTGAACAATCAACTCAACAACGTTTCAGCTTCTGTCGCGGCTAAGGATTGAATGATCCTTAATTCCAATTGTTCCTTCACGTATCGCACACGCCCTTCGATGATCTGTCCAAGTTTCGCGGCAAACAACGCCATTTTCAGATCAATGAAGATCAAGCACTTGCTGATTTTTACGTGCCATTCATGCCTTTTTAGGCATTTTCAAACACTTCAGCAGACTTTTCTGGCGAGTTCACGGGCGAAACACCCACTTAGAGCCATTCCTCAGGGTATCAGACGCCGATGCCGCGTGCACGCGGGCTTCTCGGAAAAGTCGCACGTGTCTCTTTGTTTTGAATATTGCCACGATCTCGAGCACGCAACGTCGAGGTGATGCGTGCCGACAGCTGTGTTCCTCGTGCGAGTTCCCTGTGCTTGAAGCAACGCTTCCGAACGGAGCTGTTTCAAATTACCGATAGAAGGCAAAAGTTTTGTGGTGGGATAAGTACGGGAGCAGTCAGATGCGACACTGAAGATGCCCAAGCACGCCAAGAGCAAATTGAGCAAATTGGAATCGTACGTGTCGCTTTTCGGAGCAGATTGTCTGACGACCGATGGAGCAGTGCTTTTCTGCAAAAAGTGTGACAAGGCTGTGAACTCGGAGAAGAAATATTATGTTCTGCAACATGTGAAGACTTCCTTGCACCAAGAGCGTCAAAAGCGTCGCACTGGATCGACGCCGCAGCAAGGATTACTCCTCACGAAATACACGGTCGCTCCCGAGAAAAGCAACGAATTCAGCATGGACCTATGTCGAATGATGCTTCAAAGCAACATAGCTCTCTACAAAACGCAGTGCTCGTCGTTTCGCAAATTCCTGCAGAACAAGGGACGAAACAGCCGGTTCCTCACCACTCAACGTTAAGGAAATACTATCCGAAGCCCACCTACGATGAAGTAATCAGGAGGATACAGGATTCGATCGGCGATTCGAAGATATGGGTTTCGGTGGATGAAACAACGAACGCGAAGGGCCAGTTCGTGGTACACACAGTGGTCGGCTCACTTGACGGGTCCAAAGCTTCGACCCCAAATGTTCTCAGCTCGGAAGTTGTAGAAAGCACCAATCACGCAACCATCGCGCAGGCTTTCTGAAATGCTCTGAACATTTTGTGGCCGGATGGTTTGAAACACGATCGAGTGCTTCTCTTCGTGAGCGATGCGGCAAGGTTTATGAAAAAAGCAGCCGAAGGCCTGAAGATCCTCTTTCCGAAAAAGGTATTTATCACATGCATCGCGCATGGTATCCACCGTGTCTGTGAAGAGATACGGAAAGCGTTTCCTGACGTTGATTCTTTCATCGGCAACGTGAAGAAAGTGTTCCGGAAAGCTCCTTCCCGCATCCAAGCTTTCAGAGAACTCGCTCCAGGTCTAAGTCAGCGTCCAGAGCCCGTTTTAACACGCTGGGGCACCTGGCTGAGGGCTGCGTGTTACTATGCGGAGAACTTCGAGAGCATCGAAAAAGTTCTGAAGAGCTTTGATCCCGAAGACGCGCTCTCCATTGCTACATCCCAGAACCTGCTATCGGAGCCGAAGCTCAAATCGCACCTAGTGTACATTGCGACGCATTTCGGAAAGATTGCAGAGGCTATCGGAAAACTGGAATGTGCTGCGCAGCCCATTGAAACAACATTCGGTATTCTGGAAGAGATCGAGACTTCTGTCTTCGCCGCAGTCGGACCAAAGAGCGGTCCGATCAAGGCGAAGCTTCGCTGCGTTCTGCAAAACAACGAGGGCTATGGTGTCTTCAGAGAAATTTTGTCAGTCGTTCGAGATCACGGGCCGGTTCCGCCCCACTTCACCTTAGCAGATACACCTTTGTCCCGTTGTGCTCCTATGGTGAGCGTCGTTGTCGAGCGATCCTTCTCAAGGTATAAGATGTTGATGTCGGATCGTAGATTGTCTCTGACTCAGGAGAACGCAAAATATCAC
>NW_003805466.1:0-6275 GCF_000255335.2 Galendromus occidentalis
CATGGATCGAAAAGATAGGTGGCGCGAGTTGGGGGAAAGGGAGAAATTATCAAGCCGGATCGCCCAAATTGCCCAAATGCTCACGAATATTTCCTTCATGACGGGTTCTCGAGACAAAATGAATAGCTTCTAGGGCGGTTGACATCGTCGCCTGTGTTGGACAAGAGTTCCGACACTACCAGTTGCCCTGGTGGGGAGTAAAACTGTTATTCATGCCGACTTTGCTCGATATCAGAGGTGTGCACATATTAGGTGAAACAGATGATTTGAATGTCGTTAGGGAGTCCGAGAATCATATGAGAAGCTTGTGCCATAAATTTGCGACCGGCAGGTTTCAACGGCGGTGTTCCAGGTTCACAAATCGATTAGTTATGAGGTGTCAAAAGTGGATTACTTTCGTGACGCTGAGGACGAAGCACCCTTGATCTGTATGCCCGACGAATTTAAAGACGTTTTCACGTCAAAAGGCTCAACATCTACGGATCCTCCGGAGCGTTTCTCTCTTCTGCCAGCCACCCTTCTGTCAGCCAGAAACTACAGAGCTAGTAAGAGTTGCACTTAAGTCGCCTATGAATTCTTCATGGGCGGTCGTCCAGCAAAACAACATTTGAACGATTTTTTTCCGCTTTTTTTCCTCCTCATCTTCACACGTGCCCGCACTGAGCCCGGGTCAGAAACACTGTTGTCGAGCGTCAACGACTCTGTCCAGTATCGGTGTCGTCGTCGTTGTCGTTTTTTTCTTCGTTCGCCCATTTAGAATCGCCTCCATTTGTGCACTGACTGAGCGTCATCTCCGGCGGTGTCTTCTTCGAAGCTCACCTTCTCCTGCCAATTGCCGTCCGTCGCTGCCTACGCAGGTACATCTGGGAAAAGTGTGAACTTTCGACGAGTACCTACAGCGAAGAAGTTGTTGTTACCAGATTGTCAGTCGGTCAGCTCGCCTCGCCGCCGTTCCACGTCCGAAGAGCGTTCAAGGGGATGCGAAACTCGTGCCACCCGAGAGAGAATGGTGCCGGCGGTGGATCCGCTGCCTCTCCGGATTATTGTCGATATGGATGGTCACGCCGTGATCCGCGACGCGGTGTCAAAGCTCAAGATTTTCTGACATTTCTGATGGGTTCGTCGTTTTTTCGGCTTTCGCAGCGGAGGCCTACGAGGCGAAGAAAAGCACAGCCGGATCACAACGCGTGGAGATCCGCTCCTAGGTTTCAAATCCATCCGTACCTACTTGTTAAGCAGTCCAGGCAAGCATGATGGAGAATTGGAGGGACCAGGGACTAGTCTGCAGCAGCGGCGGCGGTGGCGTTGATGGTGGTGGTAGTAGCGGCGTATCACCAGGGTCGTCAGGAGGTGGGAATGAACGCAGCGATCACATCTAATACCCGGCAGTATAGCGGGAGCTGGAGTTATTATGCAAACGAGGCTTCAGACGACGACGCTGATGCCGTCGCTATTCAACTATGTGTTTTATCATATCAATAGGGATTGGTTGGCCGCCCGGACCGTCGCCCGTCCGTCGCTCTGTCCGCCGTAGTGATTGGTGCTTGCCCAGAGATGCCACTATGACTGACGGAGACACTCACACGGACTCTTATCGTTCGAACAGACGAGAGGGGGGGGGGCAGAGAGGAGATCGAGATAGGGGCTGAGGGGGGGCGACGACGCGAACGGTCGAGCCAAGTGATTGACGCAAAGCTTCGGCGTGTACCGATCGGGATCGACTCGTTGCGTCGTCCATGTGCGGAATCCGGACTTTTTCGATTTTCCCCGCACGGAGGAGAAGTCACGGCGGATTCCGGAAGGAAGGGAGTCACGCTAGCATTCAACATGCTCGCTCGACAGGTTCCTCCATCCGACTCCCTCGAAAGCTCAATGAATTCCTGAACTTTGCTCTCAGGGGTCAGGCACGCTGTGCGGAGCACCGTCTGAGAATACAAGAGAAACTTTCGTATGGGCTACGAGATGCGCAAGAAGAGAACACTATTGCTTTGTATAGGCCACCTCGTCGAAAGTGCAACGGAAGGCACGTGGTCGGATTGAGTAGCGAACGAGCTTGGCTGGCTGGCTGACTGGATCCTTCCTTCCACTAACAATAGATTCGGGAAGACGAACCGGATCAGGAGGCCGGTCAGGCGGCCTGCTCGCTCGCTTGCGTGTCTGCGTGCTTGCCTAGGCGCGCGCGCGCGTCTCCACCCGTCCGCCTGTGTGTCTGCCTCTTGCAATCGTGTGTATTGGCTCGTATGCAAATTTTGAGAGCTGTATCCTTCACTGAGATGGACTGGCTTGTCGGCTGCCAAGTTGTTTGGTTGCCTTCCTTGGCCGGGCAACTCCTCAAAAGAGCCCTGCTTTCATTGCGATCACTTAGGAATCCAATAAGACGAGCCTGATAGTCGTGTGTATAAAGATATTTCTGAGATAAGAATACGGGACTGGGACGCTGACAGGCGCTGCGTCTCGTTGATGGCCGGCCCCGCACAGTTGCCGAGCACCGAGCAGTCGGATTGCAACGATCCATTCTCTAATTCATTCTCGAATATCTCTCAGGATGCGGCGTCCGATCGGGGCCCAGTCCGCATATTGATCCTGCGGGTCCTCCTCGGAGCAAGACAGAGCGGATGAAACCGATCTCTGCAATCTTGAATATTGTCCTGGTCGGCGCTTGAGGTCGATCGAATCGGAACGGCTCCGCAAATGCTCAACCCGTCAACGCAAAGCGCATCTTGCTTCCGTGTCTAGCGACGACGCGTTCGTCCGAATATTTTTCTTCGCGGAATTTATTCGCCAAACGGCGGAATCAGATAGAAACTTTCGACCGACTCCGCGGTACCTTGATGAAGGCCTCGGAAATAGATCTCGTTTATTTGATTCCAGCTCCCTGCAAAGAGTCCATTGATTGCGCAAAGAGCGCATCCGGGCGCTTGGTCCAGATGGCCGAACTTTCGTTTCGGCGTCGTTTCCTGATTTTCAGCAAGTGGCGATTTTCAGCGAGAGCCGAAGCGCTCCAATCCTGGCAGAGTTCCCGAAAAAAGGGCGAGCGACTCGCGAGGCGGGACGCAAACAGGGTTGCAAACTGGTGGGCAGCACGCTGACTGGCGAACAGGCAGGCAAGACGAGAGGAGCAAATTAAGACGCTCTCTGAGCTTCTTTTGTGACCGCGCTAAGGTTCAATCGAGTTCTTTGACGCCTTCAGGGTCCAATTTGGACTTTTGCTTCGGAAGATTGCACTTAGCAAAGGAGAGTGAGCGAATGACGGGAAAGAAGGACGGAAGCAAAGAGAAAAAAATCAGCCCATCCGATTCCTCCTTTTCATGCTCCTCATCCCATCCCCCCTCGTCCCCATGCCATCTAGAAGCCTCCTCCCCCCTTCCCCCCCCACCCGAGAGCCCGTGCTCCCCCGACCCACAAAAGAAATGACCTGCTCGGCTGGCTTGGAGTCGGAAGAACTACGCCACGCCGCTTGCTCGCTTCCCAGAGTGTCTGCTTCGTAACCTGAAGAATATCAGGACAAGCCAGCTAGGAATCGACTCCTGACACACCCACTAGCTTCCGCGCGCTTTGCCAGGAGCCTCGTTTTCTATCTCATGCTTCCTCTTAAGCGAGCGGACGGTCAGCTGAGCGAATGAACGTTCACTCGAGCGGTGGGTCGGTCGCTTTGTATGTCCGTCCCGACTATCTATCGGTCAGTTGAGAGAAGAAGACGAGCAAACTATCTTTCCAGTAATGGACTGTTCTTTTTTTGCCCTGAAGGGCCAAAGCAGAAATATCCCATTTACTTTTGCTGTTACGTGAGTGTACCCCTCACCAGGAGCGTTTTCAACCTCACAGTTAGGCGGGCTCGCTCCGTGGTGGACAGGGGGTGGACGACTAGCTGTCCGACGGGCTAAAGGACGTACGCAGCGACCGACCGAGAGACCGAACGACAGACCGACCGACCAGTCGAGCAGGCGGGCGGAGGGGCGGGCGACCGTGAAGCTACTCGTCTCGCTCGCCTCGTTCCCCGAAATAGCCCAGAGGATCTGAATAGGAAGGACCATGGTGCAGTACGCCTCGTCGTCGTCCTTAAGTCGTCGTCGCCGCCGCCATCTCCGGTCGTTTCTGACAAGCTATTTGCAAAGCGTTGCGCTCTTTTTCACAGTATTAATCACCGGCATGCGTGGAGGCGCATGGTGATTTATTCGGCGGCATGACTGCTGAACAAGTCGAGTTCGACCAATTTCCTCGCAGCTCACTGTACCACTGGCAGAGGGGGCAGCTCGGGGCTCAGAAACAACATGGGACGTTGCTGCTTCCCCAGCAGCCGGTCGGTCGGTCGGTCCGCTACGTACTCACCTAGCGTCCGAGCGAGCGAGCAACGGAAAAAAGTTTTCTCATGAGCATCATTTGATTTTTCATGCATCCGTGCGGCGTTCGCCTCCACTGCTCTTTTCGGCGATGAGGCAGCTGTCGGGAGACGCTGTTTGACGACGAAGATTTCGCTTGATTAAGTGAAAGATAAAATTTTCCGCGCTCACCAGTTGTTTGCCGTGCGAGCAAACTTGTAGACAAGCGAGCGGACACCCATACAGCAATAATTTGTTTCACTACCGTTTAGACGCTTTTTTTCGTCTCCCGCTTTAATCCGTCGGACTGTTCAGCGAGCGGGTGACGGACGGACTGACTGAGAGCGGCGGTACCTTCGGGTATTCGAACGGTCGGACGAGCTGGGCTCGGACAGCCCGCAATTATCTGCTTTGTACTGCGCCTGATTTATATGCATTTGAGTTGTTGTCAACGTTTCGGGTGCTTCCGCCGCTGCCGGTGATGATTGTTATGGAGAAGGCAAGCTCGGAGAAGGACAGTCAAACGTCGGACCGACCGGTGGATAAGCCGACGGACAGTCGGACGGACAAACCGACGGACTGATCGACCAGCGAGCGGAACAACTGTAGAATGTGAGGAGCTGTTTGGAGGGACGCCTCTCCGACCGTCGTCGTCGGACTCTCGGTCGGTCGGTCGGTCTAACCGTCCGCCTGTCTGACCGTCCGACCGACGGACCCAGTGCTCAAAAAGCGGAGAGTCGAGGAGCGGGGGAGTAGAAGCCAGTCGCTGCTCTCGGTATTGTGGTCACGTAGTCATTCACTAGGCTTCCTCACACATTGAGTAAAACAATCTATTTATTTATGTATATATATGTATACTACATTGCTGGCAGCTCTATTCTCTTCTAAAACTCACGTCACCGCAACCCTCTCTTGCTCTCTCAGGAGGGCGGATGAGCCCACGAGCTGTCCGGGCGAGGAACTCACAGAGCAAACGACGAACAGATATGCGGTGTTGAGGCGGTGTTAAAAAACGCCAGCGACATCAGAGGAGCAACAATGGAACAAGATACGAACAGCAGCAAGAAGTAGTCGACGTAGGCTTCGTAAGCGGCGCTCCATCTTGACGGGCTCGTAACAGAAGAATTAAAAACGCGCTCAACCCAACAGAGCGAGCGGCGAATGGTCGGTGTAGCCAGTAGATAAGAGCAATCCGGCGAGCGAAGAACACCCTTTTCGGTGTTGTCGTGGAACTTGCAAGAAAGCTGTTAGTTTGGCCGCAGGCTCGTGGGTGACTGCTTGGTAGGCAGGCGGCCTCAACATGGTTAACGTTCACAAAAAAAACATGCTCACGCCCACCGGACAGACAGACAGTCGGAAAGACTTGAACGGACTCGGGCGGATGAAGGCTCGAAGCGTTTTGCGATTGAAGAGCGACCGCCACTTCACGGTTGCTATCACGAGTTAACGCGCTCTGAAAGCGTGCCATTCACTAATCTGTTCCGCGGCCTCTGCCCGAGAATCCGAATTCCTGTGGAACTCGTTGTAAGCGCTCCCGTGTTCTGTCCAGTCACGTGCGATCATGTATTCAGGTATATTGTACGTAGGGACTCGGTCGCGCTCAGACGTGGCAGCAGTCTTCCGACGGAGCATGCGACGGTGGCGCCGGCCAACGTGGAAAAGCCATCTATTCTGAGCGACGTCGGAAACAGGAGTTTCCCAGAGGAGACAGGTGTTGAGACCATGCGGCTATCGACCCCCGAGAAACGCTCACCGAGAGGAAGCTACAGGGATTCGATCCTATCATCATCGAGAGGACAGCTCTGAGCTGAACGTTCTGTGCTGGGACGCTTCCCCACCAGTGGACTCGCGCCTCGGAATCGAGATGGGCTGTCATGGAAGTCTCAAGTTCGCTATCGCCTGAGGTTTCGACTTTGAGGAGAGAAACTTTCGCTGTGGAAACCGCCCCCCCCCCCC
>NW_003805466.1:6295-40807 GCF_000255335.2 Galendromus occidentalis
AGGAAGGCGTGTGCAGTGTGTACCTACGCACGGCCGAGTGAGCGAACGAGTGGGTCAGCAGACGGTGCCGAATCGCTGCGGGAAAGGCACCGAGGAACGAACGAACGAAGGGAGGAACGACCGACGGACCGACCGAGAGGAAGACGGAGATGAAGATAATTCTTTTCATGTCGTCATGTTTACCAGCGTACAGCAGCGTCGTCGGAGCTGTCAGGCGCACTCGGTTTGAAATGATTTGCTAGGGATCTTGGTAAACATCGCTTGTTGCCATTCAGCCACTCGCTCTGGGGCAAGACGTTCAACGAGAACTACCAACGAAAAACCACAGACCCGTATACAGATTGTCAATCATCCGCGTTGTCGTCGGAAAACAGAGCTCATCCCGATAAGGCGGAGGCTGCGAAATGAGATGGAAACTAACCGGTGAGAAGCTAACGGATCCGAGACGATGGGATATCCTCAAGGAAATTCCTGCTTACCCGCTCCGCCATTTTTTTTTGTTTGTCTTCTCCTCCGCAGCCCTGTTGCAGTTTCCTGCCCCCTGCCCCCCGAGCGCTGGCGACGGCGCGGCGGTGCCAGCAGAACACAGTGGCGGTATAGCGTTGAATGCTGATGGGCGTGCTTGTTTATCCGCCGCAGGGGACGACGCCGAGGGAAAGAAAATTGTCCCCCGACCAACTCCCCAGAACTGGAGTCGCGGCTGCCGAGAGAGACGAGAGGCCGCAGCATGCCGAAGCATTTTTAGTTTTAGATTTTTCCCGCTCCAAACTCATCGGCTCATCTACTGACACGCCGCCACGCAAGGCATGCACGGACGCACGCAGACACGCGTAAAGCACACTGTCAACAAATATTCGGAATGCATAATTTACCCCTCTAAGCCTCTAAGACGCATCGACTCGTTGCCGCGACGACCGTCGAGCCGCCGTGAATGCGAATGCATCACCGCCGACACCGAGACAAAGCAAGCGGCTCAACTCTACCCTAGGGTGTCTTAAGCTCTCGGGGGCATTTTTCGAGAATTTCGCACAGACCAGAGATGGCCATCCCCAAACTCCTGAGTCCGGGTCCAGACTCTAAATAGCTAGTCGGAAGCAGGAAAGTGTAAGTGCTTGTTCGAGAGCGCTCACTCACAATGAACTCGAGAGTGAATAGCTTGAGGAGAATGTCAGTTCGACTAAATCAGCCTCGACGGCGATGAAGAAGACGATCACGGCGATGAGCAGAGATTCCTGGAAAATGGTCGTGGTGGCAGCGGTCGGAAGCGGCACGACCGCGGCTGACTTCACAGAAGACACGTAGATCAGTCGAAGCATCGTTTGATGACGACTCATCAGATTCTTCCTCGGTCTGCTTGTTCGTTCGTTCGTTCGTCCCTCCATCCATCCAAGCGACCGACCGTGCGTTCGGTCTCGGCCCCGTACCTCAATCTCCATCGTTCAGCTCTCGTTGGCGTTTCCCATTTTCAGAAGCGATCTCATCTTAGATTCGTTCGCCTCAAAGAGCTATTGCCGTTCGCTGGTGATAATGCCGCTGCGCCAATGCCAAATGGTCGGGTCCCTTTCAGCTCTTTTCCGTCACAATGTCATTGGCTTCGAGGAATTAGTCCACGTTCCCGCAATCCTCGGCCTGACTGCTGATGTGGTCTCCGCGCAGATTGTATTATAGAAGATTCTTGGATTTTCTTCTGAATCGAAAACCATTGTCAATCTCAAAGGACTCCGAGTCGTAGTTTGTCGATCGTCCAGCATTTCGCGCGGTAATCGGAGTTTCGGAGTCACGCTGGCTGGGACTCAGTCATTGTCGACTGAGCGTAAAAACTGTTGTTCTCTGAACGTTATCCGAACTGTCGACGGAATCTAGGAAAGGCGAGAAATACGCAAAAGCTCGGAGAGGTGAGCCGAGAGAGCAGCCCTACAAACGGGGAGCCAACAAAACCAACTGGCTCAAACGGGTAAGGGCATCGTGGAAAAAAAATCCTTATGCACAGCGAGCAGCATGTACATACATACATGAACCCAAAGTTCCGTGGCGACGCCGCCGTCGTCGACGCCTAGATGGAATTTCAGAGTAGCGTTGCCTTCAAGAAAGCTGGGCAGCGTTTATTTCCCCCATGATTTCTCCTTTTCATTTCCATGAGGTGCGTGGGGGAGTCTCTCGACCGTCGTCGTATGGAATGCCGGGTCTTTCCTCCCTCCCAACGATAAAGCACAAAAGTAAAAACTCGCGCGAGCTACGATCGCTCAACGCGATGCGGCCACAATCTCCGTATCGACCGAGTTTTGTTTTTTTCCGTCGATCTGTGCGAGACGCTGATCCGCGAATCTCCGCTGGGCTTCTCGCCGAGAACTGTCACACAAGTATGTTTCTTCTCTCGAACGAAGACAGCAGAAGGGATTCGGGGGATAACAAAGCACTGGTCCTGCGCACTCTGTTTGTTAAGTACCGCCCGCGTCCAGGTCCGTTGGGAGCCACTCTTTAACGAGAGCCGTGCAGTCCATTCGGTCGACAGCTACGCCGCTATCGAACTTGTACAGAGCCCGGCCACTTTCCGTACGAAAACCCGATCTCCCCTGTCCTACCCATCCGGTCCGGCGTTACAATCCCGAACGGCGGAGGTTAGGAGGAGCGGAGAGTGACGCGAGCCATGAATGCGATGACAGCGGTGTCGAGGACGTGCAACGATTCCCCCTCGTCAGGATCGAACGGGGATGTTTCTAGTAGATTTCCGTGCAGTCCTGACTTCCCGGGCGAAATCGACGAGTGATGTGTTTTCGGTTGGCCGATCGAGAGATGGATTTATCGTCAGGTGTGAATGTGTGCAGCTCGGGCCGCTGAGAGCGGGAGCAGTCATCGCGGCGATAGCCACACCCTCATTGTACGCTATGGTCGTCGTATCGCCGTCGTGGGTACGACGGGGCCGAGCCCCGGACGGAGACCGTACGATACGATCTCCCAATAAGAATAGATGAAAAACGTGATTATGGTCACTACTTGACGAAGGCTCGGCGTCAAAGACGAGCGACCGAAAAGATCGAAGGGAAACATTTTAATGATACAGTAGAAAATCCGTAACAACCTTTCAGCTCCATCGGAGCAGCGACTGTGGTTTCTGAGGAGCGAGGCCAACACCGAAGAGCTCGATCATTACCTCGTCGATGATTGGCGAAAAACCCTTGAGCCGGGCGACGGAACCGAGCGAGAACGAAACAACACACACCAGCCAAATGGAGAGCGGGGGCGGTTGTCCCTTAGCGCATTTACGGAAACGAGATTCGATCTCATGTCGGCGACAATTTATTCTCTATGTATGCACCGACGAGAATTGAATTCCTTCATAACAAGGAAGGCTCTTGAAGACCATACCGGAGTGTCATGAAGATGCCGGCACGGATGATAAACTTGAGAAAAACGAGCATCGAGTCTTTTGAGGAGGCGAGCAACGCCGACGCCGAGTGGAAACTCTCAGTCGGTGAAATACGTCGTCCCGACGCAAGCTTCCGCTCCAGACAACGCGACGCAAACGGACGCCGTATGCGTCGGTGGCTCGCTCGTTGTTTGTGGAGCGTCTGGTAGGACGTCCGTGTATGGTAAGGAGCCGCTCGCTCGTGTGCCTTGCTCGTGGCCGGCCGGCCGGACGGACGGCCAACCCGCCTGGCTGCCTGGTTGTTCGAAGGCGTTGGGATGATCTGATCAATCGCCAACATTCTCCGATGCATCAATGCCTCGATCAGAAGGCGTCGTGCATTATCGCCTTCTTTTCTTCACAAGCTCCTTTCTTTCGTTGCTCGTGCCATCAATACCCATATTAGATCCATCGGGAGCCGCTGACGGCTTGCGTGGGTGGCTGGTCGACCGATCGGTCCGCCGAAAAGCTCGCATACTTGCCTGCCCGCCTGCCTGACGGTCCGTCCGGTTGCTTCATAGCCATCTAGTCCGCTAGGCGGCAGGATTCCGTCGGTTAGCTGCTGTGCACGCATTCACTCCAGACTTATGAGCGCCCCAACCCACCTGTCTCTCGCTGACTGAGCGGACGTGCGAGAGTAAACTGGACAGAAGCTCAAACTTACGCCTTCTTCCCAACTTATTGGACTTATCAATCCCTATGACAGCCCGTTTCATGCACAGCCAGTTATCCCAAAAGCCGTCCAGCCAAAGGACAGGTCTACCGAGCGATCGACCGGCCGGTCGGTCAGACGCATAGACGTGGGACGTGGGTACTGTACTCAGTCAGTGGAGCCCAAAGGAGGTTTTGAGCCCGAACGCTCGCAAGCTCGAGGCACCGTCCGGTCGTCTGATTCGGGACTTCTCGCCGCGGCGGCTTCTTGAGCTCTTCCAAAGAGGTACCATTTTCGAAAGAGTCGATTCTGAAGTTTGAATGTCCCGGGAATATCGCTACCTAGCAAGCTCTGATTTCCCCCTTGTTCTCTTCGGTCGATGGAAGGGCCACTGCTTTCGCCTCGACGCCGAAAGCCGTGGACGTCGACCCGGGGAACTGTTCGAGCTCTCTCTAATGAATTGGAGCCTCGACGTGTAGTCGGAATCCTCATAGGGCCCTAACCAGAAAGGGTGCTCTCGACTGTCTCAGTCAGTTCGGAAACCTCTAAGCCACGTCTTTTGTCAGAACGATCGGGATCCTTTGGATAAATTCATCAAATAAAAACTTCATAAACAAATCGCTCACGGAGTCCGACTCCATGTTCCAACCGAACACGCAAGCAATAATAGGTATCGTTTGACCAGCGGAGGACAAATGATTAAATTCGAGTCTAAATGAAAGAAAGAGTTGGCTTCATCCTCATTGTCGCCTTTCTCTCTCGGATCAGCGGTCGTTGAGGCGTGCTGCGTATACGCAATCCGAATCGTGGCGGGATTGAGTTGGAGCACGAGGTAGGTTCTGTCGACGTGAATATTTCTATATAATGATTACACGAATCCGAATCGCCCACTCTCGGCGTCCTCTCTCCGATTCGTCGTTCGTTCGCTCAATCTTGTTGGCTGGCGACACTGGCCATGTTTCAACCACACCCAAAGGTAAACTCGCAAATTCATCATGAAACCACTCAGAGCTCCTGACAGGCGACGACGTCGTCGCCGGTGGCTGCAACAGCTCCATGGCTGGCGATGTTGTTGTCGCCGCTGGCGTTTGCGGCCTAGATGGGCAAACGGGGAGCAAGACGACGACGCGGAGTCTCCGTGGGAAGAGAAGAAGATTCCGAGAGGATTTCAAAGCCGGCATCCTCTATTGAAAGCCGAACGCTTTCCACTTATCCCTCTAACGATACAAACCTCCGTAGTGAAAGTACACATCGCGTTTCTTTTGATCTCCTGTTGACGACGACGCCGATGCCGACGCCGCCGCCGCTGCAAACGAAAGTATTCGAACAAACTTTGGGAAAATTGCGCGCTCTGCTAACTCTGCTCGAGCTCAATAGCGATCGGGAACATCGGTTCTGCCGATGACGACGATGGCGGCCGATTGAATTTCATCCAGTCGACATGAGCCCCGGGCGATCGGATAGATTCAGCAAATCTCACAAGACCGTTCCGGGCATTTTCGAGAAGACGCACGATGATCAGTCGTCGAGGTTCGAGCGCATTCGAGCAGAATCACCGAAATTGGAACGACCCCTGACGGCTCCATTGGATTGCTTTCCGTATGGTCTATAGTTCGGTGTTCGTTCTCCATGCGGTCTATGACTCGGTGTCCACTATCCGGCGCACGCGTCTTCAGCCGATCCAGCCACGGTGGTTCGATGGTGGTGAGCGGCTTCTTCCAAAGGCGCGAAGGTTAGAAACGAAAGTCGAACCGTCAACCTGGAGACCGAATGCTCGGATGGATCCACGGACAGGCAAATGAAGGGACGCTTAGTAGACGGCTGGATGAGCGAGTTTCGAATGTAAAAAGGGTTTGCCACCTGGCGCTCGGCTTGTCCCAGTAGCTGTAGCGGCGGCCGCGACGACGGCGGCGGCTGCACCAGCACCAGCTCAAGTCATTCTCATGCAAATTGTTCACTTCTTCTTTAGCGCGCGATGACAACCCAATTATTAGCTGCTAACGACGTTCCCGACGTCAACGGCTTCTGCGGCAACGGCTTCCAAGAATATTATGCTCCATTCTATCCGGTCGGGTCGGTCGTCTACATGGCAAACTCGTTTCCTGTTGTCGTTGTTGTTGCTGCTGCTGCTGTTTCTGTCGACGAGTCGGCGAAGAGTCCTTGCTGACGGATGATGAGATTTCATTTTCTCTTTGACACTTTACACTTTCATGTTGACGAAACGCGAGATTGAAAGGTGGCCTTTCAAAGCTTTGCGGTACATCCGCCAGCAGAAGAAGCGCGCTTAGTTAGCGGCGACGACAAACACGCCTCCCGACGGAATCATTCCATCACGGGATTTCACCCAATTCGAATGATCTGTGGGAATGACACTCGTTGGGTACGTACCTAGTCCGGAGGCGCTCATGATTATCGTCGACCACGACCACTTCAGTGTATCTTCGAGCAAGTCAAACACTCGATATTCGGACGTATCATTGTTTCATCTCGTCGAGTGGGAGGTTCGCCGCATCGACAAGTACATACGAGGTGTGAAATTCGATTATAAACACAATAACACACAAGGAGACGGTGAGCGGTGATCGATTCCTTGTTACCATTATGGTTCTCTGCGATGAAATTGCACAAATCGAATGATTTGCTCTCGAGGGATCAATATTGTATTTTGACGACCGTCGTTCCGTCTCCCGGCCAGACAGGAAGATAGGAGGAGCCTAGATACAGGCGTACGTAAAAAGAGCGGAATCGAGACCGAGAACGTGAGAGATCCTCCCCCCTCCGGAGGCTGGTTCCGCAGGCAGTCACCACCTGGCCGGTAGGCTTGTCGAGGATGTTTGTTTGTCGACGTGTGCGTGTGTGAAGCCACTTGACAGGCATAAGTGACTGATGCCGCAGCTACAGAAACAAAAAACGTGCGGACCCGTTGCTAGTGGCAGTTATAATTGCATAAATCAACATGGCAGTCAAGTGACTACACGGAGGTTTTTGTTGCTGCTGTTGTTGTTGTTGTGGTTATCTGCCGCTCGTAGCCGCAAATCACGCCGTTGCGAAAGCGACTGATGATGCTCGTTCGAGCTACGACGAGGGACCTGACTGTCGACCGAACAGCCTCGAGCGAAGCCGCGAACCGTGTGCGATGGAGTACCGACCGACGTTCTCCCTCAGTCGCTCGGATCCAGCGGGTGAGTGGGGACCGTGAGAAGCCGTCATAGTTAAGAAAAAGCGAGGACAGGGCTCCGCCGCGCGTGGACAGGCTGCAATTTAGGCCTTTTCCTTCCTCCTTTGATTTGCCTTCCTACACTTCTTCTGACAGTCGTTCTCGGCGGCCGGAGCCGCCTTTGATGTCGGTGATGAAATGCGAGCTGATGGCGATTGTGTTGCTGTACATTGTGTTCGAATTGACTGAGAATCATACTAAAGAATTCCTATGGCGCCCACCACTCGAAGAGCGCGCGCGCGTCAACAGAAGAAGAATTGTCGACGTATTCGTCGTCGACGACGACATCACCGACACGACCGACCGACCGGTCGCCCACGCTCTCTCTAAAGACGACATGATCAGTCGTTTCTTGTTCGGCGTCGTTCCCGCGCTCGACGTCGTCGAGTCTTCAGTGCTTTCTTCTGTGATCCCGGAGCACTTGCCGCAGCCGCCACGGTTCGGACCTTCCCTCGCAGAAGGCTTCTGCTGGTCGAAGTGGTGGCTGCGCGCTCGCTCGCCCATTCGGCTGCTGCAGCAGCAGCAGCATGGCTTATGGTAATTGTTACCGAAGAAGACAGAGCACCGCCTGCAGAAGGGGCCTACGCTGATCGTTTTGAGATATTAACTGATTGGTCTGGCTGATCAAGCCCGCCGCCGTCGCCGCCTCCTTTTCCACCAGTCGATTCTTCATAAGGTCGTCGACGACGACGACGCCGCCGTCGTCGCTTCTGCTGATGATGACGCCGGTAGCCACCGCGATTTTCCGAAAAAGCTCCGGATGCTTCCTAGCAATTGCCCTCTGAGCTCTCCTGCTATCTCGATTGTTGGAATCGGTGAAAAAGCTTGAGAAACATTCGACTCGATCGGGAGCTCTGAGCCAGCGACGGAGGGAAGGTCGGACCCTGCACGAGATCGTGATCAGTAAAGCGGCTTTTGACGCCTTTCGTGTCCGTCCGGTTGTCCGCTGGTCTTCTATCTATCCGTCCCTCCGTCCAGCAGAAACAAATGCCGAGTGTCGTGTGCACACGCCGCTGCTCTCACGAGTCGTGTATCTCACGGCGAGCTGCGACGTACGATTCTACGCTTACCGATAGATTATCAGGTGCTAAGAGCGGTGTGATCGGGCCGTGTAATCAACCGCCACCTTGCCGGGCTGCCGTTGTACCGGCAGCCGGCCGGGGAGCTACCGATCGAGCGATTTCGAAAAGCGAGCTTCTCTCGCGAAGGCGAGTACAGCTGTTTTCCGTATGATTCTCGATGGATCGAGTGGCTCTTGGTCACGTTTCGGGAAACTTCTGCGACGCGAATTCCGAGCCGGAGAGCTCGGGCCCTCGGTCCCCGCTCGGACGCATGGATTCCGTCTTGTGCTTTGACGAATCGACATCGCTCGTTCCCACAGAGGAATATTGAAAACACGAGTCCTCGTGATGACGCTCGCCAAGCGTCGATAGACCGACCGCTTTCCTCCTGGGCCCTGACGGAGCTGCTAAAGTAGTGATTAAATTTTCTCTCTCAGAGAGGAAAAGACTTACGAAGGGCGTGACGTTGTGCGTGACGCCGGTCATCGCTGAAAAACTAAAGAAGCAACACGTAGAGCGGCGAATGCCAGTCAGTCAGTCAGCCAGCCAGCCTAGCTGCCAGCCAGCGAGAATGAGACGTTGACGTTAGAAGCTAGCGCGGCTGCCGCCACCGCCGCCGCATCGTTGACCGTGAATATTCAAGAGCGAGAAGACAGATTCAACCATTTCCTGGTGGTTCGAGGCGTCAGTCGAATCGAGCCGAGCTCAAACATTCACATAGTGTTGCTCCCGCTAACGTCGGATTGAGTCGTCACCACTCAAGCGTGGGACAGATAGCTCATCGTCACGAGCCAGCTAGCCACGGACTGACAAACCGACGGACGGAGGAACGGAGCGACGGACTGAGCCCGTCGGTCGGTCGCTCAGCCGGCTAGCCGAGCCGGTGAAGCAAGCATCGAACAACGACGGCATCAACATCACAAATCACGATGACTTTTGTCCGACCGCACATATCACCGCGTGCCACTTCACGGACACCGCATTCGTGGAATGAAATCCAGATATAGGGGATCGATAGCTCCGCTACCGCCCTCATGTTGTAGAATGGAATAATAAGGAGACGCCGAAGGAAGCCATGGGACCAGCAGTTCCCGCTCCGGGCGTCATCGGACCTCAGCAAAATTATCGGATTCCCACGGACGTCGCTCCGTATCCTGAACGATTGTCTCGTGGACAGACCAGAAGCGTCGAATTCTGGAAAACTCCCCACATGAGCATCGTCTCAGCTGGTGCTGCTCAGTGGCAACGTCGACACTGGTGACCGGGCTGGGGTATGCCGGTTCTCCAGGGCGTCAGTTCGCCGAGAACTCGGGCTTTGAGTGGATGGACGATCGGACGGGGAAATCACGAACGAATTCCGGTCGAGAACCGGGAGATGTCGGTCCCGGGTGCCCTCCAGAAAAACCCGCCCTCTGACTTCTGCTTCCCAGAGCGCTCGGTGTCCCTTGGAGCTCATACATACCTACATACTTTAGGACCGAAAGGAAAACTAGGTAAACGGAAGGACGCTTTGTTTTGTCGGCCGAGAATCGAGACCAGAGTTCTGTCCATCGGTATGGTTCATGAATTTCGTTATTCGACTCAGACCGCCCATCTTCCCGCCCGTTTCCCTGGCTGCTATCGTCTATCTTAGCAGTTTGGCGGCTCGCAAGCTCACTACTTATGATTGCAGAACACGTTCCATCCATGTGAGAGAAAAGCAAGGACACCATGGGAAGCCCCGCACCGGCCGGCCAGACGGCGAGGAGCGACCGGGCACGCACACGGGCGCCGAGTTGCAGATAAACAGATGATAGATACTAGATGGAAAAAGCATGACAGAACGCGTTCAAAATGCTGAAATGAGAGATGTTATCAAGTCGCGTTTGTGAGTAATGAAATCACTCGCTCAGTCGGTTGCTAACCTCGCCGTTGTTCGCCGAGCGAATGCCGACGACCGTCTGCCCTGTGGACAGAAAGGCTTACGGTGGTCCCGTCGACGCCGCCGGCCGGACGGCCGCTTGCTAAATGCTATCTTTCTTTCCCATCTCGACGTAAGGGAGGACCGAACGAGTGAGTGCGGTGCCCGGCCAACGCCGAGAAGATGATGTGTTGGACAATGTCGGTCGAGGGGTGTTTGTCCGGCTCGGTGGATGAGTGTGCGAGTAGAATGAAGGAACGGCTTCGACCCCTACCACGAAAAGATACGACGACGACGACGACGACGACGACGATACGAAGCTCGGAGGAAAAACTCAGTGGAGGCATAAGATGGAGCAGACGCTAATCAAGGGTCCGGAACGTGAGGTGGAGGTGCGGACCCGGGCCCGCCGATGGGGAGAGAGGGCGCGCTTCACCAGGGACACGGGATTGAGGCAAGCAGTACGCGCTCGTCCGCTCGGTGGGTCAGTCGGTGGGTCAGTCGGTGGGTCGGTCGGTCGGTCGGTCAGAGAGCCGGGGTCGGGGAAGGCGCTCGGTGCCGGCCGCGACCCTGTCAATAATTTACACTTCATATGCACGGAGACCGCCAACTCTCGCTTAGCGATCTCTGGAGCGAAACAGAGCCGCGAGTGGCTGCTGCCGAACGCTTTGGCGGGTCTGTGGCGGCGGCGGCGGCGGCCGCGTGCCCGTCCCCCCGCCCATCGGAGTCCGCTGTATAGTCGTCATATGGAATGACATGCATTTTCTCTACGGCCGGGTGTGGTTCTTCCTCAGGTGCTCCGGCTTGTAGACATGGAGCAGAGCGGGAGCTCCGGCTCTCGAGGCCGTCGCACGCACACTCACACAATCACGCACACCCTCACGTATCGAAGACGGCGGCGGCGAAAGTCAGGCTCGCTGCTCGGAGCCCATGGCCGGCCGGCCGGCCACCATGGCTCACATTAAACGCGATAAGCCAAAACGTTCCCGGGGCATGTCCGCCTGCCGGATGGATCGCCCGGCCGGCAGAACGATGACGGTGGCAACGATGAGCTAACCCGTGAGATCGCATGAGCGAACGCATTGAGCCACGAGACCGGCCCGCTGGCCGAAAGATGATCGCTACCTTCACACTTACTTACCCCCGGTCAAGCCGCGGGCTCGCACACTCATCTCCGCTCAAGGCTGCTCGTTAGCGGTCAACGTTGAATTTTCAAAGAGCTCTATTTTATTTCACTTAACGACACCGTCTCCGCCAATCAGAGCCCACGGCGACCGAGCTATCCGACGGACAATCTCCATGAATACTCGACGAGAGCGAAATGTTGCTCTCGTCGTGAATCGTGAGCTCGCTCATCTCGTCCCGTTCGCACTGAGGCCGGCGGCCAACCTACAATTTGGCAACCTGCCGAAATGTCGGTGGAGCCGCGGTGCCACGAGCGAATTCGAACCCCCACCCACAGCCCTGTATCTCGTTGGCAAACATCTTGCGGAAGGCGTTCGCCCAACGGCCGTGGAGTCGCTTCTGATTCGAGCCATCCGAAATCTGCAAAGGGACGTCCGACCGGTCTTCTCGAATCATCGAAATTCGTTCAGGCCAGGATGCTGACGGTTTTTCGGGGGGGCGACGGCGGCTTCGGACCCGCCAGCTGATTTGGTCGAGCTGGGTTTCCATGATCCTGCCTGGAATGACGGGATTCCCCTCTTGGTTTCTGTCGGTGAAAAACTTTTCGCTATCCTCTGGCTGATCTATGTTCATAGGCTGGCTACGGAATTTCACCACGTCCCATCACCACCTTATCTCATACTCCGCGAGGGAGCTCGCTGAGCCGACGGAAAAAACGCTCTCTCTCGAGGGTGCTCCCCTACTCCTCGGTCGCCCATCGGTGCTCCTGAATCGGAGGATGCCCTTCCGTCAGGGCGTACCGCGGAAGAGTACGGTAATTGCCTAGAAAATAGAGCCACAGGCACGAAATGGAGAGGAAACGGCCAGGTTCTAGCGGCGAGTGAACGCTAGCTCGGGGAAACGTGGGCTTAAGGGAGAGCGTTCGACAGGCAGACGGGCAGGGAAGAAACGCAAGGAAAAGAAGCAAGAAAGAACGCTTCTTGGTTGGCCATGCTGAAGATTGATTGAAGTCTCGCCTTATAAATGTAGCTTAGGCAGAAATGCTGTATTCGATCATTGCAGCCTGCTGCTGGCCCATTCACTTTGAATGGATGGTGGCGGTTGCGTCGGCAAGCGAGCCGACGGGGCGGCAGGCCGGCCAGCCGGACGACGAGGGCCACGGTTCAGGCTTCACGAGCAGAGGCTGCCTGGCTGACTGAAACGACAAGGGTAAGCCAGACTCAGGCAGGCAGGGAAGCGGGCGAGCGTCCAAGCAGACTTCATGCCTCGAGATCACGGAATCACCGGAAGGAAGTGGCATCGGATCGAGCGCGGGCGGCGCCGGCGCGCCGAGATCTGAAACCACAACGTTCCCTGATTACCTCGGTGGCGCTGAGACGCGTCATTCACCGGTTGGTGGCGGCGGCGGGGACGACGACGCCAATGGGGACGGAGACCTTCGACAAGAGTCACGTCCTCAGAGGCAGAGGAAAAAAAAAGAATGAAAAAGGTCCCCGAGCCGAGATCATCTGACTCGGGGCTCGTGCTTCCCGGAGGATATGCCTCCAAGTGTTGCTTCGGATCCTGCGGTTCCGAAACTTCAAAAGCGAGAGCCTCGTTCGCTACGAGTGAACGTCACGCTCACTTATCTTCTCCTCGGTGCTTTTGAGTAGCGGAAGCGAAATTCGCGCTCTCCACGCTGACAGTTTACGCTATACAAAAATCAGCAGCGATTGTAAACTCGAAACCAATGGCGAACCGAGAATCCCGTCGACTCCATCAAACTTTATTGCAGGACCCCGAATGATTCGGGTTATTCATCTCAAACGCGGAAGAGCTAATTCATCGAGCCATGCCTGACGTCAGTTTGAGTTTTTCGACGGGACGATCTAACCAATTCTCTCCTTGTTGCAGACGGGCCCATCTGAGAAATTGTTTGGAAAAGTTGAAGGAAATCGTACCTGTCGGCCCTGAATCCAGCCGGCACACGACTCTGGGCCTACTGACCAAGGCCAAATCTTATATCAAGGTGAGTGCAGTTGATTGGAATGCCATTTGTTGCCAGTGGGTTCAGGGAACGGAGGCCACTCGAGAAACGCACAATCGTTGTTTTCGGTGCGGCTCTTCCAGCGCTCGCTCCCTCGGTCCGCCCTCTCCTTATACCTTCCGCTCCCTTGAAGCTGGACGCTTTTCCACCGACGGCGTTCGAGCAAACTCGATAGCGAACGACCGGACCGGAGAGTAGTAGGCAACGTAGATCACGCTTGATAAGATCGCCGAGAGGGAAAGACGAAGTCGGAGGATTGCGAGTGGGATGCGCTCCGAATGCCCCAACTGCTCTCGAGAGCCGCTCACTCAGAGGTGGCCGCCGCACAAGTAGCAGCAACAGCGGCAGAAGCAGCAGCAGCAGTCGGCGTACCTGGCTCATCGTTCGCGGGAGGAGGCTTTTCACCGAAGGCTCGAGAACGATGGTAAACTCAGCAGCCAGCACGTCTCCCCGATGGATATCCGGAAGCGGAAGTGAGGACTACGCTTTCGGAAATTCGCTTTAGTAAGCGATACTACGCTGAGTTCACAAGCACGACGACCCACGTGGAATCATTCGACCGAACGGATCAACTGAGTGGATGATCGAGTCGATGCGCTTTGTCCGGCGCAGACCGAGTAAACATCGCCCCTATCTATAGACTTGGCAGAAAAGGTACGGAAGTTAACGCTCAAGGTGATGCTCCTTCGCAGAAAATCGTCGTCCCTCGGAAGGATACGACGACATTCCACATTATCACGGTCTTTTTCCCGGGCTTCAAAATATCTCGGGACGGGGGCCGGTCTCGCATTCCGTCCCTGGCTTGCCGCATCCCGCATTGCCGCATCTGGGCTGTCTTGTCTCCGTGCCAATGAGCGTTCCCGGCTCCGAAATAATTTTTTGAATACGGCAGCGTCGATACTGTTTCCTGAGATCGGCATAATCGAAAGCTTTGCTCTTTCTCTCTCGCTCTCTCGGCAGATTGAGCGGCCTGCCGCACACCGTACGTTCAACGGAGGGACTGCACACACGGGAAGATGCGGCAAACACCCCCGACGGAAGCCTTGCCCCTTTCTCGTTTACTTCGCGTTTGCACGATGACATGGGAGAAGGGAATGCGGTCTGGAATCGCTAAGCCGACGGCAATCGTTCAGTATGAGGCAGATCCACGCTAGACCTGACTGCCCAGGTCCCTCTAATCATTAGCTATCTCTCCCTAGAACGTACGACGAAGCACCGGCGGGAAGCGCTCGCTCTTGTCTCGACGTTTCACGGACGCATGACAAAGCCCGAGTCGGTCTCCTTCGAGATTCAGTTTTTGAATTAATGAATCTCCTTCCGCCGAGTCGGATGCTCCCCGCGTCGATTCCACCGTCGGTCGTCGCTTAGCCAATGGCAGGCTTTCTCAATGACTGAGCACGTCAAGGAAACCATCATCATCGCTGAAGTGACTGCGCGATCTGCTTAGCGGTGATAATCAAAGCTTCGCACGTTCGGTTCCTGATGGATCCTCACGAGCACCCTCGCGTTCTCGATATTCGAAATACCGTCGCACACTCAATGGAGGGAAACCACGGTCTCCGACTAACTCAGTTGTTCATTTCCGGTTCGACGGTTGATTCTGTCGGGAGTATCCGAGACATCCGGACGCAAAAAGTTGCTGACCGAGGCTGATTATTATTTTGGAAGCCGATGGAGGTGGAAAGAACTTTTCGAGACTTCCGATGAAGTTCGTTCCTCTTTTGTGCGCCGCGTCGCCGCTCAAATTGAAATTCAAGAGCAGTGTGCGGAGTCAGAACGGGTTTTCGTGCGGAACTCGCTGCATGCTGATGGGCCGGCCGAGTTGTTCGCTCGCTCCCTCGATATCGGTGTATGATAGCCGTCAAGCAACTCTTGACTCCGTTCCGAAGCATTGACAGCGTTTACTCGTCTCCGCTCATTTCGCTCCGTGATCGAATGACGTGTCCTGTTTAGCGAGACAGCAGCGATGGTGGCGGCGGCGTTCTCTTGCGTTGTCGAGCACTCTTATGTATTATAGAAGACGCGGCAGATTGCTGAATGATCTCGCCCGCCCTCGCTCTGCTCGGTTGGCTACCATGCGGTGGCGGCGGCGGCGGCGGCGGCGGGAATAATACGGCTAAGGAGAAGGCAACGATGACAACAATGAGAATGCCGGCGGCGGCGGCGACGAGAGGGCAGACGAGTACAGCAGGAGCTGTTGAGCGGGAAAAGGACTCTTATTAAAAAAGACGTCGCATCGAATTAGACTACCGACGGCACAGTGCCTGCAAGCCAGCTCGCTCGCTCGACGGCCGGTCAGCCAGCCAGCCAGCCAGCCAGCCAGCCAGCCAGCCAGCCAGCCAGCCAGCAAGTCGCTCGGTCGCCGAGCTGCCGAAGGAGCTAGGAATACCGACGCGCAAATATTGCAACCCGACACTCTAGCCAGTCCCGCGAGCTTCTCACCAGTTGAAGAGACCGAGAGCTGTTTCCTGGGGGATTAGAGAACTTTCGAAGAGAACCGACGACGACGACGAGGACGTTGGCGACGATGGCAACGACTAGCAAGAAGCTCAAGAAGTACTTGAGTGGAAATTCGATACGACCAGCAGCGGCTGAGTCGACGGTGGCATCGAGTAGGCGCCGCCGCCACCACCACCGCCGCCAAGGGGTACGTTCCCCTCACTGTAGTCCGTGAAGCGCTCGAGGTCTTTAGCCGGGGAGAGGCGAAGGGGTAACGGGAGCACAACTGGAGAGGAAGGAGCCCAAACTATGGAAATAGGGTCGGAAGTACGGCGGGAAGGAAATCATAAAAAAGTCAGACCGAAGTGAACAAAGAGCTCGATCGAAAGCACGACGGCGAGCCTCGTGGAGAAAGCGAACAAAGATTCGGGGGAATTTCTTCCTCTGCATGGGAATCATGAAAAAATTTTGTTTCACGCAAGGAACCTGAGCTTTCCGTCTCATTGACCTGACCGACTCTGGATTGTGAGCCGAGCGAGGGCGTCGACAACGAACCGTCGGAAGGGTCATTCGATCCGAAACTGACGGTGAGCATTATTCCGTCTACTGGTTCCATCCACCTGCGCCGAAGAGGTTACCATCAGGCAATGCTCTTTCTCCCTCGGCCGACGGTGGACTTGGGGAAGCCTTCTTGGTTTTCTCAACGCCGAGTACGCCAACTTCGGGAGCAGCAGCGGCGTCGAATACGTCGAACGAAACCAGGCCCGAACGCTAACTCAATAAACTCGTCTCTAATTAGGACAGGAGCGAAGAGAAACGAAGCTATCCCACTGATGAGCTGGACGCGCTACCTGCGGCTCGGCGGCTGCTGGTCACACCGCGCCTCCACCGACCAGCTACCCTTGAATTTCGTATTGATCTCAATACGCGAAGCTCGTCCGATTGCTTAACCGCTCCGCTAACTAACGAATTGATCAAGCGACCGATACGCGAGCCAACGAGACCGCCGAGTCGCTCTGTTGAGCCACCGACCCGGGTCCTGAGCCCCGAGACAAGCTGGACGACCGTTCGTTACAGAAACGTCCGGAGGTGGAACTCGCCACTGGATGCTCGGCGAACCGCTGACGTCGTTCTCGAGCGCCGCCAGTCGGTCGAGGGAATGAGCAAGCAACTCGTCATTAATGAGTTGATTGAGATAATGACTCGGAACGTTTTCTTCATTAGCGAGGCATTCCTTATATGCTTCCATTCTTTTTCCCCGGTAGGCGGTGCACGTTGTATCCGTCGCGAGCACGCGAGCCGGTCACTTGCGCCGAGAGAGTTCCAGGAGAGGTCTGCAAGCGATTCCAATCGAGCCATAGCCGGCTTTTCGGTCTCTCCCGCGAACTGCCGAGAAGTCGCTTCCACAATTCATTCGGAATCCTAGCGTTGGGCATGACGGGAACGAGCGAGAACGTGGGCTCGAAGAAGTTTTCGAATCGGAATCACGGGTGGGACGTCGGGCAGTCGAGAACCCGAGCTGGCTTGTGGGCGAGGCGGGTGTCGGACAACAACAGATGCCGAATCGGAGAACAGGCCAAACATCCAGACGGCTGAGCGAAACTTCGCTGAAATTAGATCTAGACTTCCGTGCCGCACGGAGCTCATATCTTGGATTACTTAGACACTCGAAATAGGAACGAGACGCCATGCTGCCCGAGTCGTCCAGCAACCAGTCAAACATCAGGCAGGCGGGCGAACGGGCGGGCACTCGACCACCCAACCGAGCGGACGGACGAACCGGCGAACGGACGCCGGGCATCTCCGACATCGTACATCAGATCAACACCGGGACCGAGCGAATGAGAGGGAAAACCAACGAGAGGAGGTTCGGGCTCAAGAAAGCTCGGACGATCTACTTCGTTGACTCTTGATGATTTCGCGCACGCATCCTCAACTATATGTCCACGACGAAGGATGACTTCTTCCTTCGCCATCGAGCACGTTCCATTCGAGCCGCGGGACACGAGCAACAGTTCTATGTGACGATATATTTCCACGGATAAAATATGACGGGCGACCGCTACCTACCGGCCGCAGGAACGGCTGGCGAGCCGCTGGCAAATGCGGAGCCTCCTGCCGCCGTCTAGCCGTCCTCTCGGTGTCGCTGTACGGGGCCGCAACCGTACACAGATACAGACGTACAGCTATCTATATATTATGAGAAGCGGGGGAGGAGAAGAAAAGGTTTTGACGTTCTGAGAGCTTGCGGTCCCGCCGACCTTTCGGCGACTTGGCGTCGCCGTTCTTCGCTCGACCGACGTCCCGAGGAGCAAAGCATTCAGGAGCCAAAAATCGGCATGGTGGCACCGAAGCGAGCCGCGGGGACAGGGGAGATTTTGTGGACATCGCGAAGAAAGCACCGAGAAGGAGATCACAAGCGCTTTCGCACTGAAACGCTCGTTCCTCCATCCGTGCCCGAGACTTATCGCTTGCTATTTCTTTGAGGAAGCGATTGTCGTTTCTTCGGGATTCGATGACCGGAGGTGAAGAACAAGGCCGACGACGGTCTGCCCCTCGGCTCTGGAAGTATTTTTTGCGAGTCCTTAAGCTCATCGCCACGGCTGGCGCTCTCGATGATTAGGACGCCGCTGGTCGTCTCCAGCGTGGGTGGATACGCTGATTCGCGTAAGGAAAGGGCGCGGGACCGGAGCCGTATGACGGACGACGTGCCCGCTGGAGATCAAGCTGTGGTGGGAGCTCTGTGGAAAGTCGTCGACTCGAGAAGAATGTTTGGCCGATAGGATCAGTTGGGCTGATTCCGAACACGCTCTGCGATACGCCGACATTCACGCCGCTGTCGGGATTGCCGTGAAGCGAAGCGTGACCGAGAGTTGCTCGCTAGAATTTCACAGGACGGAAACGACGACGCATCGTCGAGGGAAGAATCTCCGGGTTGCGGATCAGATAGCTTACGAGAGGGGAACAAGCATGGCAAATGACGCCGCTTTCGGGGTTGATGGGTCTACGACACAGACGACGACGACGGGGCGAGGGGTTGGAAGGAGTGAAGTAATATTCGAGACGCGGGTCTACGCAAGAGGGACGAACATTGAAGGGCAAAGAAGTTTCTTTCTCATCGCGCTACTCGTTAGCATGCAAAACTTTTTGAGCGATCACTAAACGATAAAGCATCGACTTGCTTGTAGCGTAATTCTGCTCGTCGTCGTCGGCAGCTCGTCCGCCGCCGCCGCCGCCACCATTCACCAGCCTCCGAGTCAGTCACTGATCCTACTGAGCGGTCGGCTGTAGCCGCTCCTGCGGCTTCCACCGTCGTCGCCGCAGCCTGTCGCCTCCGAAAGCTCGTCAACTTGTTCCAGCGAACGAATTCACCGAGAAAAAATTCGGTCAGCAGCTGCAGGCCTAGCGAGAAGAATCTCGTCGGCTCAGGACAGCGAGGACTCGACACCACCACGTTCGCGGCGGCCATAAATTCCTCTGGCGGCCGCAGCCATTTTGTTGCTCAGCATATTTAGTTGTTCGGAGCAATTTAATTTTTGAGCCACCGTGACGAAGGCGGGAATTCGGAGAAGCGGAAGAACTTGGGGCGTGGCGGGCGGATTTCTCGAGGGGGGGGGGCAGAGGGGGCGAAGGGGGGCAGGGATGAAAGGAATCATTCCCAGAGACCCAGGCCTGCGCCGATCGACGAACGTCAGCATTTTCAGCGTTACCGAATCGTTGAGCGTTCCATCCGACGAATCGAGGGAGCGACGACCACCAATGCGAAGGGGGCGACCTTCCGATGGGTACCGGATCCTGGAGCGTTGCACCGAGCCCGTTCCGTTACGTATGTCACGAACTTTAAGCCGCGCGATCACGTATTCAAGCCATTATGAACAACAATCCCGAATAGTACTTCATATCTGGCCTTGATCGTTGTGAGCGTTGTGAGCGTTGTTGGCCTTTCCGTACGCAGGATCACCAGAGCCGTCACCCGCTGAGTCGGTTGCTGTCGTTGTTGTAGTTGATGCCGCGGGCCTCGGCACCAGTGGTGTGGTGGTAACGGTGGTGGCTGCAGGTCACACTCCATTATTCATCTGAATGAATCTCCACGACGACGACGACGGCGGCAGCGGCGGCAACAACGACGACGACGACTAGGGGCAGAGAATGCCTCTGAAGAACAAAATTAATTAACAGAAACCTGCGGTTAGGACGTGCGCGACGCCTTCCTGTTGCCCCTCCCTGAACGTAATCAACGATTTAAGCTTCTCAATGGAGCGAGAATACCAGCGAAGGCGAGTCCTCGTCGTCGACGACGACTGGAGTGACGCGCTATCCTCCGCCGCTGTCTGCGCGGAGCTGTGGTGGCGAATCGAAGCCGCGACGATGGATGAGTCAATGACTTGATGGATGGATAGATGGATTGATCGATCAACGGGGAGATTCGCGCTCTAATGAATCGAGCGAAGTCTCGCAGAGGAAACGATCGATGCTCGATCCAGGCACCTCTTTCTCATGAGTTCATGGACTTATCGACAATTTGATGGATCAATGAATAATCCGATTGATGGTTTAATCAGAGGCCAGCCAGAAGACGTCGGCGCGATAGGCCGCGTTCGCTCGATGACTCGATGGAGCAATCGATGGTTGTCCAATGGCAGCGGGTGAGTGGGGAGAGGGGGAAGGGGGAAAGGGGTCGATGGCGGGCAGGCGAGGGGGCGGACACGGGGGCGGACACCAATTGATGGATGTTGAGATTGTTTTGTTCTTCTATCCGGGATCCATAGCTGAAATTGAACGGCCGGCCGTCGAACAGTAGGCCGCCGCGCAAGCAGCCTCCCGGCTAGCCGCTCGACTCGCCGTCAGGCTCCCTGGAGCAAGAAGGTCATCCAAGAGACGTTTTTCCATTGCAATCGGCAAAACGTCCCTGAGGGGAAGGAGGACAACGTTGTCGCTCCTGCTGCTGCTGCTGCCAACAACGATGACCGAGAGGAAGAGCTGCGGTGGCGTTAGCAGTTGATCAGCAAGATGACTTCGTTGATATTTTGTGGAAGCGGAGGACGTCAGTTTCGCTCGGGCGGTCGCTTGCCCACTCGCTATCTTCGTCCCCACTCGCAGTCTCTCGGTTGCCGTCCCTAGCTACCCCCTTCTCCTCGCTCGCTCGCTCCGTCAGTCGGTCGAACGCTTGGTCGGTGGGTTGCACGAACCGTCGAACGGACGGCGACCGCCCGTCTATATCTCAGATAGAGATCGAATGGGATTTTCCATCTATGAGCAAGGAAGGAGAAGATGCAATTTGCTTTATTGGCGTGTACTGTACCACTGGTGAGCGAGATAGGCAGGCTGGCTTGCGAGCAGAGAGGCAGACAGTCACAAACACTCACCACATGAACATCGACGCACACTCACCCAGTACTGGAAAGCGGACGTGCCGGTGAGACCACGCCGCCCACCGCCACCTCGACAATGATGCGGGCGCACGCGCATTTGTGCTCGAAGCGATCTTATCTTGTTTTGTTGACATCGGAATTCCGTCGCACCGGCTGGTCCGCTGTCGCCCGCGCCGACGAACACCGGGGGTCGTTAATCTGAACTCTGAAACTGTACGTAGTCCACGACCGCTACATAGCATCCTCGAATTATGATCGGCAGTCACGAGTTCGGCCCTCGCTCGCGTACGGCCGGCGTCGTTCTCACCACCGAGCAGGCGGGAGAAGAATTGAGGGATTATTATTATGGCTAAAACGACACGACGATTTATGACTTGAACATCTCGGGAATCAGCGGCTCGGGTCGCTGAACTTTCAAAGTTCGAAACTCCATCGTCTCGTGCTTGGTCCGGCAAGAAACGTGTCTCGGTCATGCCGTCTGCCTGGTGCTCGGCTCTCTTTCGTGGTTCCTTGGGGGGACGCTCGGTCGGTCGGTCAATCGGTCGGTTGGCCGGTCGCATCATTTCGTCAATGTTCCTCGATCTCAGTTGGCACAACAGCCCGCGGCAGGACTCGATTAGTTGTGCTAGGTCGGGCCGTCTTAGCGGGTGACCCGCCCGCTCTCCGTTGGCCCGCTTGCTTGTCATGTCCGTGGCGGGGGAACAATCGAGCGAGCAGGAAGGCAAACGAAGACCTAATATCAACCAACTAGTTGGTCAGACGTTGTGCAAAGTCTCCAGCGTTCGTCCACCAATCGATACCCTGCCACGTTCCCGCCGCCGCCACCACCACCAAGTTCTGCGGTGATAGGAGCCATCACAAGGTCATTTTCCCGCGCAGGATCCGCTCAACTCCGCCGAAGCGATAACTATTATTATTGATCAAACGAGAGAGCTTTACACGCGAAAATATTTTCCTGAGGGCAGAAGACCCATTTCCTCTCGAGGGTCGGCATCGCTCCCGACAGGGATGCGATCCATCTGTGGACCGTGCGAGAAAACAGCGGTGTCAGGGCTTCGAGGCGCGGAAAAATACATTTACAGAGGTCAAAAATTGGAACGGTCTTCCTCCGTCGCGCAGCTGTTCTCGGAACATGCGGTGACGCCTGACTATGCGGGAGAGGGCCATGAATACTGCGGATCTTCCCGGAAAAACAAATATTTTGTAACGAGTTCGGTCCTGGTGGGTATTTCGGAACGAAACTTTTCCTGAGGCGAGTGAGCGTGTTCTCGTGCGGCGACCTCAGCTGACACCGTGCGTCGTCTCGCCCATGGCGGCGCGACACCGTTCGTCATAAGGATTCGGAGCCGGTTGAAAACGTTCGAGGAGAGAGCAGCTTGTGAGGAGCCCCTGGGAGGATAAAGACGAGAACGACAACGAGGAGGACGACGACGACGAAAACGAGGAGGGGACGAGAGGATGCGAAGAACTCGTTCGCGCACGCAATTGAACATACCTACATGCACGGACGGACCGAGGCTGGTACAGGAACACGGGGAGGGCAAGGTGCAGGTAAGCAGACGTAAACGACATGAGGAGTGCCTCGTCGGCCGCGACGCGGGCGGGCGGGTGCACGCACGGGCGAACGAGCAGGTAGGCAGGAAGACGAGCGAGGAGTCTAGCTGGCTGGCAAAAATCAAAAGCCGACTCTCTGGCGTTCCAAGGCGTAGTTCGGAATTGCGGGTGTACTCGTGCAGCACGTCGCGCTAAAATTGAATTTAGTGCAATTTTTGTCACTAGCCCGCAGGCGCTCCACTGTCGGGATTCGGTCGGGCATGTTAGATATGGCGTCCATGGCTGGAGAGTCGACCGACGGCGGCGAAATCAAAAACGAAGAAGAACGATCGACCCACAGACGGATGAACAGGCTCATGGATTGGCGCATGCACTCAGTGCGGGAGCGGTCGCTCAAGCATTCGACCGCTTGACAATACTTGAGGCTATGGGTTGAAACATTCACCACGTCAGCTGTCCGCTCAGTCACAATTCCCCACCTCAATCTCCCTCGCCCCCCAAGCCCTCGCGACAGGTAGCCTGATCACCGTCATCGGCAGATGACGTTGGGGGGGAGTTTGGGGGGAAGAGTTGCGGCGGGGGTGGGGGGACCTGTACCTCGACGGCAATGAGCGGAGCAGACATGGGAGGATCGTTGAAGGCGGGTCAGACTTTAAAAGTTTGACACAGGTCAATGGGTCAAAGGAGATGCCCACCCGGGGAGACGTTGTGACGATGGGGTGCTTATCAGAGGAGGATATCGACAGGAGTTTCAAGCGTGACGGGTTCCCCGAGACGATTTTCCCTAAGGTCGGTCGGGAAGACGACCGTAGGAAGCGCCTGATGGATTCCGTCATACGCCTCATCGGAATCGATACTTTCGGAAATTGAATTTTGGATGGAAGCGGATAAGCTTTCAGGGATTGGAAATTAGAGGTTCGGATGAGGGAAACGATATCGCCTCGGGTCGTTCACCCTTTTGGCCAGGCCTGGTTTCCGGTCGTTGTGCCAGTTCTAGAATGTGCTTTTCTCCGAGAACAAGTTCGAAAACGTGGTATGCAGAAGCTAAGTTACTGATCTTAGGATCCGGCTTCTTCCTTCTCATACTAGCATGTTTTTGAGCCAAGTCTCTCGCGTGCGGAGCTGTTTCGCGTTGCATAAGTCGAAGTGTAATTGATTTATCGATAAGGAGAAGAAGAGGAATCATGCAATTAGCTTCCCTCTTCGAACTAATTTCTTTTACTGGTTCCTTGTCCATCACAACTTGGGAAGGGTGTAATTAGCATGCGAGCCGTAGGGGGAACGCCAGTATGAGTAATTCCGGGGGAGGGGGGAAACGAGAGCGATGGATTGGATGGAAGAAGAAGACGATTACTATTATCAGATGAAGAAAGGAATACGCGACAAATCGAATATATACATGCATGCACGGAGCGAAATCGAACGTTTCACGCATGCCCGCGCGCCTGTCCGCCGGCCTGCGAGCACGAATACGTAAACGCGTACGTGGGCATACGAGCGGGACAAAGTTTGTCCTGATTGAGTGAATTATGTCGCAAGAAAATTACGCAAGCGAGCGCCCCTGGAGGCGGAAGATGTGTGAATATTCATCGGAATCGTCGCAGTAAGCTGCTCATACCGTTAGAACAGAAGCTTCAAGAAAATGACCCGGCCAGGCTCGAAGCTCGCTTCGCGAACGCTCCCCATTGATTGTCGGATCACAAACAACCTAAGGAATAAGCCGGGAACTCGAGCGCCAAGGCTCACTCAGTATTCGAGAAACTGAGAAAGGGATAACGTTCCCGCGATGAATCGTAGTGACGGAAGACACTCGATTCGGCTCCTAAATAATATACAAGCCTGGCTGGATTCTCTCGGCTCGGTTCCCGCAACGGAGTTCGTTCTCGGAGCTCTTCGGGGAGAGCCGGGTCCGCCTCTCCCCGTACGAGCAGATGTCTTTTACTGCTCCGGTATTGGGAGCCGTCTCTTCGGGGGAGCATCCTTTATGAACAAGAATTGGGCTCCGATGTCGATTCATCGCATGCTGTCGCATCCACCTCAGATTTTATGCGTTCCTGGCGCTGTCTGGCCGTCTCTCCTCCTCCTCGGGAGCGGAGGGACGGGGACGACAGACACTCGAAGGTCCACGGCGTGCTTTCCAATAAGATAGTGTATGTCGAGCGGGTTTGCGCCACCGCTCGGGGCGAGCACGTTACTCCGAAGATTGTCGGTCAAACAATCGAGGCATTCTGCTGCAACTTACTGCTGTTTTGCTGAGCGGAATGTTTCGATGTGCCCGATGGTGCTCGAACCCACCGCTGCGTCGGCCGAACTCCGGTTGAGGATAAGAAGACTTATCAAGTATTTATGGTTCTCCCCGCGAGAAGGGAACGGAGACGCCGGGCGAGGCTCGGCCAGTGGGAAACGTGTGCCCCCCTTGGGAGGACGACGAGGTAGAAGATTTGAGAGAAATCCACTCCCTTAATAAGCAAAACAGCATTAAAAGGCAACGTTCGTTCCATCTAACGCTGATGAATTGAGATCCTGATAGCCCTCGACCTCCCCGCACTATTCTCGTCCTAGGCGGTTCATCTGCCTCGTCGTTTCCCCCGGTTTCCTTCCAGTCGTTGGTGTTGCGATGTCCCTCCTCTGCCGTCCTGCCATTCCCTCCGTTCGGGCTCTTCATCGCTTTCCGCTTCTCTAGCCCCCGGAAGGGCCTCGCGACCGCTTCCTCACAATGCCGTTCGAGCGAGCGAGGGAGCGAGCAGAGGACTGGAAAGTGCAAATGAAGAGTCGGCAATCGTGAATATCACGCGACCGTGCGCCGTCTAATCGCCGTCAGCTCGTGTAAGAAAAACGCCGACAATTCACATCATGTATCTCGTCGGGGGAGCGACGGCCCGCGCCGATAAGCGAGGGTGCGCTGTCGCCGCTGCAGGCGAACGAACGAACGAGCCAAAAGTCAATCAGGAATATTCGGAATAACGGATGAAACAAAGGCTATCGTGTGCGTACTCTTCTTCCGTACCCTGATTCGCTCTGATGGATCAACCGAGCAGCGCCGAACAGAGGAACGGTGAATCCCGAGCTGCAGTCAATGCTTTGATGGAGATGGAGAATCCACGTCTCATATTCCTGCGAGGCACACGATCGGGTACGGATTGATGGCAACGACTCGACCTCGAGTCCCGGGAGAGTCCGAATTCCCTGATTTCCGTGAAGGAGAGCTCCGAGGGGACTCAAATCGCAGAGAATTTCCAGTTGACCATGTTGACTCGTACCGGCTGATAATCCTTCGATCGTCACCACCGTGTCGTTTTTTCTTTTCTGCTCTTAGGTCCCGTTTTGGGATCGAGTTCGTCAGGTGCCGAACGGGCACTGCAACAAAAGAATTTCCTTCGCCAGTCCCTTTGACTAACAGGAGTACGAGGCTTCCTCCGGAGTGCGTAAGTGTATTCAGGTCGCCAGGTGAAGTAGTGCCTAATTGCGATTGGAGTTCTTCCACGAGTTCGGGCTCCGGATGTCGGCACCGATCGGTTCGACTCCGGCGTCGAATCGGTGACATCGGTTTCCATCCGAAGGGAGGCCCTCGATTTTCGGGCACTAGAGTTCCAATTAAATTCTCTTGTGACTCGAACAACGAAGACCGCGGTTACGAATGAGAGGGGCTGTCGAAGAGATTTGAGAGCAATACTTTCCTGGGCGAGCTACGGTTTCGAATAGCGGTCACGCAGCTGTCATAACCTCTTGGCTAACCGAGCTAGTACCCTCAGCTGGCCGGCCGGCCGGCCGCCTGCCACCGCATCTGCGATGTTCCGCGAGCTGACAGAGCGACCGCTGGCCTGCCGGAGGGACGGACTGACGGACGACCATCTAGTAGGCCGCCCCTTGAGGCAGTGCTGCATCCTCTAATGAGCACTTGAGACTGGGTAGCAGCCATTGTCCAGCAAGACAGATAGAGAGACCCACCGACCGACACAGGCGAGTGACCGAGAAATGCTCGGTCGGAACACTCACTCAGTCAGCTCCACTTGAAATTGGTCGATAATAGAAGTCGGGTCTCTCGGGTCGAAATCCGACCGGTTGGCGGCCGCCGACTATCCAGGGAGCTCGCTCACTAGCTGGCTGGCCAGCCAAACAGCCCAAATAGCTTCCTGGGGGTCGGTCACTCTGCTCTTCCTTCTTTACGAAGTAATACGCGTGTCGCTCCCTTCCGGTCGTGTCGCGTATCCCGGGCGGCGGCTGCCGCTGGGGTCCTGGAGGAACGGCGCAGGACTCCCCTTTCGGTCACGAGAGGAGCGTGGCGGATGACGGGGCCCCCGTGGAAGAAGGCGGGGATTCCGAGCCTGGAATCGCGGAGGGATCGATGCGGCTTAGCATCAGAGGCTCGACGCGCGGAACCGAATCACGGACATTCCGATCAGTGTTCACATTCAACGAGGTGGACGGCATATTCCGAAATCTCAACCACGAAAATCAATTCGTGCAAAGCTTTCGGGGATCCGCTCGGCATGCGATCCAGTTGCTTTCCCGATGAGCCCCGATCCTGCGGTGAGTGGTAGGGGGGAATCGATGAGGAATCTACAGATACAGAGAGAAGCTCACCCATTCGTCAGACGCGTCAGGCCAAAAGATATGTCCGGATGACCGATGGTAGACACGACGTTAGAGGATTGCGGGGACTGTGATAGGACAACAGAGAAAATAGGAAAGCCGATAAAAGGCGGACAAGATTCTAATATTCGCCGCGATTCAAAAATGACGAGTCGACCACGTCCAGTCGAGTCGTCGCCAAGAAGGAACGGACCCAGATCAGATCAAGACGACTATGGCTACAATGACGACCGACGACGGCGATAGTCGTGCCGATGATGTCGAAGGCCCCGCTTTTGAAAAACGGCCAAGCAGCCCGGTCTCATTCCGATGAATCGAGTCGCGACAGATTTTCCCTAACGTACATCGCAATCAATTCCGACATTCTTCTCCGAGGCCCCGATCGTCCTTCTGTTGCCGATGGTTTTCCGAGACTCGATCCGTCGGTCCGTGAGTCCGGTGTCGTTTCCTTCCGTTCGCCGTCGAGTCAAAAGACGAAATAATCGGTCTTTCGAGGTACGCGGGAAGGTTCGCGATCTCTTACCACCGCAAGGGTCAGAACCTCGAAGGAGACCTCTGGAAGTTAGCCGGCAGCGGCGCTAGTATCCGATCTATTCCGCTTATCTTGTTGTTGTCGTCGTTGTCTTTATCGTCCGTTCCTAGTCGTAGCTAACGCGTCAAGTCGTCTACTGGTACTACCACTACACGGCGACACATTCGGGAAGGCTGAGACTCGCCGTAAAGTAGGATTAAATCGTAAAGCAAGCTCAGGAAAGACGTCGCCGTGTTGCTTGCCCGCTTGTGTTTCCAGCCGACCGCCCTACCGTCCCACCGACCAGTCAGTCTGTCAGCTATCCAACTAGCGAATCAGGGGAGCCGGATAGGCTCTCCAACAGGCGAGCCGGTCAGCGGTAAGAAGCGCCGGCATACTCTGTTCTGATATTGACACCTGCTTGAAAAAGAAGCGTGGAAGCGATACGAGCTCGGGGGAACCGTGGGCTGAGGTGAGAGATTGTGAGGGTGGTCAGCAAGCAAGACTGCTGGTTGGTCGGTCGGTCGGTCGGTCGCTGGGTCGACGGGTCTGCTCACGAGGGGAAAAAGCCGCCTCAGGACTAGGCGGGAGAAGCATCCGTGCAACTGACCGCCATCGACGCCAGCCACCACAACCACCACCGGGCAACGAATGACCGACACAACACTCAGGCAGCGGGCGGGCGGGCGGACGGTCGAGCACGCAAACAGTCGAGCAGGCCGATGGTCGGTCTCTCGGTCAGACAAACAGACGAGCGAGCCACTTCCCAAAGGAGAAGCCATTCGGCTGGACGTCCGAATGACTGACAGACGGACGAACGCTTGGACGGTCGGCTGGAGCTAGGGACCGACTGCCGGCAAGCCAATGCAGTAGATGCCACCAGTAATAAATAGAAATATATGCCTCCTAGACAGACAGCGAGCCGTCTCGTGAGAGGAAAAAGATACAATGAGTGGATCTCCATAGAAGCTGCAACCCTAAGCAGCAGCGGCAGCAGAGGAAGCTCTGATCCAATTACGCTAGCAGCAGCCACTGACCGAGCAAGCGGCCAACTGGCCGTCCGACCGTCGGCAGCAGCGACAGCAAGCAACCTGGGCAAGCGGGGAAACGGGGTATGCCGGGAGGTCGACTGAGAGGGCGAGGGGGGGTTGCATGATTGGCATATGCGATCTCGCGGCGGCGGCGGCAGCGGACGTCGTCTGCTCAGCCACGTTGCACGCTGGACGGACAGAACAGACCCTACCACCCCGGGGCTTTCTCGCCGCGAGCGAGCCAGGGATCCATTCATTCCGCCTCTGCGTACCGCGAATCCTATCGTCGCGCCGATTCGACGCCACACAACAGTCTAACAGCTGTAACAGAAAATTGATTTTCGGTGCTGCATAGTGCTGACGCGTTCGTTTCGTTGGTGCCTTGCCCGGAGGGAAATCCACCACAATCCGCCAGGATGCGTCTGTCAGCGGCCTCAAAAGTCGAGAGAGGAGAACCTCCGATACAGCAGCAGCAGCAGCAGCAGCACAACTGCAGAGGAATAATGCCGGCAACGGAACTCGCGGATGCTTTTCGTTCGCGAGTACTGATAAACGTCGACTGCCCGGGAAGCGAGACCACGAGGTGGATATTGCGAATTCGTCTCCGGTACGAGATGGCTTCCCCATGATGGAATTAGGCTCCGCATATCTGACGTCGCGTTCTCGGTGGAGCGGAACGACTTGCGAGCGGTGGCTTGCGAAAGCTCAAGCGACACTTCATCTTACTGAGTGAGTAAGATGACTCAATCACAGAATACCGCGCGTTATGGAAACCCACGTCTCGTTTCAGACGTCCGGCCTCCCATGCATATTCCTTATCCTCACGTTCCACTATGTGCATCTCAAAAGAAGCGGGCTCGTACTCGTGCTCCGATCGCGGCCTTCTCGGTTCGCCATTATGCGTTCTCTCCATTAGAGCAAGCTCGAATTCCACATGCGTCTTCGCGGAGACGTATAGTTCCCCGATTTCCTCGAGATTGATGGCGGGCTCCGAGAAGCACATCCGTGTGTCTTAATTCTGCCGCTCATCTGCGCTCCGGTAGACTCGCGGACTTTCTGTCGGTCACACTCCGGCGATTAGCCGGGCGCGGAATATATGCCGCGGCTCCGTCTTCGGGCGGCTGCCGTGCGACACCGAAAACCCCCTGTCCTCACAAGGACGAGACACCCTCCCCCAACACCGAAATCAAGCAAGGAATGGTACGGCGGCGCCGCGGCAGTTTGAGCGGCAGCCACGGAGGGAGACGGGTGACGGCAAGAAGCCATCCGTCAAAACGAATTATGAAAAAGTAAAAAACTTGGCGAGACTTTAAACGAAAGATGGAGCGGAAACTCCACGCGGCGCTTTGAAAAGCTCTAGCTCAAATTGGCTCACTCAAAGAAAACCGTCCGCCGACAATTATAGCGCTGCTGGCAGTCTGCCGAGCGCTTACTGCGTCTGTCGGTCTCTCTCCTACACAGAGGAACCGGAAGATAGTAGAGGTCCTGGGAGGTTGCTCGGGTCTATCTTCCCCGTTCTCCTAACCCCCCTCCCCCGTCCCTCAATTCCGTACTCGCCGCTTGCGATATGACATCCGTCGACAGGTCTGCGAACGAGAGGTGGAACGTCTTGGCACGTTGCTACGCTTATACGATAGAAGATTGCACGCGCATCATCGGTCGCAATAATGATGATTAGACGTGCGAACAGGCCGGCCTGCTCGAGAGCGCGTGGGTTTTTTTTTCAGGGGAGCAACTGATCGCTCCCGAAGCGAATCGCGGAACCCACTGGGACCCGTAAAGGGTACGGGCCCGAGACTCGAGCGTTTTTGTCTCCGCGCCGCCTTCAAGCGGCCGGAGCGGAGCACATGGAGATCCTCCGCGACGCCTGCCGAAGCTATTGAAGCACCGGTGACGTCGACGACTGCTTCGTTGCGGGACCGAATGTCAGAAACGGCGGCGGCGGCGGCGGCGAAATCGATTTCGACAAGAAACACGAATATAAGTACCTGGCTGCTAGCAATACCTGGGCCGACGACGAACAAAGGCTGCGAGATCGCTCCCGGGTTCCTTCCCGAGCGTTACAGCGAACACGTACTGCGCGAGCGTATCATCACCGGGAGCGGGGTCGGCGGCTGCCGAATATGAGAGACGATAGTAATGGAAATGATGTTCATGACGATGGTCGCATGAAGATACATCTCGACGAAGTTCATGATTGCTCGACCCGTGGAATTTACGACTGCTGCAGACTTCGAGATGCTATCGCAGTGGCATGCGCGGGCAGTGAGCGCATCCGCACTCGTAGTAGATAGTAACGTACAACTTTTGCGATTGTCTTGTTCAGCTTCGTAGTTCCCTCAACGAGCGAGCGAGCGCGCGCGATTCCTGTAGCGCCCTGTGGTGAAACTGGAGATTACTCGTCTCCTCTCGCCATCTCCGAATCCGCCCGGTTTCTGGTCGAAGTAGAAGACGGAAAAGGAGAAAGGGGGGAGGGCCGAGGGAACCAGCGGAGAGAACCAGATGAAGGACTCATTGGCTAAATCGCTGGATCGCTCGATAGTTTCACCAGGCGACCGTTCTCATGGAGTGACACTTATCAAGTAAATTATTCACGAGCGCACTCGGATGGATGGAAAAGTTTTTGTACTTGGCAATCACGTTGACAAGTCATTGTCAGGCGGCGGGGATTTTGAGGCTGAGATGAAGCGATCGCACATCTGATCGTCATCGTCGTCGACCGCCGCAGACCAAACGCCGACGACGGTTCTCGTTGCCGTTGTCATGATTGCCGTCGACGTCACCGTCATCATCATCGCCATGATCCTCGTCGTCGTCGTCATCGCCACCACCACCACCACCCCAAGAGCACGGTGGGAATCGACTTCGATCGGGCGCTTCTTGTTCTCCGTACCTGGTAGCACATTCATTCGTCAAGTTCGTCCGTCCGTCAACGTGCCCGTTAGTTTTCGTTCTCGAAGAGACGTGGCTTCGCATGTACTTTCGCTTGGTCAGCTCTCGGTCGAGTCGGAAAATGGCGGACGATTGAGCGAGCGGACGAGCGACCGAATGTTGAACAATTGATCCGGATTGTGATGTCATCATCTTTCCATTTCGCTTATTGCTTTCGTCGTCTGTCGTATTTAGACGAAACTAATAAGTCAGCATATATCACTGCTGAGGTGGAAAATTCTATGGCGTCGCCGCGGAGTCCCGGACTCGACTCTGGTCGAGGCCAGCCGGGGGTAACGACACCGATGACATCTCACATCTCTCTTCGCAAACATGGTGCAATGACATTTTAAGCTTCATTTGGACTTCGCGTGTTACGTGGAAATCGCTCCGCGCACGCTTTCGTAAGCGTCCCCGAACGGTTTAACTCCGAGGATAGCCCGAATGGTTCCGTTTGGAGCGTTGGCCGAGTCGCGGAGAGCTTTCTGTCGGACGGCTCGATATCCGTGGGATCGATGGGTACTTCGCTTAGCTGCTTAGAAGTCCAATACGAGTCATTTGCTTAGCGTGCTTGCCTTTGTTCGATGTTGTTGATCTTCTCGTAAAATCGGTTTTACGTTTGCTGTGCATCAGTCTTCGGATTGTCCCAGCGCTTGAGGAGAAGCTCCGCTTGAGGAGCCCCCAACAACCTGAGCCAACTCATCATTCTTGAGAGTTTCCGTTTTATTCTTTTAGTTTTACTGTGGTGCCGTCTTCGAGGGCCGATGATCGGAGCTTTTCCTCCTCATTTGTTGCTCATTGATTCTATTCCAACGGTCTTGCGTCGCTCGAGTTTCCTTAAGCCATTGTTCCCAGCACAGGAGCGGAGTTTCCTGGTTCACTGATTCATGAACCAGGTCGGTAATACCTTTCTGTGTCGTTGTGCTTCGCAAACACTGGAGGATAAGAGGAGAATAATGACGAAAGAAGGATTTCGACCGCATCATCGGTGTCTCGGGGATCCGGGCAGTGGTTTGAGCGATGTGTGCGCTCTCGTGGACGCAAAAAAGTTCGCAGCAACTTTTCGACCTCGCTCCTGTCCAGAAATCCGCGAACAGAGTACGTGACGACACCGCCTCGAGAGCTGGAAGGAGCGGGAGGGATTGATTGGGCCGGCCACATAACGCCGAGTACCCGTAATTTCTGGGGCTTATCCACGAAATAATTGATTCACTCATACGGATTATTTCAATTATGCCCGGTTTTCCAAAGAGCACGCCGCGCCGTTGGCTGAACGAGTGAGCGGCTGGATCGGCAACGACCTAAGGGGAAGAACGAGATCCAAGAGTCAGACAAAGGCAATCGATCGCGATCCAGAAAACTCAACAGCTGACAATGACGGAACGCTGAGACGTGATCACTATTGTCGACTGCGATGATGATTGCTATGTTTTGTCCGTGCGTCGGTCGGTCACTTGCTAGAGTAAGCCAGCGGCTTGAACTGCGACTTTCGGCGATCGTACGCTTCTGTGGGATCGTGTCAAACAACGTGATACACATACTAACGTCACGTCTTGATTGTTTCAGTCTCTCGAGGACAAGGAACGGCGGCATCGTCTACACCGTGACCAATTGCTCCGCAAACGCCGTTATCTGCAACGACTCCGAGAACAGCTGGGATTCGGGCGTATGGTGCACTCGCCTCATTCTGGCGCCACGTCCACAACCCCATCGTCTCCGTCGTCGCCGTACGCGCCTCAGATCCTAACTCCGCCGCATTCAAGCTGTGGGCACGAGTCCCCACCTCCGTCCACCACAACAGGTCCTCTGAAGCGACGATCAGTGTCTGAATGTAGTTCGCAATCTTCAACGTCAACGGCTTCAACGTCGGAATCAGGTGAGTTTCGGTTCAGAGCTTCTTGTCTCCACAGGGCTTCTCTCTCGGGAATTCGAGTTGGTCTCCCTCACTCACTCACTCACCCACAGGGGGACTCATACGGGGGACCTTTCCCGTATTGTGCGCCTGATAATTTTTTTCAAAACGAACGCCGGGGTTCGATTGAGCGCGATGTCGTGCCGAAAGTCGTCATGCGACGTGTTACGCGCAAAAAGCGGAAGTAAAACTACGAAATGAGCTTGCGATTTATGCATTGTTTGCGAATGCCGATATTGTTGTGTCAGCAGAAGCGGGCGACGGCCAGTAGCTGCTGCTTCGGCGCGGCGGGCGCTATTTCCCTGCAGACTCACCCTTTCAGCTGACGACGTCCCCTGTTCGCTGCTGCCGGTAGTGGCTGCTTGGCGCTTTTCCGCGTTTCCCTTTTTGCTTCCTTTCGCCAGGCCCCCGACCACCCCCGCGTCCCTGTTCGTTTGTTCGGCGTGCCGGCAGCCAGAGAGCCCGGGTTTGTTCCAACACCGCTTCCTTCTCCCTAGCTTTTTTGCTAAAAGCACTTAGCTTGCTGCCTGCCTGCCGTCGACAACAAGCAAGCTGGCGCTAGCTAGCCTGCAGATAGATCGCCGAACAGGCGAGCAAGTGTGCAAGCGAGAGCCAAAGAAGATGGAAAAGGTACGCCGGAACCAGATTCGGTCGGTGATTACATGCGGAGAGCGTCTTTGACGTCAAACAGTCAGTCGGCCGGTCGGTCGGCCGGTCGCCTGTGTCCCTCGCTATAGGTCGCGACTCGCTTCTCTCTGTATTCGCACCGGTCCCGAGAGGAT